>NW_026652290.1:30603711-30775539 GCF_009828535.3 Hylobates moloch | reverse complement strand
TTATGCTAAGTGAAAAAAGCCAATCTCAAAAGGTTACATACAGTATGATTATACTTACACAGCATCCTTGAAATGACAAAAGTACAGATACGTAGATCAGATGAGTAGTTATCAGGGGTAAGGAAGAGAGAGAAAGGTGGCTGTGGCTACAAAAAGGTATCATGAGAAATCCTTGTGGTGGAGTTGTTCTGCATCTTGACTGTGGTGGTGGCCATACAAATCTACACATTTGATAAAACTGAACAGAAATAAACACTCACAGACACATGAAATGGACTGCATGTGAAACTGATGAAATCTCAATGCAGTAGATGGATTCTGTTAACGTAATTGCTGGTTGTGACAGTATACTATAATTAGGCAAGATGTTACCATTGTAGGAAACTGGGTGAACGGCATATACGATTTCTTTGTATTATTTCCTATAAATGTATGTGAATCTATAATTATCTGAAAAAAAATTTTTTTAAGATGTAAATTTAAAATTGGGTAACTAACAATTAATAAATGTGTTTGGAACTAGTAAAGAAAAGTATCTTTCTCTTCTAGCACTTTCTCTCCCCACTTAGGACTTAAAAAGTTTCCTTATTTCTCTTGGTGTCAGACAAGTAACTATGGGGTTTCAGAGACAGAGCTGGGACTCCCTCGAAGACACCTCTATTGGGAGGCTCCAGGCAGCCTGGAGGTGCTGAGGAAGCATGTGCTCTACCATCTACTTTTTGAAGTCCAAATATACCATGGAATTTAAAGAGGTAAAACAAAACTCTGTATTTGCCTGAAGAATGCCGCTGTTTACAATGTTCATTTAATGTTTAAAATGCTTACAAGATTCTGCTAATCACTTTCATTCTCCTAAGTCAACCAAACAACCCAAGGAGTAAGCTTCATGGAAGTGATGTGCCCCGAGTGGGAAGAGTCAAGTCTTGCTTGCTAGAGCAGCACTGCACACTCCAGCTCCTCTGTGAGGCCAGACTGTTTAGATGAAACAGAACACCAGCCACAAATCTAATTTTGCATTTTTCTAGTAGCCATGTTTAAAAAGGTAGAAAGAAACAGAGAAAGTCAATATTAAAATACATTTTATTTAATCACCAATGAGCATATGACAAAATGCTCAAGGAAGAGGGAGAGAGGTGGCTGTGGCTATAAAAAGGTATCATGAGAAATCCTTGTGGTTGAATTGTTCTGTATCTTGACTATGGTGGTGGCCATACAAATCTAAGCCAGTAAATATAAATCCAAACCACAGTGAAATATCACCTACATCCTCTAGGATGACTACTGTTAAAAAAAAGTGTTGGTAAGTATGTGGAGAAACTGGAACCCTCGTGCCTTGTTGGTGGGAATGTAAAATGGCACAGCCTCTATGGAAAACAGCATGATGGTTCCCCAGAAAAATTAAAAATAGTATTACCATATGATCCGGCAATTCCACTTCCAAGTATACATCAAAAAAAATTCAAAGCAGAATCCCTCAAAAGATATTTGCATACCCATGTTCATAGTAGCACTACTCATATTAGCCAGAAAGTGGAAGCAACCCAAGAGTCTCCTGATGGATGAATGGATAAATGAAATATGTGATATACACACACTGGAACAACCTTCAGCCTTAAAAAGGAAGGAAATTTTGACATGCCACAAGATAAATGAACCCTGACGACATTATGCTAAGTGAAATAAGACTGTCATGGAAGAGCAAATACTATATAAATTTAACTTATATAAGGTATCTGAAGTTGTCAAATTAATAGACAGAAAATAGAATGATGGTTGTCAGAAGCTGGGGGGAGGGGGAAATGGGGAGTTGTTTGATGAGTGGGGAGTTGTTTGATGAGTACAGAGTTTCTGTTTTGCAAGGTGAAGAAGTTCTGGAGATTGGCCGCACAACAAAATGAGTGCACTTAACACTACTGAACAGTACACTTAGAAATAAATGGTTCAGATGGTAAATTTTATGCTTTGTGTTTTTTTAACTGCAATACAAGTTTGTATTCTATTTAACCTATATATTTAAAACACCATTTCAACATGTAACCCATATGAAAACAATTAAACTATTTTGCATTTTTTTATATCAAAATCCAGTGTGTATCAATACTGAGAGCACAACTCAGTTCAGACTAGTCCTATGTCAAGTGCTTAATGCATGTGTGGCTTCCCTGCTGAGCAGTGTTGAGCTAGACCTCAGCTGTCACCACTACGTGGCAAACCTTACAGCTAGATCCAGGTAATTAAAAACATTTTGGCGGAGCAGAGGTCAGGATCTTTTTCTTGCTACCTGCCTTCTTAAACTTTATTTGTCCGAAAGGCTAACAGGCAGAGCAGGATTGACTCGTAACATCTCCTGGGCTTCTCCTCTTTGTCAGGCACTCGCTAGCATCTGCAGGCCATTATTCCCCGCCCACGGAGCTCACAAACTAAAGGAGGGGTCAGACAAGTACCAGCTATAAGAGAAGTACCCACAAGACGCTGGGGAAAAAAAAAAGAAGAAAGCCATTAACTCCCATATGTGAATTCCAATGCGCCAGGGAACAAGTATAAAATTTTAAGACATTTACTAACCTGACACTAGGGAGCATTCCTCCATATCCTGACTTTTCTCAACTCTTATTTCCAATTGTACTGACTACACTTTAGTGTACTGACTACACTTTAATTTGCATTAAAAACACATATGGCATAAAACACTCATCCAAAAAGGCACTCAGTAAACCAACACATGTGAGTGATTTTGATAAAAATAATCAGTTATTCACTAAGGTATCATTTGTCAAGTTAATCCTCCCAGAGTGTAAGGAGACTAAAATTGAGGAAAAGTGAAAAAACTGTATCTGTTGCCCCACAGATAAATATATTCCTTGAACCTGCCTTCAGAAAAATCAGAGACATAAAGGAAAATATGAAAACAGTGTTAATACACTTAACTACTATACATTCCTCATAAGACTTGACTTTCTCATTAGAACAAAGATGCAAAAACAAAACTTCAAGACACACTTGATCTCTACCCCAAGTTGCTGAGCAAAAAACTGCTTTGTGGCTAAAGGAGCCCCTGGCTAAGGCGAACCTCTTTATAACCTCACATTTGTGTTCCACTAGTTCAAACCAATCATAATAACTTCTTTGTGGAAAATGTATTTTGCAATAAATTATCAAAAGCTTCATTGAAGAACTTCAAGGATAGGGTTGAGTAAAGAATACTAAACAAAGAGAACCACTTATCAACTCAGCATTATTTCAGTGGTCTTCAGGCATGAACTAAGACTGCAGAATGTCCAGAGAAAATTATGGACTACAAAAATTGTAAATTTTATGCTTCAATTTAAGAAACTCACATCTGGCTAAGTCCTTTCCTCCCCCAACCCCAACTCATCCTCTCCCAAAACAAATCTCCCAAAAACTTAACACTGAAAACTTAGCTCGGTACATTAACTTTAAACAAACTCCTTGTAATTTCTCATTTAATCCTATGCATTAAACTCTTCATCACACCATCTACTGAAATGTAGCTAATACTATAAACTTATACCTCAGGATCCACTACTTTACTTCACAGGTATAACCATCAGCTGTGCATAATTATTTAGATTATGATCTTTGAAGCCCTGTATCTTTCATCTCAAGTAACAGTGCTTAACTTATAATTAGCTTGTAAAATAGTATTTATCACCAAAAAAAAGCATTCGTGCCTGTCTTTACATTAAAAAATACACTATCTCACCCACTATTCCCAGTTCCAGGGAAGGAGAAACTATTTCCATGCATTAACCCACCACCTACAGAGACCAATGTATGCATTTTGCTTGAAAGGGACCTGGTTAGAGAAAACAGCTTAATAACCACAAGTGTGAAGCTTTTGTTGTGAAAGTGTGAAAAGCTAATAGCTTCCAGAGGGTCTTTAATGCACATGTGTTTCAGGACACACACCATAAAGCCCTGTTAACTCATTTAGTAAGCAAGGATGTTAGAGTAAGCGAGAATGATCATATATATGGGGGAGCATTTTCATGAGTAGAACAAAAACTACAAGCACCAAGAACTTCTAAGGCTGAAATGAGTTCCCGAGCAGTAGTAACAGCAATAATAAAACTTCCAGCTCCTTTCCCTAAGGAGGGGCCCTAAAAAATTACCTCCTGGCATTTGGCAGGAGACGAGCAGCCAACATGTGTAGCTGCTAAGATGTTTGTCATTTCTGCCCACCACCTCACAGGTGTGCCCAACCTCTGATAAGTGACCACCACTCTGAGGTTCTTTCCAATTCTATAACATGGGCAAAGCCCTGCCCGATTTACCTCACTGAAGCCTATGAAGACACAGCTGGATGGTATTTAGAAATGTCATTTTGTTCCAGTGTCTGTTTTGATGGGTTTGTTGAGTTAGCCTTCATCATGAAGTACAATCTAAATTGTAATAGACTCTGTACTGGATTTCCTAATTGATAACTCTACCAACTTACTTCTATCTTGTTCATGTATGGCAAGCTAATCTGGACAAATGGTCAATGTGATTGACTACTGATCAAGACATGACCCTTTTCCATTGGTGGGGAACAGCAAGTCGATCAACACAGACTCAGTCCCTCACCAGGGTTACCCAAAGTATGTACCCAAAGTCACATGCTGGAGGTTCAAGGGCCAAATCAAGTCTGCAGATGTTTCTTTTCAGCTTGTACAATGTTTTCAAAATCAGCTGTCAATGTTGAAACAGGGTATCTGGCATGCATTTTGCATTCCTGGGTTATCTTGCAATATAGGAAAACCCACCCTGAGACCACATGCCCTTACAGCCACAATTAGGCGTGGCCCAAACATGGAAGGGGCAAATACTCTCCAATTTACCAGTCTCCACCAGGTCAGTTCCTTCCACGATTTTGCCGTGGGCCTCTGTGGTATTTATGTTAGCCACTCTTGGTTCAAACCCTACTACTGCCTTTAATCCCTGAAATAAAAACCTACAACCTAATCTGATTAGTACTATGTCCAAACCCTCTGAGCAATAAGCGCAAAGAGGAATTTAGGCAGAAAACAAACCATTTTCATGGTTCTATGTTGGTACTGCTTTCATGAACTAGTTCATTTTTTTAAAAGTGTCATTTTCAAAAATGATTGTCATCTTTCTTTACACTTTTGATTAAGCTATTTTCTGTAAATGATCAGTTTCCTTTCAAGCAAAATGTCATTACTACGTAAAGCCTGGTGGTTAAAACACACTTTAGCTTAATGAAGACAGACCAGAAAGCTAATGGTTTGGACCTCAACTCATCACTGCCACAAAAGTTAATAACTTTGTAAAAATGTTGGTTTGGGCCATGCGCAGTGGCTCACGTCTGTAATCCCAGCACTTTGGGAGGCTGAGACAGGCAGATTGCAAGGTCAGGAGATTGAGACCATCCTGGCCAACACGGTGAAACCCCATCTCTACCAAAAATGCAAAAAATTAGCTGGGCATGGTGGCATGCACCTGTAGTCCCAGCTACTCGGGAGGCTGAGGCAGGAGAATAGTGTGAACCCGGGAGGTGGAGCTTGCAGTGAGCTGAGATTGCACCACTGCACTCCAGCCTGGGCGACAGAGCGAGACTCGTCTCAAAAAAAAAAAAAAAAAAAAAAAAAAGAAGTTGGTTTGATAGTTTGACACATCCTCCACTCCCATCAAAAGATGGAATAAATCAGTTACGGGGTTTTAAAAGGGGATTTTAAATGCCACACACAGCCTTCAAGCAGATTCAACCATTCACACGTCAACTGCCTCTTACCCAGGCATTGCTTACCCATTGCACTGAGATAGTGGTTGAAGGCCTGGCAAGGAGGACTTGGGGTTTGTGTTGATTTGTCACAACTCATGGGTGCTGGGCTCCTGTCTGTGTCAAAAGAGAAATACCCACTGGAGGATCGAGACAGCAGGGAGGATCTTCTCATAAAGATGAAAAGCGGGGATCTGGTAGCAAAAGGGCCAGGGCTGGCCGGTGGGGCCAGCGGGCCCTGAGGGCTGCCGTGGGGGCAGCTGTCCCCTTCACCTCCGTGATTGCCTTCAGGATTACCTTGTGGCTCTGTCTGTAGGGAGGTAGGGGCCCCAGGTCTGAGCTGGGGAGGCCTCTCCGCAGGCTGCAATTGTCTACCTTCTCGGTCACACTCAGAACTTACATCAGAAGGTTGCTTTGCCATTTGGTCTTTTTTTCTGCAAGTAAAATAAAAACTAAGATTATTTTAAGCAAAAAAAAAAAAAAAAATCGATGAATAAACAAATTAGCTCTCACCTAACGATTAAAAATTCTTAGGGTTAATCCCAAATACTTCATGTTCTATACTTTTCTGACAATCTCCCAAATAAAAGAATTGCACCTAAAATAATAAAGGTATAATTTTTTTTGGTAGAGGGTGGGATTAAACTTCGTACCCCAAACAAAATACAATAACAATGTCAACAGCTTGCGGAACTGGTGCACACACACATGCGTTTCCAGAGAAGCAGTTAATCTGAAGTCTATTCACGTGTGCTCTTTGCCCAGGACAGACTTGAATAAGTCAGAAACTCACAGCGGCTCTGACTTCCCGGGGTTAGGTAGGACGCTGGAGCATAGGAGCGGGCGCAGATGTAGCGATTGCAGGCGGCTGGCCGCGTTCCCTACTCCGGCCCCATTGTTTGCTGAAAATGCTGAGGGCAGCAAGTCTGGGGAAGGTTTGGCAGCGGCCGTCAGTCGTAGTAAGTGCGTCACAATAGAGTTTGTAACTCCAGCGCGGCTCGGCCCGGCTCGGCTCCGGCGCTCTCTCCGCCCGTGGTCCCTCCCTCTCCGGTTCCTCCCTCCCGCTCCCGTACCGCACGCCACACCGAACCAGACAGAACTTCTCTGAGGTGCAGCCGCACCGATAGGTGCACACCTCTAAATGGGGGCGGGGGGGGAGGGCGACGAAGCGAACCCCTGCAAAATCTACAACTAGGTCCGCAGGATAGGCGACACCGGTGCGCGCCCCCGTCATCCCACAGACCCTCCCCTCAGAAGGCAATCACACCGAAACTCACGTCCGCGCCTTCCCTTCAGAGCGCAGCGTCCGGGCCCGGGACCGAGCCCCGCGGCGTCCGGCCCGCGCCCTTCGCCGACCGGGCGCCCCCTGACCGTCACCACAAAAGCAGCGCAGGAGACAAAGCCCGGGACTCGGGTTCAGAGTCCCCGGCGCAGCGCAGAGCCCGCGCCTTCCCGCCAGCCCGCCGCCGCGCTCCGCCGGGCAGCCGAGGGCTCCGCACGCCGCGCCTCTGGCCCGCGCTGCCCCGGCCGCAGCCGCCGGGAACATCCTCCGCCTCCTCCCGCTCCTCCCCTTGCGCTCTGCGCCCGCCGGCACCGCCGACCTCCCCGCGCCGCTGGCGCCGGCTGCCCGCGTTCCCAATTGGTCCTCGCGCGGTCGCTCCGCGCCGCAGCCAATCGGCAGCCGCGGTGGGGGCGGCGCCTACGGGTCAGGCCGCCAAAGGCGAGGCGATTGTTGACAAACTCGCCTACGAGCGCTGCTCCGGCCGTGGCCGTGGCGGCTGCCGCTTCGTCGGAGGATTTGAGGGCCGGCGGGCCCGGCTACCCTGCCCATCCCTGTGCTTCTTTCGGACACAAGCCTTAGCAGCTCCCGCCGCCCTGGACAGCCAGTCACCTGGAGACAAAGCAGGACTTGCGCCGCGCCCGGACCCGCAGGGCCATCCCCAGACCCAGTCCTCGCCACTTGTCCTTGTTTTGGCCCGTCGGGGGCAGACCCCAACGCCGTCACCGCCCTGGCTGTGGCAATTATTCTCCTCCAACAACTTCCTCTCTCTTTCTCCTGGCGCGCCGCAGGCACGAGTCAAAGCCGAAGAGCCACCCCTGGCCACGGACGCGCACGTCCGCGACCATCGAGTAAATTCACACCCTCCGCCCTGGCGTCCGTCGGGCCCTCCACCAGCAGCGCCAACCCTGGGGCAACAGGTCCCAGAGGGCAGGGCGCCGCCAGCCTGCACCGCGAACCGGGTCGGGTGTGCTCGGGCACGCATGAGCCGCTAAGATAGCCCGGCCCCAGGGACCGAGCAGGTTCTGCTGGCCGCGGCTAGTCCCCTGCGCGGTCCAGGTGGTCAGGGGAGGACCTAGATCTCTCGCTGCTAGGGGATCGTGCGGATGGCACAATCCGCAGGACTCCTGCAGAGCAAGCAGGGCCCCAGGTACGCTTGAGAAAGTGAACGCAGCAGTGGCCCCGAAACCTTGGCCTGAATGAGTAAAAGGAAAAGCCCTGTCTCGTCAGTTATATCACCACCGCAGTTCCGCAAATCCTCCGCAACAGGCCCGCGCGCCCCAAAAAACCAAGACGCGAAACATGCTCGCACTGCGCGGCCGCTACTCTGGGGGCGCCGGAGCTGGCGGCGAGACTTTCCGGCTGGGCGCACAGCCCGATACTACGAGCAGGTCCCCAGCTCCCGGGCCGGCGCCGAAAAGCACGCGCTGTCTCTCCTCCTGCCCGGACCTGCGACCCTTCACCAGGCCCGCGCGCAGCATGCCCTCCCAAGCCGCACTTCGGCCAAGAGCCCGCAGGTTCCGCGCGAACGACTTTTCTTTAAAGAGAACCTGCCCGAGAGGGAACCCGATCCACACGGATCCCCACCTCCCGCCGGCGACAAGCGGGACCGATACAAGCGTCTCCGCTCGCACGTGTACGGGAAGCGGGCAGTAGGTGGTACCGTTCGGGCTCCAGCGCTAGTCTTTCTTCGGTGCCAGGCCCGCGCCCCGGGATTTGGAGGTATTTACCTTGCGTTTCTCAGTCCGAGAGTCAGAGTCAGACATTTGGGGGAACAAGGGCCAAGGGAAGGGCGCCGAGGCGGTGGCGGCGGGAACGCAGCGAACCGAATACCCCGATGATGCGATCGCAGTGTGGCAGGGTTCGCAGGGTGGCTGCAAGAATCAAGTGGTGGTAGTGGCGGCGGCGGCGGCGGCGGCGCTGGACGCAGAGCTCCAACAAACTGCAGACCCGGCGGCTGCGCGGAGCGAAGTGAAACCTGCGCGGCCCTGCAGCCCAGCTCTGGCTGGCGGCCCCCCTCCTGCGCCCAATCACTGCGGACCCCGCCCCCGCTAGGTCCCGCCCCGGCGCGCGGGCTGGCAAGCTCCGCCCCCTCGGCGCCTAGGCCGCCGGCGCGTGCAGGCTCGGACAGGTAAAGGCGGGGGTTGCCCAGCTGGGTTGCCTCCCGCGCGCGCGCCGCCGTCCCTGGCGTGTTTACCGGAGTGACTCTGCCTGCTGGCGGCCCTGTGCGCGCCCATCCCCCAACCCGAAGTGTACCCTAGCCTCCCGCTCACCTCCCCCAACCCGGTGGCGGCCGCGGCGTGCGCGGCGCAGAGGGGGCGCTGCGGTCACAGCCTCCGCTGGCCGGGCCGGCGGTGTAATGCCTCAGGAGGCGACCTGCGCCCTCACTGTGCCCTGAGTTTCTAAGCCGCTCTGGGGCAGGCGCGGAGACTGGGTTGGTCCTCGCGAAGGCGCGGGGCGAGGTCTTTGAGCTCTCCTCGCTCTGAGGGTCCCTGGCGCCGGGCGGGACGCGGATCAGCAGGCTGCGCATCTTCCTCGCCCGGGCTTCTCGCGGGACTCAGGCACCCTCCTCCTGCCACCCCGCAGGGGCTCTCCAGCTTTTCTTCCGCGCCCAGTCTCCCTAAGAGACAGAGCCCGTGGGGGCAGGACGTGCCCAGAAAACGGCCAGGCGCGGTCCCAGTGGGCGTCTTCGCCGCCTCCCGGGTGTGGGCGGGAGGCATGTGCAGAGCAGGTAAAATAGGGAAATGAAAAAAGCACTCAGAAAAAAAAAATCCTTTTAGGAAAAAAAAAAAAAAACGAGGTGAGTGGCGGCCTCCAAGTGAGAGAGAACGTTGCGCACTACATTCGGCTAGGACCCCCAAGATTTGCTGGGCTCGCAGATAACCTCGTAGGAGCTCCCTCGACTGGCTGAGGCCAGTGAAGGCAGAACAGCTGAGTTCGGGCCACGGTGCGGGAGCACAAAATACCCCGTCCCTCCTCCCCTCCCGCCTCCCCACCCATCCCTTTCCTCCCTGGAGTCCGCGGCACCTCACTCTACCTCCCAGGAGACCAAACTCCATGCCGCCTCTCCATTCCTCTGAGTCTGCACCCGGGTCTTCTCTCCCAACGCGTGGCTGGCGCCCCCAACCCCGGCCCTCCTGTCTGCTCCTCGCGCGCCTCAGTTACCCAGCCCCAGCTTCTAGACAACTGCAGCGGGGGTGTGGGAGGTGGATCGGGAAATGGAACATCCCGCAGGTGATGGGTCAGGCTAGATGGATTAAGGAAACTCTGTAAAGGGACCACCCTACCCACCACCGCAGCCGCGGAGGAGAAGGAAGGGGCCTTGTCGTAGAGGAGCAACTGAGGAAGCGTTGTCCCGCCGTCCGGCCACCTGGATCAGTTTTTAAATTCATAAGCGCTTCCGTAACGTCAGTGGGACACAGCGCAGCCCCAGGCCAAAGTCTCAGCGCATTCTCGGGTGAATTCTGAGCGAGGTGAAGGAGGCCTTGGGTTCCCGGAGTCGCTGGAGGACGCGCGTCGGGTCCCGCCCAGTTATTTCGCTGCAAGAGGGAAAAGACACGAGCGTGGACACGGCTAAGTAGACTCGGAGGCCGGAGATCTGTCCTAACCGGGCCTCGAAGTTCCTACCGCGGACGAACTTTGCTCTTTGCCCGTCCCGCGTCGCACCCGGGGAAAAGCAACGCAACTTGCTGCGCGGGCTGAGAACCCGAAGCCCGTCGCACGCCACAATGTTCCGCGCTCCCCGCGGGTTCGGGCGACTCAGACAGGGACCGGAAAAGAACCACGCAGAAGAAAGCCCTATTTCTTGTCGTCTGTTCCTGTGCAGCCTTGCAGCCTCGTCGCCCCCGCGTCGCTCGCTCTCGCGACCCTGTGAACACTGAAAAACAAGAGTCGGGGGAAGCAACGGGCTAAGCGCTCCTATTTGGGGCACTAAAAGGAAGCCGGCCAGAGGTGGCGGGTTCATGGGTCCCCTGAGACCCAGGCCGCGTCGGGGGCCGCGAGCCCTTACAGCCTTCTCCTGCGCCGTCGGGAGGTCCTCCCGGAACTGGGCCGGAGCGCAGAGAACGCAGTGTGAGAAGGGCCCGTGGGTTTTAGGTCACATCCCTCGCAGTGGACGCGGGCAGAGCGGTGTCCCTTTCTGTCTCTGCCAAGAGACGTGGAGGGAGGGAGAAGGGAGGATGGCTTGGACTGAAAGAAACAAGAATGAAGTCGGGCAGCCGGGATCTGAGAAATGGGAAATCCATGGCCCTTGTCCGGGACCACAGGCTTTGCCGACGTGGTCTCTCCTAGTTCCGAAATTGCCCAGGCCCGCCTCCTCGCCCTCTACAAGCAGCGGGAACGACTTCCACATCGCTTAATTTCTTTATTAAACTTTTCACCTATTCTCTTCTAAAGGACAGATTACAGCGTCCGATGGTAAAAATGTTTTCCGCGACTTTTCTTGCCGTACGGAAACCGCTGGCCTGGGAGGACAAGCCAAGTTCTTGTTTTGCCGAGAGCAAAACTCTAGGCTCCCACTTCCTCCTCCCAGTCCGTGCGTTTCCTTGCAGAGCCCCAGAGCGTCTGATTCACTGAAAAAGCATCACTTGCTGAACCAAACCTTTTTTCCCGCTCGCGGAAAGAGTGGAGCTTTTTTCTTTTGTCTAAGGGTGTTTGCTTTTTTTTTTTCTTTCACTCGGTACCACAGTTTTTCTAAATCACTGGGAATGTGAGTCACCGCTAGCAGCAGGAGACCTTTGGCGGCACCCGGCTGTGGGGGCGCGCTCGCATCAGGGAGCCCACCCTGATTGTCTAGGGGATCCGGCACTGAAGTTGGGAGAGGTTGCAGTCAGGCCAGGCTGGGTTTCAGGGAAAGGGCACAGGGATCCACCGCACCAGGCGACCGACCGTCTGGATCTCTTTCCTAGCAGCCAGCCGCGCACCTCGCCAGCCTCGGCGGGACCTCCGCTTTGCCACCGAAATCCCCGAGAGCGGAGGCCCAGCGGGTGCCAGACCCCGGCCTCGGCCACAGCTCCGGGCGTCAGTGGAGCGAGCGTCGTGGCAGCTGCAGGCGGGCCACCACACTTCCCGCCACACCCGTTAGAGCTTGGCTCCCAGCTTGGGCCGCTGGGAGCGCTCCTTTTCCCGTGGCAGCGGCTGCAGCGGTGCAGGGTAGAAAGCCCACGCGGCCCGAGGGTTGTAGATTCCGGCGATTGGTGCGTAGAGGTAGGTGTGTGGAATGTTAAAGGTCGAGATCACCCTCAGGACATCATCCTTCACCGAGTCGCACAAATCCAGCAACTGCAAAACACGACACAATGGGACAGGCCAGATGTTGGCACACTTAGAGCCATCTAGTGCCAGCAGCTTTCCGCCCACCCCAAGCACCCGCACACACAGCGGCCCCGGAAACTAGTTTCCCTTTGGATTCTCCTGTGGAAACTGTTGGCCATGAATAACCCTTGGAAGCCTTTTTTATTTCAGACATTGCAAACTCTGACACCTAGCCCAGTGGAAACCCAGGCTTTTCCCGTAAGGGGGTGGGCGTGGACGTGGAGTCGGCTTTGCCCCCAAATTAGCTGGGAGCTCGAGACCAAGGTCTGAGAATTTATTAATGTTCCCTCCTTGGTCCTTCCCTCCCTGGTCCTTCCCTCCGCTCCTCTCTCTTCTCCTCCCCCTGTCGTCCCCTCCTCTCCACCTCTGGAGTGCCTGGGGTGCCACCCTCTGGCGCGCAGAGGCAACTGAACAGGAAGAGCCTCAGAACAGGTGAACCACGAGAGACCTGCTCCAGTCTCCCCAGACTAGCGCCTTGGGACCTGGCTGGCAGTAGGCCATGATTCTTGAAATTCAGTACAGTGAGACGGCGGACCAATGCTAGGCATCTTCCACCTGGCTGCTGCGGAAAATCCATCTGCTGTTAACGCCAATGCCAAGGAACGCCGCGGATGCCCTTGGTTCTGGCAGCCACTGAAAGGCAGGGTTAAAAACATTCCCGGCGGATAGGAGAAGGAGATGCAAGTCAGTGTTTTGGAAGCTGCACTGGTGTATTTTTATTTCATTTTCCATGGCTTAGGTGCCAGTGTATTTTTTTTTATCTTCAGGAAAAAAAGAAAGCTACCAAAATAATAAGATTGTTTTAATAAAACTACACAAGGGCAGAGGGACGGCTTTCCTTTCTTCTGATCTACACATTTTACTCCATTTTTCAAGTTTTCAGCCAGTGGTAAATTTGTTTCACGCCCCAAATTACAGTAAATCCCCAGGTTTTCATGGTTTATTTTTACAGGTTTAACAACATCACTTACACCAGCCCCACCTTTGCCCTCACATGGTGGTCATGTCTGAGCCGCACTGATGTTGTTAAGATCACAGTTTCCCTTGCAGCAGTCCAAAATGCCATTTCAGGTTTTCAGAGCATTTCAGGTTTTCAGTGAGGTCCCAAGGAGAATGGTGGGGGAAATAGGGGATGGGGGATATAGAGGGTAGGGATATGGTGGGGGAAGAGCATGAATTGTAATAGTCCAACAATACATCTTCCCTGAAAATGTGCTCTATTACATCAGTAATTTCTAATGAAAAACTTCATTCTTCATACACTGTGGTTAAGCATCATCAAATCAGTACTGAAAAGACCTTTGATCATATTTGCAAGATGCACTAAAATGAACTTTCACTGACCAAGTTTTCAAAGTTTGTAATTAATACTCTTGAAAAATCCCTGACTAATCTGTCAACTCTGAATGTCTTTAACCACACAGTTCAAAACCATGAGGTGGCGTACACAGCCCCTAAACTTTCCACATATTGTCATATGATTATTCAAGATAATTTTCCCTTTGGGTTTGCATTATGAAACTCAACCAACTCTGGTAATATATTCACCGGTGGGGGAAATACAATGATTTGAATGAGTGTAAAATAGAGTATGGGTTTTATCTATCTAGTGCCAAATACTGACTGTAGGGCCAGAGGTAGGAATTAAATGAGGCAGATTTCAATATAAAGAAAACTTTTAAAAAATAAACTTGAAAAGGAACCCAATGGCTGGTGAAAAGGACGGTTTCTTCACTCATAAGTGTTCAGGGAGTGTCCCCTCCAATGGCACCCTAGAGAGGAAAAATGAACTGGCTGTGAAGAGGAGTTGACTGCCAAGATTCTTTCTAAATCTAAAGTTCTGGGGCAGTCTAAAATACTCCTTCTAGCCTTCTCCATTCTTCATAGACCGCAACAGAAACCCCAGAATGATTATTGTCTCAATGGACGGATCCGGCATCATTCCTGTTATTGTTTGACTCTTAGTTATTGTTTGACTCTGATTCCAGGTACCCACCCACCTCTGTTCCTGGCTGTCAAGATGATAATAATAATTACCACCCTTTCACTCACAAAGTGTTTGCTGGATTCCTACCCAGTGTTAGGTACAATTCTGGATTTTAGAGGTTTAACGGTACACACTACAGGAACAGGTCTCACACATCGTGAAGCTGTTGAGGCATTTTAAAAACTTCAAAAAATACATGATCTCTTCAATACAAAATAAACTTGAGTAGATAATATAGCAGTGATATTATTACACAGTTACAGTATTTTTATTACCAGGGAGTATTGTGTATTATTAAAGTTTAGTTTTGTTACCAAATATACTTCCATACTATAAGCATAAAAATTGCACATACTGTAGGAGTCCTCTGCCCTGCCAGTTTATGACCCATTTATGCTGGACAAAGTACTCCAAGCTTACCCATATCTTTACAAAGAAAATTCACCAGCTTTTGAAAAAGACAAATGAATAGGCAGGTATACTTTAAAAATAAAAGAGCATGAACAAGTAATAGGTTCTTGCAAAAAAATTTTTTAAGGTCAAACCTAAACATGGGCACTATTGCTCTACAAGCAATAAGAATGTACAATCCACTGGAAATAGCCAGTGAGTGGAATTTGAGAATATCTGCTTTAAAGAAAGCAGAAGCACTCAGCCCTCAAGGGATGACACTGTGTTTGACTATATTAATATGTATATTTGGGAGTGAGGGAAAAATTGTAACATCAGTTTGGCTTCCCACCTCCATCTAGTTGCAGTACTCAATTTATTTTTCTGCTCTTTTTGACTCTGCCTATAGTTTCCTTATTTCAGTTGGGAGAGTAGGATGGCCAAGGATGGGCAGTGACTAAGTTTGCAGTCCTCTGAACAAACCATATTTTCCCAGCCTGGCATGGTGTTAGTCCTACAATAGATGTTCAGGGTGGGAAGTGCCCAGTGCACTTGGAGGGACACCCCAGCTATTCCTAGGACTCCATGCAGAAGGTTTTCCTGCATCTTCCCACATGCCTCACCCCTGTTCTCAGCATAAGATGACCACATGCTGTTTTATGTGAAAAATCCCTTACCCAAACTTGAAATGTCCCTTCATTAGCCCCTTTCTTGTCTGGCTACCTTGGTAGAGTCTTTTTCTCCATCCCTTTAATCTGGGCTGAGTTATGACTTGCTTTGCCAATAGAATATGGGGAACATGTCACTGTGTGATTTCCAGAGCTTAGGCCTTAAGAAGCTTTGAATCCCCCATTATCACTCTCCTATAACCCTGAGAATACCTGCTGTGCAGAAGCCCAGTCTAGCCTGCTGGAGGACAAAAGGCCACATAGAGATGGACCAAGGTGCCTTGGCCAACAGCCAGCACCCACTGCCAGATAGAGAGGCCATCTTGGACATCCTAGTCCTGTTGAACTCAGATGACTGCAGCCACAGGAGTGATCCCAGGTAAGACTAGCCAAAGAACTGTCCAGGCTGCCTGCCCACAGAGTAAGTATCAGTCATTATCACTGGTTAATGCACAGAAATAGAAACTTTTAACCTGACTAAGCAAAACAACAAATAAACTTGCTATAAGGCATCAATTCCACCTCCTTTCCAAAAAGAATCTCTATGCAGCCAACTCTTACTTTCTAAGGGATTGTTAGATATTGGTGAGCCATTAATGTAATTTCCTGTCCATTATTTTTCAGTTGACTTCATTTTAGGTTAACTAGTTGTTGAGCTATAAACTTTACAGGAAGGGGAACCTTAATTAATCAACAAACGTCTTTTAATCTAAAAGATGTGATGAGGGAATAAGATTAAAGTGGTTGGTAAAATGAGGTTCTGTGCTACTTGTGGCTGTCATTTATCACCTTTGTTTCTGCTGTGACACATAACTGGCATTCTGGCAAGTGCCTCTGGCCACCTTTATTCCATGCTTGTCTTGTCCAACCCTAGTCCCCAGTCAACAATTCATAGCTTGTTACTCCAGCCTTTGCCAAGGATCCATCTCTGCTGTGCAGTATCTATGCTTTCCACATTCCATCCCAGATGGCCAGGCAGGTAAAGGCAATGAGGTACAGAAGGGAGCTACTTAGCTGTCTTTGACTTGTCAGTCTGCTGTATCTCCAGCATTTTTATAACAATGCTATGTAGCAACATATGGCACTTTACATATGTAACCAAGGTCTTCTGTGTTCTGCCCCATGCTGACATTTCCTGGACACCTACTGTGTGCCAAATTACAGAGGAGGGCTTTATGTTCACTGTCTTATTCAGTACTCATAACAACTCTATCAGGTATCAACCCATTTTACAGATGAGAAAACCAAGGCTTAAAGAATTCAAGTCACATACCTTGTAACTGATGCAACTAGAGTTTTAATCCAGGGCTCTTTTTTCTAAAGCCTTGTCTACCCTTTTGCCTCCATCTTTTCCCCCAGTGCCTCACTGCTTCCAGTTGCTAGAGGATATGGGGTGCTGCACTGAGGAAATGCCTCCACCATTGTGGCAGACGTGTGACCCTTGAGGTTCTTCCTAAGTCAGAATCTGTATTTTGTGTGTGCCTCCACCACTGTGGAAATGCCTCCACCACTGTGGCAGACGTGTGACCCTTGATGTTCTTCCTAAGTCAGAATCTGTATTTTGTGTGACCCTCCAGGGAGGGTCAGACCTTAGCTTGGTGCGTCTCCTGGTCCCAGGAACACATACATTCTCATTAGTTTTCTCTACAACCAAGTTTCATTAGCATAAAATGACATTCCACGGGTCTATTAAATAATCAGGACTCCAGCTAATATTTTCTCTGAATCAATTTAAATTATATTTTATGTTGATTTGTTCCTTCAGCTGATAAACAATATTTAGCATAATCTGAAATGTTAGGATAGAGAAATTGCCTTCCTTACCAAACAACAACAAAATCACTTTTGTTTAGCCTCACTAAATAATTAAACTTGAAGAAAATTTACCTTTAAAATGTACTTTCTATTGCAATTTTCTTCAACTAAAGAGTACACAATTTGGTTGTTTACTAAGTATTATTGACAATGTCCACTTCGGTAGAGAAAAAGGGCTTTGAACTCTGACATTGCCACTTCCAAGCCATACTACCTTATCTCTAAGATGGAAGGATTTAGTAAGCTTGGCGCAGGCTGATTATAAATATTATTGTTATTATCATGGGTTCTCTAGTTAGTAATAAATACAATTTCTTTCTAACTCTGGCATTTCCATGACAAAGTTTGCTTAATCATCATTACCTAAAACAAGAATGCTGAGACAGAGGCATCAACATTAACCACTTAATAAGAACTTCTGACATTTATTCATGCTGCTACTGATTCATAAGAGGAAAAGTTTAAAAAGAAGACAAGTGCATATACCTTTCCCTTTAGAATACAGGAAACCATATAAAAGTTTTGGCAATGGAATTAAAGTAACCACAATGCTGCTCATAGTAGCATTTTCTACAGACAAAGGCATTTACATGAAACAAGAAAGAATATTCAATTAGGTAGTTATAATAAAGCTGGAGTATTAGCTGCACACTTCTCATATAAAAAATATGGCATCACAGTGGCTCATGCCTGTAATTTCAGCATTTTGGGAGGCTGAGGCGGGTGGATTGCTTGAGCTCAGGAGTTCGAGACAAGTCTGGGCAACGTGGTGAAACCCCATCTCTACAAAAAATACAAAAATTAGCCGAGAGTGGTGGCTCATGCCTATAGTCCCAGCTACTTGGGAGGCTGACGCGAGTGGATTGCTTGAGCCCAGGAGGTGGAGGTTGCAGTAAGCCGAGATCATGCCACTGCACTCCAACCTGGGTGACAGAGTGAGATCCTGTTTCAAAAAAAAAAAAAAAAAATCTTAATCAACTGATAGTTTAGTCTTGTAAGTACAAACCCAAAGAAATGTAAACACACCCAAGAAGGAATAATCTTCAGTCAAAAATTTTCAAGAGGCAAAATCCCCACAAACTGCCAAAACTAAAAATACAATAAGAGTCCAAAGTTATTATGGAGAAATTCTGTGTAAGTGGGTCCTGGAATATTCAACTTCATTGTCCCAACTAATCTGCAAATCAACTGGGAGGGCTCCTAGTTAAAATGTAGATAGATTCAAGAGACTTTTGCTCCATGGTTACAAACTGAAGAATCTGAACAAAGTAAAAATCAGATGTTTTATGGGGCTACTGAACAACACTATACATAAGAAAGTAACATTAATGAAGTGATTTCAGAGAGATGAGCTCTTTCTTGGTAAGCCAACATCCACAGAAGCTTCCACACATGGGGTAGGTGCCTGTTTTGGGGACAGGTGGACAGAAGACTGGGCCTAACAGAGATGGAGAGACTTTGAAGGGATGAGAAAAATGGCCAAATGAACTGGAATTGGGAAGAACTCCTAGCACAAAAACAAACACTTGGCCTAGCGATTCTTTATCCTCAACCCAGAATTTTGCTATGAAAGCAGCAGTTCATGGAAACTGAAAAGCAGAGGAAATTTGCATGGTCCCATGCATCCTTGTGGTGCATAGACTTTGGAGCTGCGCTGCAGTTCAACCCAAAGGTGAATCAAAGATAATCTGAAACTGTAGTTCACCATTTTCACAGCTCAAACTCTGAAAGAATAAAAAGGGTAGTGTGATGGGGTGGGTGGACTAAGCATAGTGAACTCAGTCTAAGTAAAGCAGCTCCTGCTCAATCTGACTCTAGGAGGAATCTTAATGACTAGTCCCTGACCCTAACCACCAGACAAAAGAAAGGAAAATAAACAAAAGAAAGTAAAATCTGTTATGGACAATGTTTGAAGTACAATAATAAGTTATTAGACCTGCAAAGAAGCAGGAAAATGTGACCCCAAATCTAAAGAAAGCACAATCAGTAACAGCAGACTTAGAGATGACCAGTTACTGGAATTAATGGACAAAGATTTAAAAGCAACTATTACAAATGTGTTCAAGAATTTACAAGGAGAAGGCCAGGCATGGTGGCTCATGCTTGTAATTCCACACTTTGGGAAGCTGAGGCAGGTGGATTGCTTGAAGCCGGGAGTTCGAGACCAGCCTGGCCAACATAGTGAAACGCTGTCTCTACTAAAAATACAAAAATTAGCCAGGCATGGTGGTGCATGTCTGTAATCCCATCTACTTGGGAGGCTGAGACACAAGAATTGCTTGAACCTGGGAGGCAGAAGTTGCAGTGAGCCAAGATCATGCCACTGTACTCCAGCCTGGGTGAAAGAGCGAGACTCTGTCTCAAAAAAAAAAAAAAAAAAAATTAGAAGGAGAAAAATGGATATAATAGATGAACATGGGATATTTTATGAGATAAATGTAACTCCTAAGAAAGAAAGAAAGGAAAATTCTAGATCTGAAAAATGGGATATTTGAGATAAAAATTCACTAATGAGTTTAACAGCAGAGTGAGTATTGAGGAACAAAAATCAATAATCTTGAAAACAGATTCATAGAAATTATTCCAAATGGGGCAAAGGGAAAAAAAAATGAACAGGCCATCAGTACCATGTGGGAATATATTGGCAATCTAACATACATGCCATTGGAATCTCAGAAGTCAGAAAGAATGAGACATAAAATACTTGAAGATGTAATGATTGGAATGTTTCTAAATTTGATATAATAAAACATCTTCCACAAAAATATTCTTGACAATCTTATTCATAACATCAGTCCATAAACACCTTAAATGTCCATTAACAGGAGAATAAACATTTTTTTTCAATACAAACTGTGTTAATGAAAGAAAAAAGAAGTGAGTCTTAAGTCTTCAGTTATTTTTTTCTTCCCACAGATGAGTATAATTAACACTGCACCTTAATACCTATGGAATGATGCAGCTGAGGTCAGCTGGAGGTAACAAGGCCAGTTCCTGGAGACTGATTAGGTGAGTTCTAGAGAGATGAGCATTTGGGAGGAGAGAGGGGCTGGGCCTATACAATGAAATACTACTCAGCAAAAATAAACAAATTAATTAATTAATTTATTTATTTATTTATTTTGAGACGGAGTCTCGCTCTGTCGCCCAGGCTGGAGTGCAGTGGCGCAATCTCGGCTCACTGCAAGCTCCGCCTCCCGGGTTCAAGCCATTCTCCTGCCTCAGCCTCTCCGAGTAGCTGGGACTACAGACGCCCGCCACCACGCCCGGCTAATTTTTTGTATTTTTTAGTAGAGACGGGGTTTCACCGTGGTCTTGATCTCCTGACCTCGTGATCCGCCCGCCTCGGCCTCCCAAAGTGCTGGGATTACAAGCGTGAGCCACCGCGCCCGGCCAACAAATTAATTTAAAAAAGAATGAATCATCAAATATCTCAGAAACATTATACTGAGCAAAAGAAACATACATCTATCTGCTTGCATTCCTACGAAGCTCTGGAGCAGGCGAACTGAGCTCTTATAATAAAGTTAGAAACTCAGGGGTCAGGGTGAGGAATTGATGGAAAAGTGTCTGAGAGAAATTTATTGGGTGATGGACACTTTCTTTAACATGACTGAGAGCTGCATTATACAGTCTGCTATTTGTCAAAACTCGCTGAACTGCACCATTAAGATTTGGGCACTTCGGCCGGGCACAGTGGTTCACGCCTGTAATCCCAGCACTTTGGGAGGCCAAGGCGGGCAGTATCACCTGAGGTCGAGAGTTTGAGACCAGCCTGACCAATATGGAGAAACCCCGTCTCTACTAAAAATACAAAAATTAGCCAGGCGTGGTGGCACATGCCTGTAATCCCCGCTACTTGGGAGGCTGAGGCAGGAGAAGCGCTTGAACCTAGGAGGCAGAGGTAGAGGTGAGCCAAGATTGTGTCACTGCACTCCAGCCTGGGCAGCAAGAGCAAAACTCTGTCTCAAAAAAAAAAAAAAAAAAAAAAAAGATTCATGCACTTCAATGTATATAAATAGACCTCTATTTTTAAAATTAAAAGAAAAATAAAGGGAAACAAAGCAATTTGGGGGGAACCAACATGAGATTGCCAACTTTTCTCTTTTGTCAAGTAAGGATGACAAAAAAGAACTGTCTATGATTATTATTATTTTATTTAAAGGGTAACTTTCAGCACCTAAAATATAGGGAGAATATAATAGTATAATCGCTTAAAGAAAACTTATCTTGCATTATGAAAAACCCGATACATTTTATTTTCCTAATTTTGCCATAGAAAGGTCAACTCTTTCCCGAGGAAAATTCCTGGCTTAGACTTATAGGAATCAAGATTGAATGGTTCTCAAGCCAGCAAAGATTAGAAAGGATTCTCTACATAAAGTCAAGTAAGTATTGCTGCTGGAAGAAACAGTTAAAGGCAGACTTCTTATCATGAAGACAGAGGGATTGGGGTGGTTCTAGTCAAATGGAGCTCAAAAAATGGAAGTTCCATGGAGAACACTGATCTGGGGCCAAATGAACTCAGAAAGCTCTCCAGTCCTTCTCAAAAACTGTAGTCAAAGGCTGGGTGTGGTGACTCACGCCTGTAATCCTAACACTTTGGGAAGCTGAGGCAGGTGGATCACATGAGGTCGGGAGTTCGAGACCACCCTGACCAATATGGAGAAACCCCATCTCTACTAAAAATAAAAAATTAGCTGGGCGTGGAGGCACATGCCTGTGATCCCAGCTACTTGGGAGACTGAGGCAGGAGAATCACTTGAATCCAGGAGGCGGAGGTTGCGGTGAGCCAAGATCGTGCCATTGCACTCCAGCCTGGGCAACAAGAGCAAAAACTCCGTCTCAAAAAAAAAAAAAAAAAACCCAACAATAATAACCAAAAAACTGTAAAGCCACTTCTAAGAAGATGGATATGTTTTTCTGTATTTCTCCTACTAAGTACAACTGAATACTTGGATATTATATATAAAACAAATCTTAGAAGATTATGAAAGGTGAAGAGAAATCAGGCTATCTAGGAGGCATAGGATTCAAGGAATGACACAGTGGTAAATTCCTTGCATTTTCTTTTTGCCTCATATATCCTACACTGGAGCTAAAAAAAAGCTGGCAACCTGGAACCACCAACAGATGTACAGAAAAATCCTAACAAAAGCCTAGTTTGAACAAACTGTGCATTCCATGCCCCCCACCCCTGCCATGGCTCTAAAGGCTAAATGGGGGAGCTTACTCTTACAGCCACAACATGCTATAGTGAGGTGTCCACCATGGTGTCAGTGGAGATCACATGGGGAGCTGGTACCTCCACCTCAACCTGGCAGTAGAGAGGCATCCTTCCCTTTACCAGATGGGGTGCTGTCAGAGAAGGCCTAGTGGGAGACAAGACTTAGTCATCACATGGCGGTAACAAAGTCACTGCCAGTGTCAGTAAAGGCCCTTTAGGGAACAGTAATGAGGCTTTCCTGCCCTCCTTGTCAGTGAGATGTCAGTGGAGGCCTAGTTAGTAACTAAAACTCCCACTTCCACCCAGAAATAACAAGGAGTCCCCAGCCCTTTGGATGTCAATAGAGACTAAGCAGAAAACCTAGACTACTATCCATATAAGGCAGTAAGGAGGCGATGCACCCCCTTTTCCCCATTGGAACAGTGTTAGAGGAAACCAGCTAAAACAGAAGATTTAAGTAAGATCCAGAGTTTTATAATTTAATATCCAAAATGTTCATGTTTCAATCAAAAGTCACTTCCTATCAAGAACCAGGAAGATGTCAAACTGGGTGAAAAAAGAAAATCAATAGATGTCAATGCCAACATGACAGAGATAGTGGGATTATCTGACAAAGTTTTTAAAGCAGTCATTATAAAAATGTTTCAATGAGCAATTATAATCACACTTGAAATCAATGAAAAAAAAAAAGAAAGTTTCAGCAAAGAAACAGAAAATCTTAGCAATGTAAAAGTAGATACAAAGGAGCCCAAATAGAAATTTTAGAACTGAAAAGTACAAGGACTTTTCAGTGGATTAAAAACTCAGTGGATGGTTTTGACAGCAAAATGGAGGGGACAGTGGAAGAAATTGGTGAACTGAAAGATGGCACAATAAAATTACTGAATCTCAATAATAGACAGAAAATGGACTGAATATATAATGAACAGAGGGTCAGGAACCTGTGTAATTATTTTTAAAAAATGATTTAACCTAAGTGTCATCAGTGTTCTGAAAAGAGAAGAGGAAGCGGGCTGGGCAGAAAAGTACTTGAAAAAATGGCTGAAAACTCCCCAAATTTGGCAAAAGAGATAAAGCAACAAATTCAAGAAGCTGAGCGAGCCCACCCCAAACAGGATAAATCCAAAGAAATTTATTCAAAGGCATATCATAAATAGTTTTTAATCTTAAAAGCAGAGAAAGAGAAATGACATTTTACTTACAAGGGAGAAAAAAACAATTGGCAGCAGATTTTCATTAGAAACCATGGAAGCCAGAAATGTGTTCAGGTGCTAAAAGAAAAGAATTGTCAACACAGAATCTTTTATCCAGTGAAATACTGTCTCTATTTGCAGATTACATGTTTGTCTACATGGCAAATTCCAAGGAATCTAAAAGAACTTCTAGATTTAACAAGTTGAGCAAGATCATAGGACAAAAGATCAACATATAAAAATAGTTTTATTTCCATATAATAGTAATGGATATGCAGACACTAAAATTAAATATGCAATACCATTTACAATCATAGATGTAATCCAACAAAGCATGTAGAAGACTGGGACTTGTGTGCTGAACACAGTAAAATGCTGATGAAATAAATCAGTGTAGATCTATATAAGTAGAGAGAAACACCATATTCAGAAACTGGAAGATTCAGCACAGTAAGATGAAATTTCTCCTCAAATTAACTTACAGTTTTAATGCAATACCTATCAAAATCCTAGAAAGATTTGTTGTAAATATAGGCAAGATTATCCAAAAATTTCTATAAAAAGGCAAAGGAATTAGAATAGCTAAAGTGATTTTGTAAAATAATAAAGAGGTGGAATCAAACTACCATATTTCAAGACTTATGTAACTATAGTAATTAAGACTATGTGGTATTGGTGAAGGGTTAGACACATAGATGCATAGATAAAGCAGCAAAACGCAGAAATAGAAGCATACAAATATGAACAACTAATTTTTAAAGGTGTTAAAGCAATTTAACATGGGAAATATAGCCCTTTCAACTACTAGTATTGGAGCAATTGGACACTGGTACACCAAAAAACCAACAAGCAAAAAGGAATCTCAACCTAAGTTTCCTAAAAGTAACTAAAAATGGATCATGGCTCAATGAAAAATGTAAAAGTATAAAACTTTTAGATAAAGCCCACAGGATAATATCTTCAGGATCTAGGAATAGGTGAAAAGTTTTTAGACTTGACAGTAAAAGTACATTACAGTCCATAAAAGGAAAAATGGATAAATTAGACTTTATTAAATTAAAAACTTTTGCTCTATTGAAGACCATATTAAAAGAATAAGAAGGCAAGCTATAAATTAGGAGAAAAAATTTGCAAGCTACATATTGGACAAAGGACTAGTATCTAGAACATATAAACAGTTTAAAAAAATAACAATCCAATTAGAAATGGGCAAATGAAGTGAACAAACTTTTCAATAAAGAGAACATACAGATGGCAAATAAGCATATGAAAAGATACTCAACATCATTAGCCATTAAGTAAATGCAAACTAAAGCTACAATGAAATATACTACATACATATCAGAATGGTTAACATAGAAAGTAATGACAACACCCAATGCTAGTAAGGATGTGAAGAGACTGGATCACTTCTACACTGATGGTGGGAATGTAAAATGTTACAGCCACTCTAAAAAAAAGTTTGGCAATTTCTTAAAAATGTCAACAGGCACCTACTGTGTGACCCAGCAATGGAACCCCTGAACATCTACTACAGAGAAATTAAAACCTATATTTACACAAAATCCTGTATGGAAAAACGAAATTTATTTTATTTATTCTATTCCTAAATGTCAGAAGCTAAAAACAATCCACATATCCTTCAATGTGTGACTGGTTCAACAAACTGCAGTCCATCTGTAGTGTGGAATACTACTTAGCAATAAAAAGGGAGAGACCGTCGATATGTGCGACCACCTGGATGAATCTTCAGAAAATTATGCTGGGTGAAAAAAACCAATTCCAAAGTTTGCATATTATGTGATTTCATTTATACAACGTTCCTGAAATGACAAAATTGTAAACATGGAGAACAGCTTAGTAGTCACCTGGGATTAAAGAGAGGATAAAGGAAGGGAAGAGGGTGTGGCTATAGGAGCCACAAGTGGTGACAAAAATGCTCTGTATCTTCACTGTATCAATGTCATTGTATCAATATCCTGGGTGTCATATTGTAAAGCTATAGTTGTACAAGATGTTGCCAATGGGGTAAACTAAGTAAAGGGACATGAAATCTCTGCATTATTGTGAATTTATGGTTCTCTCAAAAAAGACCTTCATTAAAAAAAAAAACAAAAAAAATCACAGAATAACTTTCAAGTCAGGTTTTAACAAAAATGTTTTATATAAGCACCAGGAGATTATTTTTTCTGTTTCCTTTTATGCTTTTTAGGTGAAGCATAATAGGTATATAGCAGCTTGCTAAATTATCACAAAATGAACTCACTCATGGAACCGCTATGCAGATTAATAGGACACCTGCATCCCCAAAGTCCTGAAAAAGTCATACACTTGAACTGGACATTTTTACTTATGTTGTCTCAGCAATAGCCAGTTAGGTTAATGGAATCAGTGCCTAGTGGTTCAAGGCCACAATCTGTGATGTGAATGACTAGCTGTCCAGGAAAGGAAGATGCAAAGAGTCCTTAATTTCCTTCCATAGAACGTATCGGCTCTCACAAGTTAAGTCCTGTCCCTTCTCTGTGTCTTAAAATGCGGTCACCCCTACATGCTTTTTTTTTTGAGACAGAGTCTAGCTCTGTCTCCCAGGCTGGAATGCAGTGGCACGATCTTGGCTCACTGCAACCCCCATTTCCCAGGTTCAAGCAATTCTCATGCCTCAGCCTCCCTAGTAGCTGGGATTCCAGGCGCTTGCCACCACGCCTGGCTAATTTTTCATGTTTTCTTCAGTAGAGACGGGGTTTTACCATGTTGGCCAGGCTGGTCTTGAACTCCTGGCCTCAAGTGATCCGCCCTCCTCAGCCTCCCAAAGGGCTGGGATTACAGGCGTGAGCCACAGCGCTCGGCCCCTATGTGCTATCTTTTAATGGTTACTAAGTACCAAACACTTTGAGTCTCCCAGAGAAGGGAAGAGAAGTGAAATGGAACAGGCCACAGCAATGTCTCGTCTGTAAAATCAAAGGGAAAAGGTAACTTATCATCAGAAAAATGAAAAGCAACTACAAACACATTTTACACTATAAAAATTATTGATTTCTAGCTAGAATATTAATTTATACAAAAATGGATATACTAGGGGTCATTTCTGTTTCAAGTTCAGTAATTTATTTAAATTCCCTGGAATCATAATAAAATCCACTATCCTTAACTGCACTACTGGAGTCTGATTGGACTCAGATGAGCCTCATCTCCTGAGAGGTCTTTTTTCTGTGCAACATGGCTATTCTTAGGTACAAGTTTCACCAGTCAGAAATGCTCACTGTGCATCCTGGACCGAGGGTATGAACCCAAAGACACTCACGGAGAAGGGCACCCAATTTCCCAGCACTTTAAGCATCTCCCCAAGGAGACCAGGACAATGTAGCTGCCAGAGAAACTCAGAGGCTGGAGCTCAGCAAAACAATTTGCCCTCTCTTGTGCTTATTAGTTACCCTTGAATGAAGAAAATAGAATGATCCCAGCTCAGTCTCCAGATACACAAATCTGTACTGTGAGGCATAGCATGAGGGTTGACCAGGTGGCTGCCATGAGGAAACTGGGATTGCAGTGGGGTGACCTCAGGGTCCCTTTTACTGGCCAAACTGAAGAAACCAAATCCCATTTAGATTTTCTTAACCTGACTTGAATGGCCTGCATTTATAGGTTCAACAACGTATTTTATACCATGGAGGAGCATGCAAGGTCAGGAGCAGACAGAAGGGGGAAGGGAAAAGAGAGATTTTCCCGTCTCTTAGCAGGACACTGTTTGTACTCATATTTTCCCTATTTCCCTGTTTTAGCGTCTTTTGCACTGGGAGGAGAAGGTGGAGAAGGAGACACCCACATTCTAGTTGGTCCCTGCTGTCTCCAAGAGGTGAACCAGGAGTCCTACAGATGGGAAGCTAGGTTAAAACCAGTTCTGGGGATGCTTTCAAATCAAAGAGGATTTAAAAATGTGACTCCCAGTTGCATTTCCGGTATGACCACTCCATTTCAATGTCATTTCAATAACATTCTCAACTCACTGACCACAGCCAGGGGCTGTCCCTTCCCACCCTGGCAGAGTAGGTCCCTGTGCTTACACCCCACACCAGTTTCAGTCGGGATGACACAGCCAGGGGTTCTCACTGCCTTGAAGCCAAATCAGATGGGCCTTACTGGGTGGGGTGGGTGGGGTGAATGGGGTGGAGGTGAGGGAAACAAAGGTGTGTTTTTTTTTTTTTTTTCCCTCAAATTCATTACAGAGAAAAGCAAAAGTCTATGGGTAGGAGGTGAGTGACCGAGAAACCCCATCTCTCTTCCCCACTCCAATGAATGCTTTCAATATGCTGTGCCTAAACCTTAGTTCATGTTACATTCAGTTCTAGCGTCTGAATGTGTCTCTTGATCCAGGTGGTCTGGGGAATGAGAAATAGAAGGATGGGAAATCTGAATGTTCATTAAAAAGAAACATTCAATGTGGCATGGAAAACAACCAACACCGCATTTGTAGGAAGTTCAGGGCACATGTACTGTTTCTAAGCCCGGCGGGTATGGGTGTGGGGTATCTGTTTTTCTTGAAGTTCAGATTTGAGAAGGGCTAATATCCCAGCACCATCTTTCCAGCTTAGAACTCTCTCCTAATTTTTTTTGTGTGTTCTTTAATCACAAGCCTTTGTGACACTAAGCAGTGACTGCATTTATACTTTATGCTTAGATTAAAATAGTAAACGAGTGTAATCCATCTTCTACATTCAAAGGAGCCAAGCAGCATCCTGGCTTGGGGGCCTGGTGTCTACCACACTTCTGCACATTCTTACTCCAAGCCACATCTCCTGAGAATACAGCAAGATGCCATTGGCAGTGTCTACTCAGAACTACTTGAATGACTCATCAATCAACAGGCTTGAATGCTCTTCTTCCTCTATGATTCAACGGTTTGATTGACTGAACTGAAACTAAAACCCAAGCCCTAGTGGTCACTTTAGACTTGAGCAGATACAGTCAGAATCTCAATCACATGTCATCAGTAGGTCCTCCTTGGCCTCCTTATTGCAGCTGGGCTCCTGAGCAGCTCTCCCTGACTCAGGGAGAAAACGAATGGCTCCTTTCAGTAGGGCAGATGAAGGCTGCTGGCTGATGCAACTGCTCCTGTGTCCACTTAACAGCAAGGGTGCAAAACAGGATTTGTGCTTGTGCTGGTAAATCTGGGCTTCACCTAGCAAATCAGGGGGACACCAAAATGAAAACAGCCTTAGAGGCATAGGAGAAAGCCTCAGGTGCACTAAGGTGCCAACAGAAACAATGCATCTCGGAGTTGACAGTCATGACTCAAATAGGACATTAAGGCAACATTTGGGTGAGAGTAGCAGCTATGGGTGTAAATATGATCAAATATGGGGGAGGTGTCCAGATTTCTTGGACATGGTTACAATCAGTATTTATTTTCTCTCTTAATGAACGAGTTTTTGGTTTTTCAATACTGCTAATTTTACAGGCAATTCACTATGTTCCCTGGGAGGTGGAGTGGCCTTCTTCCCTGCTGTGCATGGGTTACACAGCCTGCCTCACTTCCCTGCAGGTCCTTCATCACCTGCATGCTCACATGATTCCATTATTTGAGCTCATGGCAGGAAATAGAACCTGATTCAACATTTTGCTAAGTATTATTTTCACCACACTGAATAGGGTCCTTTTTTGATCGGTAACCCACAGCTGGGCTGTGGTTCTCTCAACACACATAGACTGAAAAGCTTCCTCCTGCATTGATTTCTCAGCATGGGCTGACCACATGTTCACAAGTACTTGTTCTTTTCCATACGTCCCAATGCAGGCAGGCACTGGCAGAGCAGGACAGCTGTGTCCAGGAGTTCAGGGAGGAAAATAAGGCTATTGTAACTTCAGTCAACTTCAAGGCATGGTGTAAAATAAAGTAAGAGATTATTAGTCAAATAGCCATTTGCATTAAAATTCTCCACTTCAAGAGGCTGAGATCTTTGCTTTATTTTTTAAAAAGCAAAATGAAGTCAGTTTTAATGGAGATACACAATTGTTAACTGTTGGGTCATTTTGTAAGGCTTTCTTCCTTAAAATGAGTCTCAGCTGATAGCTACTCACCAATGCTGATAATTATCTGAAGCAAAATAAATACAAATGTCTGGGTTAATGAAGACTGAAACAGGATAATGCCTGGACACTAAATTTTCCAAGAACAAAGAACACAATTGTTCTCTACATACCCCTGCAAAAATGCTTAATGGCCAGGACACAGGAATCTTGTGTACTTAGAGACCTTGTTAGGATGGAGCCCTGGGGGCACCACCACTGGCTTTCCAGCCAAGGTCTCACAGAAAGGGCAGCAAGGGGGAGCAGCTCATCCTCCTCCCCAGCCGGGTAGACAGTAGGACAGCAGTGGAGTAGAGTCCGAAACCTGCCATAGAAGCCCCAGCTTACTATTTGCTCACTGAGCGCAAGTCAACCTCAGTTTCCCAGTGCCTACAGGGGGGTAACAGCTGTTCACACTAAAGGGTGCTCGTGAGGATGATATAAGAATGAATATGGACCTGCTCTGACAACACTGAAGTTCCAGACAAAAGAACGGGCGTTAGTTATCTGATTTGAAGGGCTGTGGGGGATTGGAATTTTAAAAATAAACTTCAACCCAACGCCTTCTCTTGTGGCGCCTCGGTTGAACAACTGGGCACTTGCGCTGCCTTCTGAATATGTGGATGGATTTTGCCTGCTTTGGAGAAGCACGTGAACTCCTCAGGGCATCTAGTGCCCTATAGAGTGCCAAAGGAACAAGGAGGACTACAAATGGGTGATGCCTGGAGCTTAACCTACCTCCATTTGGGATTCGGAGCTCTAGTTTCTGGGTTCAGCTAGAATCTTCGACAGTCATTTAATGTCTCTCTTTCTTAGTTTTACTCATTTGTTGAATGGGGATTATATTAGCCTTACTTTCCTTGAAGGTCTTAATGAGAATGAAATGAGATAATTTTTAAGTATATATATGCATTTCTAATTTCCATTAGACTGGAGCGTCAGTGTTCAAGTCCTGGGTGTTCTGGAAAGCTTTATTTATTTAGAAACAGTTTGGGCTGATTGCCATCTCCCTATGCTAACTTTTTGTTTTTTTAGTAAACTTTTTATTTTGGAATACTTTCAAATTTACAGAAAAGTTTCGAAGATAACAAGAGTTCTCATTTGCCCTTAACCAGTTTCCCCATAACTATGGCTCATTGTAAAAACTAGGAAACCAATATTAATGCATTACTAATAACTAAACTATAGAGTTTATTCAGATTTTACCAGTTTTTCTACTCATGTTCTTCTGTCCCAGGGTTCAATACATGATACTGCATTGTATTTAGTTATCATGTCTCCTGAGTCTCTTCTGCTCTGTGATGGCTTCAGTCTTTTCTCGTCCTTCATGCATCGTCAGTTTTAATGGGTACTAGGCAGGTATTATGGACAAGCTTGGCAAATCCACAGTCGATGGGCCACATGAGGCCCAGGATAGCTTTGAATGTGGCCCAATACAAATTCGTAAACTTTTTAAAAAACATTATGGGATGTTTTTGTGATTTTTTTTTTTTTTTTTTTTTAGCTCGTCAGCTGTCATTAGTGTTAGTGTATTTTATGTGTGGCCCAAGACAACTCTTCTTCTAATGTGGCCCAGGGAAGCCAAAAGATTAGACACCCCTGAATTGTAGACCATTCCTCCATTTTGTTTTGTCTGATGTGTTTTCTCATGCTTAGATTTGGGTTATGGGTTTCAGGGAAGAGGGAAGTGTTCTTTTCATCATATCACACCACAGAGTACTTGCTATCAACGCGATGTATCACTGGTGATATGTACCTTAATCACTTGATATGTACCTTAATCGTTTGATATCTACCTTAATCACTTGGTTAGGATCTACCAGTTTTCTCCATTGTAAAATAAGTATTTCTCTCTTCTATAATCTATTCTTTAAGATAAAAGCAAGTTGCTAAAGTCCAACCCACACTAAAGAGAAGGGGAATTAAGCTTTACCTCCTGGAGGGAGGAATAGCTACAAATATTATTTGAGATTCTTCTGCAAGGAAGATTTATCTTTCCCCCATTTATTTATTTGCTTAATCATTTATTCATATCATTATGGACTTGGGCTTAATTACTACATACTTAGAGTTATAACCCAGTATTACATTATTTTTGTTGCTCAAATTGTTCCAGACTTGGCCACTGGAAAGGAGCTCTTTCAGTTGGCTCCTTCCTGTGTCCCTGGAACATACTGCCATCATCACAAGCTTTTGTTTGTTTTTCAAGGACTTTCTTACTTTCTGACACCAGAACATGCTCCAGGCTCATCTTGTGCATTCACTGGCCAGCCCTAAAATCAGCTATTTCTCCAAGGGCCCTGGTTCCTTTTATTGGAGGATGGTGCTAGAAATCAAGAACTGGGTGCTGGATGTGTCTGTTGTTCTGGTGATGATTTTTATCCAAATAAAATAAATGAAAATGTTTGCAGTCAGAGCGATAGGAGTTTTTACTAGCTGTGTTACTTTGAGTGAGTTCCTTGGCCACTTTGGGCCTCAGTTTTCTCATCTATATGTAAGAGTAGTGAAAAATTTTCACCGGGTTGTTGTGGGGTCATATAGAATAACACTGAAGCAACTTTCTATTTCTGAGAACAGGGGGCTAGATTTTTTTTCAACTTTTCTGCAGAAAACAACCAAAATATCTGAAGAAAATGCAGGAAACATCTTCAAAGCATTAATGATCTGACAAAATAATAAAGCCAAAATTTATGGGAAAATGGGAGCCCAGAGAAATAAACAAGTCAGAAAATTGCATTTTCCCTGAAGGTGTTTGCCATTTCCAGAAAATCTGAATTTTCACTGACAGCTTGATGGTGGTCAGGGAGGTGATAGAAGGTAATAATAGTAAAAAATCAGGGTCAGCACTAAGCAAGAAATTTAACAGCAGACCCTCACCATGATAAGCTGGGATGTCAAACAGCTATATCTACAGGGGGAGGGTAAAAAAATTGCTACCCTTATTTTGAGTATCTGAGTCTTCCAGAAAACCCCAAGCCTTGAATTTGGTTTAAGGTGGGTGTCAAACTGAGAGTGTTTTCAGAGGCCTTTCAAAGGAAAATTACCTTTGATTGGGACTTCATGTACATCTTACACATTATTTCTCAAAACAAATGACCAACACACAAGAAAAGATAACCAGACACACAGAAGAAACAAGACACAAAAATAAATAGACTTGTAAAGATTTTAAGGTATTGGAATTATTAGCTACAGACTATAAAACAGCAAAGTTTCAATGTATAAAAAATAAAATACAATATTGAATATATCTTCGGGGAACAGGAAACGAAAAAGTGACATGTATGATATAAAAAAAAAAAAATTTGCCAGTAATCCCAGCACTTTGGGAGGCTAAGGGGGGCAGATCACGAGGTCAGGAGTTCAAGACCAGCCTGACCAACATGGTGAAACCCCGTCTCTGCTAAAAATACAAAAATTAGCTGGACATGGTGGCACGTGCCTATAATCCCAGCTACTTGGGAGGCTGAGGCAGGAGAATGGCTTGAATGGGGACCCAGGAGGCAGAGGTTGAAGTGAGCTAAGATCAGGCCCAGGCCACTGCACTCCAGCCTGGGCTACAGAGCAAGACTCTGTCCCAACAATAATAATAATAATAGTAATAATAATAATAATTTTAAAAATAAAAATTCTAACAATTGGAATTAAAAACTGGGAGTATGGGGTAACCAGAATGTTAGATGCGTCTGAAGAAAGAATCAGTAAATGTGGAGAGCTATCATGTGAAAACACCTGGACCCTTGTCAGTAATACCAATCAGCCCAGTTTCCTCTAATCTTCTTTGCAAGCACACTCTCATTTAGCACTTTCAATTGACCAAGGGTCCCAGATATTTTTTGTGAAGAATGGCTGCAAATCATTTCTCTAAAGCCTTGAGATCCCTGCAAAGAGGTATGGTGGCAGTGGGAAAGGAAGGATTTGTGCTAGCTCCACTATCCTCTCCCCTTTGGGGACACCAGCAAACGGGATGAGTACTCAGGGTTGGCAGCTCAGAGATGTGACAAAGGCGGCTTTGAGATGTCCTATAGCCCTACAGATAAAGCTTGTTCCAAAGTGGCTGGCTCCTGCCTGCTTATTTCCCAGGCTATTAAGAGGATCCAATAAGTGAGAAGTGTGGAAAGCATGTGACACTCTAAGAATACAAAAGCAGGCCGGGTGCGGTGGATCACTCCTGTAATCCCAGCACTTTGGGAAGCCAAGGCTGGTGGATGACTTGAGTCCAGGAGTTGGAGATCAGCCTGGACAGCATGGCGAAACCCTGTCTCTACTAAAAATAAAAAAATTAGTCAGGCATGGTGGCAGGTGCCTATAATCCCAGCTACTCAGGAAGCTGAGGCAAGGAATAACTTGAGCCCAGGAGGCCGAGGTGGCACTGAGCTGAGATCATGACACTGCACTCCAGCCTGGGTGACAGAGCAAGACTCCATCTCAAAAAAAAAAAAAGAAAAAAATAAATACAAAAGCACTTCAATGTTTTGTATGGAAGTTCATTTCCTTCACTAAACATTCCTCTGATATACTGTATATTATTTATCTAATTCTGTGTCACTGAAATACCTGGTGGCACAGATTTAAAATCTTCCCTTATGTAGGTTTTTTTCTCTAATTAAAAAGTATTCTTCCATCTTCCCAAAGTGGGCACTCTCTTTGTGGGAAATAGTCTTCAAAGATAGCTGCCATCAATTCTTTCCTTCCCGGCATGTACGTGCTACTCCTCACATCAAGCGGTAACGTCTCTCCTCCAGCTCTGAATCTGTGCTGGCACTGTGACTTCCTCTGACTGATAGAATTCAGTGGAAGTAACACTGTTAGTTCTGGGCCTATCCTTTATGAAGACTGGCATCTTCTACTTTCTCCTTCCTGGAAGCCATCAAATAAAACATTCGACCACCCTGAAACTACCCTACTGTGAATAGGCCCAAACTAGGCTACATGGAAGGAGACAATTGCCCATCTGTTCCTGTCATCCTAGCTGAGGTGCCAGCCATAAGAATGAAGAAGTCTTTGTGAACCCTTAGCCCCAGCAGACACCACATTGAGCAGAAGCACTGTCTGTTAATAGCTGAACTCTGTCCAGAATGCAAAATCATGAGAAATGATGCTGTGGCTTGAATGTGTCCCTCAAAGTTTATGTGTTGAAAACTTAATCCTGAATGCGACAGTGATGAGACGTATGACTTTCAGAAGGTGAATAGGACATGAGGGCTCTGCCCTCATGGATGGATTAATGCTGTTATCTCAGAAGTGTTTCATAATAAAAGGATAAGTTCAACTCCTCCCTTCCTTCTCTCTCGCTTTCGCCCTGTCTTGCTCTTCCCTTCCATGGGATGGTGCTATATGTAGGCTTTTGTCAGACGTGGGCCCCTTGACCTTGGACTTTCCATCTTCCAGAACTGTAAGCAATGCATGTCTTTTCTTTATAAATTGCCCAGTCTATGGTATTCTGTTACAGCAGCAAAAAAATGGACCAAGATAAATAATAAGTGGTGGTTGTTTTGAGTCGTAAGTTTGGAGTCATTTGTTATATAGAAATACATTACTGTAGCATTATTACATATACTTTTCTCTATAACCTCCATTTTCCTGAAAAGGACAAAGGTTCTTCATGGTTCTCCAGGGTCCACTGTAGTCTAGTTCCTGAAGACTTCTTCAGGTTTTCCATTAGACAGGTAAAGTCTTTATTGTTTATTAATATGTCTAAGTACTCCATTTCTATGATCTTCCTCACTTTATCAACCCTGTCTGAAGTTTCAACTGCATTTTCCCCTCTCAATTGGGCCACCACCTCTTAATTTTCTACTCTTCAAGGTCTAGCATAAGAATGGCATTTATTCCTAAGATGTCTGTTCTGTCAACTCTTGTCAGATTCACCAAAGTTGAAATGAAGGAATAAATGTTAAGGGCAGCCAGAGAGAAAGGTCGGGTTACCCACAAAGGGAAGCCCATCAGACTAACAGCTGATCTCTCGGCAGAAACTCTACAAGCCAGAAGAGAGTGGGGGCCGATATTCAACATTCTTAAAGAAAAAAATTTTCAACCCAGAATTTCATATCCAGCCAAACTAAACTTCATAAGTGAAGGAGAAATAAAATACTTTACAGACAAGCAAACGCTGAGTGATTTTGTTACCACCAGGCCTGCCCTAAAAGAGCTCCTGAAGGAAGCACTAAACATGGAAAGGAACAACCGGTACCAGCCACTGCAAAAACATGCCAAATTGTAAAGACCATCAAGGCTAGGAAGAAACTGCATCAACTAACGAGCAAAATAACCAACTAACATCATAATGACAGGATCAGATTCACACATAACAATATTAACGTTAAATGTAAATGGGCTAAATGCTCCAATTAAAAGACACAGACTGGCAAACTGGATAAGGAGTCAGGACCCATCAGTGTGCTGTATTCAGGAAACCCATCTCACGTGCAGAGACACACATAGACTCAAAATAAAGGGATGGAGGAAGATCTATCAAGCAAATGGAAAACAAAAAAAGGCAAGGGTTGCAATCCTAGTCTCTGATAAAATAGACTTTAAACCAACAAAGATCAAAAGAGACAAAGAAGGCCATTACATAATGGTAAAGGGATCAATTCAACAAGAAGAGCTAACTATCCTAAATATATATGCACCCAACACAGGAGCACCCAGATTCACAAAGCAAGTCCTGAGTGACCTACAAAGGGACTTAAACTCCCACACAATAATAATGGGAGATTTTAACACCCCACTGTCAATATTAGACAGATCAACAAGACAGAAAGTTAACAAGGATATCCAGGAATTGAACTCAGCTCTACACAAAGTGGACCTAATAGACATCTACAGAACTCTCCACCCCAAATCAACAGAATATACATTTTTTTCAGCACCACACCACACCTATTCCAAAATTGACCACATAGTTGGAAGTAAAGCTCTCCTCAGCAAATGTAAAAGAACAGAAATTATAACAAACTGTCTCTCAGACCACAGTGCAATCAAACAAGAACTCAGGATTAAGAAACTCACTCAAAACCGCTCAACTACATGGAAACTGAACAACCTGCTCCTGAATGACTATTGGGTACATAATGAAATGAAGGCAACTCTGAATTTATTCTTATGGCCAAGTTCATTCGAAAACCTCCATGCCCCTGTGAGAGTATTTGTGTTTTGTTGCTTTTTGCTGTTGTTGTTGTTGTTGTTTTGTTTTGTTTTGAGACAGAGTCTCACACTGTAGCCCAAACTGGAGTACAGTGGCGCAATCTCTGCTCACTGCAACCTCCAACTCCGGGGCTCAAGCGATTCTCATGCCTCAGCCTTCCAAGTAGCTGGGACCACAGCCATGTGCCACCACGCCCAGCTAATTTTTTTGTATTTTAATAGACAGGGTTTCACCATGTTGCCCAAGATGGTGTCGAACTCCTGAGCTCAGGAGATCTGCCTGCCTCAGCCTCCCAAAGTGCTGGGATTATAGGCATGAGCCACCGCACCTGGCCAGTATTTATGTTTTTAAAGTTGGTTTTGTGTCCTTGTAATGAGCTCCCTTCATGTGGAGACTGAGTCTTATACCTGTTTGTGTTTCAGCATCTCTCCTGCAGAAAGGACGTAATCAGAAATGTGTTTTACTGATGAGTATGCTGTTTCACATCCTTTTTCTTTGCAGTAGCATTTTAGTGGTGAATATTGGCCTCACCTTCTTTTTCAGGTGCTCCGTAGCTATTGTATTGAATTCCCCATGGCTACCACTGACATAAAAATACCCCAGGTCTTTCTTCTTAATATAAAGAATGTATTAATAGGCTTTGGTAAGAAGCAGAAAAGAAATCATTAATACTTTTTTTTTTTTTTTTGGCCAAGACAAGGAAAACACTTTGACACCTTCCTCTCCTTTTCATGTTAGAAAACTCATGTACAGTGAGTCATTCCCTTGTCACCTAAACTCTTAAGTGTAATACGATCATGATAGGCAATGAAAATATACATGTGAAGTCCCAGAGGCATAAAAATCCATGAGTGGAAACTGACAGAAGATTGGCAGGACTGTTTTCTAAGAAAGCAAGGAGACCAGGGCTGATGTACAAAGTGTTTTTCTGTACCCCAGGGACCTCACCTGATTCCTGATCCTCATGCTGGCCATGGGAGTCAAGTATTTATGTTCTAAATACCAGGCCCGCTCCTGAAACACCAGCTTGGTTCCATACAACAGACAAAACTAAGGGGTGGGGGAAAACAAAAGAAATGGACAAATAGCAATATATTAGAAAACACAAAATCTAAGGAGGTGAAAGAGAAATAACATAATATTACATTTCACAAAATTGTAAAAGTTAATACTTTCCTAATGTAAAATGGCCATGTTTTGGATGTGCAGTATAGGTTTTATTTTTTAAAAGAATTCTATGAAAAATTTAAAGCATATACAAAAGTAGAACACATAGTGTAATGAACTCCCATATATCCTTCCCCAAAACTCAAGAAATTTTAACTCACAACCAACCTTATTTCATATGTAACTTACCTGGTTCTCCTCTACCCCACGTTATTTAGGAGCAAAGTCCATACAGCAAAGTCCACATGAAAGATACTATAAAGGTATATCCTGAATAATAATATCTTGATATTTTCCATTGAGCATGGTTTGGGTAAACTTTCACAAAAATAGCATTCCTCATTTACATTTTGTTTCGATATGTTTTTTCCTATTATGTTTCTGAAACCTACACACAGAGCTTCTGCATCACATCATGGGCACCAAGCAACAATAAATGAGTTTCCCTGTAGAAAGAAGTCACTTTTTATTTAACTGTTTATTCACATAACTCTCAATATTCAGTAATTCCAAAATCACACAAAAATAGAGAGCATAGTAGGGGCCTCATGTCTCCATCACCCACATCCACTCATCGCGAATCCTGTTTTTACTCTGCTCCCACCTATTCCCCTTCTCTGTATCACTGCAAAGCAGACCTCAGTCATATCATTTCACCCACAAACATCTCACTGTGTATCTCTAAAAGATAATGACTCATTAGAAGTAAGATAGCCTCAAAACCAAACCAGGCAAAAACAAAACCCTCTTATTCTGAGTCAAATAGAAATGATCTTCCCACCAGAAGACAATTTGCCTTCTATGGCTTATCAGACTCAGAAGTCATGTGGTTCACAGTCATGCAGACCCTGTGGTCTCCTCATTCTTTTCTTGATGTTCTGGCATATCCTTGGAACAGCATCATTATGAGGAGTCTCATCTATTCAGTCTTCCCAGAAAATGTCACAGTATGGCTGAGCAGCTTATTTATGAAAGATATTTAAGGTTAATTTCAGCTCTTTTATGAAAGATATTTAAGGTTAATTTCAGCTCTTTTATGAAATTGCCAAAGTCTGGACAGTAGTTGCTTGGCCAGATTAAGTGCCCTTTGGGTCTTTTACATGACACCAATAAAGATGTTAGCTGACCCTTCAGACATAGTGTGAGCAACTGAGGCTATGAACTGCAATTCATACTGAAAACATAAATTCTTATAAAAATAATAAATCATATAAATTATTTGGTTAAGCCAAATCATGAGTCTCTAGATGAACTTCATATGTGCTACAAAAATATTTGCTGTGAGTTTCTGGGTGCAGAAATTTAATCCTCATAACTCAGGTATACAAAAATATAAGATCAGTGACAAGAAATCCAGAGCTCTAGAAGTATAAGAGTTCTTAGAAATAATCTAGTCCATCTTCTCACTCAATCCAGAGTCCTGTATCAGCCAGGGTTCAACCAAGAAACAGATGATACATTCACATTAGTATAATATAAGAAGCATTTAAATAGGATGGACAAGATGTAGGAGATCCCTAAGAGATAGTGCAGTACACTGGAGCTGGTATCTGGAGCTGTTACCACCTTCTAGGCTTAGAGGGTAGAGGGCAGGGAGTGGCTGCTGGATCCTGGAAGAAAAAGCTATGTAAACAGGGACATTTTAAGAGGAGTTGTGACCCTCGGCCAAGAAAAACAGCAATCCCAAGGTGACCCCATGGTGAGGCAAGCAGGGAACAGGGGGATCCTAACTCCACTGTCTTCCCCCCTCTTTAATCTCTAGCTGTTCTCAGCTAACAAGGGATGTGAAGGACCTCTTCAAAGACTCCAAACCACTGCTCTAGCTGTTATCTAAACCAAACTAGGTTCAAAAGGCGAGGATTCCACGGATGCAGGCAATGTGGGTCAACTTCCTAGATCCACACAGGGTAGAGAAGAGTGGTGAGCAGAGCTGCAGAGGCAAATGGAAGATATCTATCACAAGTCACATCTCTAACACCCCTGACACAGGGTCATTCAGCGTCTTGTCCAGTCCCATCTGATCCAAGCCAAAGCCTGTGTGATCACAGAGAGCTCCCAACAAGCTGCTACCTGGCCAGCATTCCCAGGCTGTTCCCAAATGATGGTTTTCCCCAGGCTCACACCATGCATCCTGGCTATGTCTGCTCTTCCCTTCTTTGGACTTGAGAATTGCTCTCCTGTTGACAGTCTGTGGCTTTTGTGTACCTGATTCTCAGGGCCACATTTTTGGCTTTAATCTTTTGCTTTCCTCCAGGAACACAGCTCAGACTCTCCTTGGGCTACCCCTTTTGCTTGTCCTGGTAAATAGGAGTCCTGGTTCTTGGCGGCTACCAGAACACCACAGCTAGGCACAGGTACCATCAGCCCAGCCTCAGTCCCCCAAACAGTACCTGAAATGTCTTTCTTCTGTGTTCCAGAGATGGGAGCTCAGTGTGTTAAGAGGCATCCAGTTTCCTAATGAATCTCATTGTTGGAAAAGTCATTGTGTCTGGAGCCACTTCTCTATGGAATATGAATTTATGGATTAACTGTGAGGAAGGGGATCTTGTCCTGCTCATCTTTATATGCCTAGGGTCTGGTAAAGGAGATGACACGCTGTATGATATTAGCTGAAACCCAATTTCCTATAACTCATAGCTATTGATGTTACAGCTTCTGCTACCTAAGGAACCAAGCAGCAGTCTATGAAAGCTTCCAGACAATAGCCTTTAAAAAATTTAAAGACATTTTTCACATCTCCACTTAGTCTTCTACCCTTCAGGATGATCAGCCTCGACAGATTGTCAATCTCCTCTTAACACTTGGTTTCAACTCTTGGGCCACCTTGAAACTGGTGGTCTAGTCTGGATGGTTAATTCTCTTCTCCAAGGTGTCTTATAAAACTAAATGCAATATCCAGTGTTGTCTCATCACTATGGCGTCTGCAGTACCATTACTGCCCTAGGTTTGGATTCTATACTTTTACATGCAAAGCAAGGCAGAATATGCTTTTATAGTTGGTATATAATATTTTTGAATAAATGAGTGAAAGAATACCATGCACATTTGGTTTATATCAAGCATTTGATCATTTGACATTCCTAACTAAGCCTTTCCCCCCGTAAACTATTTTCAACTAAACGATACATACATGTATACATCCCTAAGGGAATTATTTTAATTTTAAATTTATTTTAAAGTCATCTTGTTGATATGGCCTACCTTGAACTCCCCAAGGAGTTCTTTATGACTGTTGGTTAAGTCACCTGACGTGTTTTGTCATTTACAAGTTTGTAAAGTCTTGTCAGCTGATAGGTCTACATCAGCTGAATTTAAGTTATCTGAGACTTGATTCAAGCTCTCTGGAAACTTTTTTAATGGAATATTACCTGACTCTTGTTTCTCTAGCTTGGCAAAATGTTGGCCAAAATCAAGATACATCATCAATTTTTCCAAATTTTCTGTTTTTGTTTTTGTTTTTTTGAGACGGAGTCTCGCTCTATTGCCAGGCTGGAGTGCAGTGGCAATCTCGGCTCACTACAACCTCCACCTCCCTGGTTCAAGCGATTCTCCTTTCTCAGCCTCCCGAGTAGCTGGGACTACAGGCTCGTGCCACTATGCCCAGCTAATTTTTTGTATTTTTAGTAGAGATGGGGTTTCACCATGTTGGCCAGGATGGTCTCGATCTCTTGACCTTGTGATCCACCTGCCTCGGCCTCCCAAAGTGCTGGGATTACAGGCGTTAGCCACCGTGCCTGGGCCCAAATTTTCTCATCTAGTAATCTGATTAAGAAAGGAAGTACAAGAAAGGAAGGCTAAGCCTTACTTAATTAATCCTTACTTATCCTTACTTAACTAGGCAGCCTTCTAGTGATGGTCCCTTTTCTATTTGTACATAAACTATCTGGAATAGTCTTTTGTAGAATTTTAACTTGGATTTATATTAATCTCAGATTCTATAGTTTCCCATATCTACTTTTGTTTTGTTTTTGTTTTAACTTTTATTTTAGGTTCAGGGCTATATGTGTGGGTGTAGTTCAACTGATGTCATGGGAGTCTGGTGTACAGATTATTTCATCTCTCATGTACCAAGCCTGGTACCCAATAGTTATTTTTCCTGATCCTCTCCCTCTTCCCACCCTGCACCCTAAGGTTGGCTCCAGTGTCTGTTGTTCCCCTTTGTGTGTCCATGTGTTCTCATTATTTAGCTCCCATTTAAAAGTGAGAACAAGCTGTACTTGGTTTTCTGTTTCCTGTGCTGGCTTGTTACGCATAATGGGCTCCAGTTCTATCCATGTTCCTGCAAAGGACATTATCTCATTTTTTTTTCATGGCTGCATAGTATATATGCCACATTTTCTTTATGAAGCCTACCATTAATGGGCATTTAGGTTGATTGCATGTCTTTGCTATTGTGAATGGTGCTGCAGTGAACACAGGCATGCATGTATCCTTATGGTAGAATGATTTATATTCCTTTGGGTATATGCCTAGTAGTGGGATTGCTGGGTTGAATGGTAATTCTGCTTTTAGTTCTTTGAGGAATTGCCACACTGCTTTCAGCAATGGTTGAACTAATTTACACTCCCACCAGCAGTGTATAGGTGTTCCCTTTTTCTCTGCAACCTTGCCAGCATCTGTTATTTTTTGACTTTTTAATAAGAGCCATTTTGACTGGTGTGAGATGGTATCTTATTGTGGTTTTTATTTGCATTTCTCTAATGATTAGTGATATTGAGCATTTTTTCACATGCTTTTTGGCCACATGTATGTCTTCTTTTGAAGTGTCTGTTCATGTTCTTTGCCTACTCTTCAATGGGGTTGTTTTTGTCTTATAAATTTAAGTTCCTTATAGATGCTGGATATTAGACCTTTGTCAGATGTATAGTTTGCAAATATTTTCTCCCATTCTGTAGGTTGGTTGTTCACTCTGTTGATAGTTTCTTTTGCTGAGCAGAAGCTCTTTAGTTTAATTAGATCCCATTTGTTAATTTTTGCTTCTGTTTTAATTGCTTTTGGCATCTTTGTCATGAAATCTTTGCCAGTTCCTACATCTGGAATGGTATTTCCCAAGTTATCATAGGTTTACGTTTTACATTTAAGTCTTTAATCCATCTTGAGTTGATTTTTGTATATGGTGTAAGGAAGGGGTCCAGTTTCAGTCTTTAGCATATGGCTAGTCAGTTATCCCAGCACCATTTATTGAATAGGGAGTCCCCTCCTCATTGCTTGTTTTTGTTAGCTTTGTCAAAGATCAGATGGTGTGCTGCATTGTAGGTGTGCAGCATTATTTCTGGGCTCTCTATTCGGTACCATTGGTCTATGTGTCTGTTTTTGTACCAGTACCATGCTATTTTGGTTACTGTATCTGTAATATGGTTTGAAGTTGAGTAATATGATGCCTCCGGCTTTGTTCCTTTTGCTTAGGATTGCCTTGGCTATTTGGACTCTTTTTTGGTTCTATATGAATTTTAAAACAGCTTTTTCTAGTTCTGTGAAGAATGTCATTAATAGTTTGATAGGAATAGCATTAAATCTGTAAATTGTTTTGGTCAGGATGGCATTTTATCAATATTGATTCTTCCTATCCATGAGCATGGAATGTTTTTCCATTTGTTTGTGTCATCTCTGATTTCTTTGAGCAGTGTTTTATAATTTTCATTGTAGAGATCTTTTAATTTCTGGTTATTTGTATTTCTAGGTACTTTCTTCTTTTTGTGTCCATTGTGAATGGGATTGCATTCCTGATTTGGCTCTGAACTTGGATTTTGTTAGTGCATCAGAATGCTACTGATTTTTATATGTTGATTTTGTATCCTGAAATTTGCTGAAGTTGCTTATTAGCTCAAGGAGCTTTTGGGTAGAGACCATAGGGTTTTTCTAGACATAGAATCATGTCGTCTGCAAATAGGAATAGTTTGACTTCCTCCCTTCCTAGTTGGATACCTTTTATTTATTTATCTTGCCTCATTGCTCTGGCCAGGACTTACTATATTAAGCAGGGGTAGTGAGAGAGGGATCCTTGTCTTGTGCTGGTTTTCAGGGTGAATGCTTCCAGCTTTTGCCCATTCAGTATGATTTTGACTGTGGGTTTTTCATAGATGACTCTTATTATGTTCAAGTACGTTCCTTCAGTGCCTTTTATCGAAGATGTTCAATAAAATGCAACATTCCTTCATGTTAAAAACCCTCAATAAACCAACAACCAACCCTCTATACGTCAACAATATCCAAGCTGAGAGCCAAATCAGGAATGCAATCCCATTCACATCTATCTACCAAATTTCATCTGCATCTACTGAGATAATCATATGGTTTTTGTCTTTAGTTCTGTTTATGTGATGAATCACATTTATTAACTTGTGTATGTTGAACTAACCTAGCATCCCAAGGATAAAAACTACTTGATCATAGTGGATTAGCATTTTACATGCTGCTGGATTTGATTTGCTAAGATTTTGTTGAGTATTTTTGCATCTATGTTCATCAAGGATATTGCCCTAAAGTTTTCTTTTTTTGTTGTTGTGTCTCTGCCAGGCTTTGGTATCAGGATGATGCCAGCCTCACAGAATGAGCTGGGGAGGTGTCCCTTCTCAATGTTTTGAAATAGTTTCAGTAGTAATGATACCAGGTCTTCTTTGTATATCTGGTAGAATTCAACTGTGAATCCATCTGGTCCTGGGCTATTTTTGGTTGGTAGGCTATTTATTACTGATTCAATTTTGGAGCTCAATATTGGTCTGTTGACAGATTCAGTTTCTTCCTAGTTCAGCCTTGGGAGGATGTGTGTCCAGGAACTTATCCCTTTCTTCTAGATTTCCTGGTTTGTGTATATGCAGGTATTCACAGTAGTCTCTGATGGTTATTTGTATTTCTGTGGAGTCGGTGGTAACATCCCCTTTGTCATTTCTAATTGTGTTTATTTGGACTTTCTCTCTTTTCTTCTTTATTAGTCTAGCTATCTTATTAATTTTTTCAAAGAACCAACTTTTGGATTTGTTGATCTTTTGTATTTTTTTATGTCTCAAACTCCTTCAGTTCTGCTTTGATTTTGGTTATTTCTTGTCTTCTGCTAGCTTAGGGGTTCGTTTGCTCTTGCTTCTTTAGTTCCTCTAGTTGTAATATGGGTAACTAATTTCAGATCTTTCTAACTTTGTGATGTGGGCATTTAGTGATATAAATTTCCCTCTTAACACTACCTTACCTGTGTCCCAGAGATTCTGCTATATTGTATCTTTGTTCTCATTAATTTCAAAGAACTTCTTGATTTCTGCCTTAATTTCATTGTTTACTCAGAAGTCATTCAGAGCAGGTTGTTTAATTTCCATGTAATTATATAGTTTTGAGCAATTTTCTTAGTCTTGATTTCTACTTTTATTGCTCTGTGGTCCAAGAGCATGGTTGGTATGATTTCAGTGTTTTTGAATTTGCTGAGTGTTGTTTTATGTCCGATTGTGTGGTCGATTTTAGAGTATGTGCCATGTAGCCATGAGATGAATGTATCTTCTGTTGTATTTGGGTGTGGAGTTGTGTAGATGTCTACCAGGTCCATTTGATCCAGTGTTGAGTTCAGGTCCTGAATACTTTTGTTAATTTTCTGCCTCAATGATCTGTCTAATACTGTCATTGAGGTGCTGAAGTTTCCTACTATTATTGTGTGGGAATGTAAGTCTCTTCATAGGTCTCTAAGAACCTGCTTTATGAATCTGGGTGTTCCTGTGTTGTGTGCATACACATTTAGGTTAGTTACATCTTCTTGTTGAATTGAGTCATTTACCATTGTGTAATGTCCTTCTTTGTCTTTTAAAATCTTTGTTGGTTTAAAGTATGTTTTGTCTGAAATTAGGATTGTCACCTCTGCTTTTTTTTTTTTTTTTTCCTGTTTTCCATTTGCTTGGTAGATTTTTCACCATCCCTTCATTTTGAGCCTATGGGTGTCATTGCATGTGAGATGGGTTTCTTGAAGACAGCATACTATTGGGTCTTGCTCTTTATCAAGCTGGCCACTCTGTGCCTTTTAATTGGGTCATTTAGCCCATTTACATTTAAGGTTAGTATTGATATGTGTGGATTTGATCCTGTCATTGTGTTGTTAGCTGTCTTTGAAAAGGTGGACATTTGCTCATTATAATTTTCTGGGATTTCTTTTGTCCTCCTTGGTTTGACATCTCTGTCAATCATAAGTCCTTTCTAATTGAGAACAACGTTGCTTCAGAGAGAAGATGGTAACATAATAGGAGATAAGTAGCTTTGCTTTCTTTTTGCCACGTATTAATCCCAAATTTTTCTTGCCTAAACCAAGAGTCCATCTCTTCACATCTTGAATATAGCTAAAAATAGCCTTTTACATTTTTATAAGATTATTTGTCAAGCCTCATGTTATGCTGGGGTTTGGCCCTACTGACATTTATTAAATGCTTTGTGTTTATATTTGGACAAATATCTCCCCTACAATCCTTCCACTTCTCATTGTGTGTGTGTGTGTGTGTGTGTGTGTGTGTGTGTGTGTATGTATTCCTTAGATCTGTGTTCATAAGACAGTCCCTCTATTCCTACCCTACTTTCTATAAGTATGTCTCAAATCATAACAGTTTTTTATTTTTTTGGAGATACGGTGTCTTACCATCTTGCCCAGGCTAGTCTTGAACTCCTGGGCTCAAGCGATCCTTCCCCCTTGGCCTCCCAAAGTGCTAGGATTGCAGGTATGAGCCACCACTCCTGGCTCCAAGCCACATTTTTTTTTTTTTTCTGGAAGTATTGTCAGAGTGACATTTCTGTTTTTATTCCTCACAAGTCCATGTGCCCCTTTGAAGTCTCTGTCTATAGAGTCTAATATCTAATATTTATCAAACACCTACTATGTGTCAGACACTACAAGGTATTTTATATCCACCTCATTTAGTCCTCATAATAATTCCAAAAGCTAAAAGTTGTAGACCTGTGCAGGAAAGAGCTAACAGGTCTGGGCTGCTCAAATCTTGCACAAACCCAAAGTTTTCAGGACTGGCCCTTTCCTGGCTCTTGGGAGAGAGACTTTTGAGCTCTTGTAGTATCTTGCCTGGTATGAGTATGTTTGTGCGCCTGGACCTTTGGGCCATGGTGCATCACTTTTACCTCTGGGGTAGTTGTGCGATATGGTCTGAGGAGCTGAGGTCAGTCATATGAATGCTACATGCTTATATGACTATTCAAAAAAAAAGACAAAAACCCTGGACTCCAAGGTTTGAATGATCTGGTTGCCACCACCTTGCACATGTTATCACGCATCATTGTTGGGACAATTAAATGCTGTCTATAGACTCCATTGGGAGTGGACAATTGGAAGTTTGCTGATGTCTCCTGGACCTTACCCCCTGTACCTTTACCCTTTGCTGATTTTAATCTGTATTTTTTGCTGTAATAAACTATAACTATGAATATAACAGCTTATCTGCATCCTATGAGACCTTCTAGCAAATCCCCGAACCTGAGGATAGTCTTGGGGACCCCTGACACAGCCCCCTTTTTACACATGAAGAAACAGAGGCTCAAAGAAAGTTAAATGATAGAGTAAGGGTTGGAATTAATTCTTTTTTTAATTATTATAATTTAAGTTCTGGGATACATGCGCAGAATGTGCAGGTTTGTTACATAGCTATACATGTGCCATGGTGGTTTGCTGAACCCATCAACCCATCATCTACATTAGGTATTTCTCCTAATGCTATCCCTCCCCTAACCCCAACCCCCTGACAGGCCCCAGTGTGTGATCTTCCCCTCCCTGTGTCCAGGTGTTCTCATTGTTCAACTCTCACTTATGAGTGAGAACATGTGATGTTTGGTTTTCTGTTCTTGTGTTAGTTTAGTGGGAATCATAGTTTCTAGCTTCATCCATGTCCCTGAAAAGCTCATTAACTCATCCTTTTTTATGGCTGCATAGTATTCCATGGTATATATGTGCCACATTTTCTTTATCCAGTCTATCATTGGTGGGCATTTGGGTTGGTTCCAAGTTTTTGCTATTGTGAACAGTGCTGCAATAAACATATGTGTGCATGTGTCTTTATAGTAGCATGATTTATAATCCTTTGGGTATATAACCAGTAATGGGATTGTTGGGTCAAATGGTATTTCTGGTTCTAGATCCTTGGAATTTAGAACCAGAAATCACCACAGTGTCTTCCACAATGGTTGAACTAATTTACACTCCCACCAACAGTGTAAAAGCATTATTTCTCCACATTCTTTCCAGCATCTGTCATTTCCTGACTTTTTAATGATTGCCATTCTAACTGGCATGAGATGGTATCTCACTGTGGTTTTGATTTGCATTTTTCTAATGACCAGTGATGATGAGCTTTTTTTCATGTTTGTTGGTCGCATAAATGTCTTCTTTTGAGAAGTGTCTATTCATATCCTTCACCCAATTTTTGATGGGGTTGTTTGTTTTTTTTCTTGTAAATTTGTTTAAGTTCTTTATAGACTCTGGATAGTAGCCCTTTGTCAGACGGATAGGTTGCAAAAATTTTCTCCCGTTCTGTAGGTTGCCTGTTCACTCTGATGATAGTTTCTTTTGCTATGCCGAAGCTCTTTAGTTTAATTGGAACCCATTTGTCAATTTTGGCTTTTATTGGCATTGCTTTTGGTGTTTTAGTCATGAAGTCTTTGCCCATGCCTATGTCCTGAATGCTATTGCCTAGGTTGTCTTCTAGGATTTTTATGGTTTTAGGTCTTACATTTAAGTCTTTAATCCATCTTGAGTTAATTTTTGTATAAAGTGTAAGCAAGGGGTCCAGTTTCTGTTTTCTGCATATGGCTAGCCACTTTTCCTAACACAATTTATTGAATACGGAATCCTTTCCCCATTGCTTGTTTTTGTAGGTTTGTCAAAGATCAGATGATTGTAGATGTGTAGCATTATTTCTGAGGCCTCTGTTCGGTTCCGTTGGTCTATATATCTGTTTTAGTACCAGTACCATGCTGTTTTGGTTACGTAGCCTTGTAGTATAGTTTGAAGCCAGGTAGTGTGATGCCTCCAGCTTTGTTCCTTTTGCTTAGGATTGTCTTGGCTATACAGGCTCTTTTTTGGTTCCATATGAAATTTAAAGTAGTTTTTTTCTAATTCTGTGAAGAAAGTCAATGGTAGCTTGGTAGGGATAGCACTGAATCTATAAATTACTTCAGGCAGTATGGCCATTTTCATGATATTGATTCTTCCTATCCAGGAGCATGGAATGTTTTTCCATTTGTTTGTGTCCTCTCTTATTTCGTTGAGCAGCAGCTTGTAGTTCTCCTTGAAGATGTCCTTCACATCCATTGTAAGTTGTATTCCTAGGTATTTTATTCTCTTTGTAGCAATTTTAAATGGGAGTTCACTCATGATTTGGCTCTCTGTTTGTATGTTATTGGTGTATAGGAATATTTGATGTTTGTGATTTTTGCACATTGATTTTGTATCCTGAGACTTTGCTGAAGTTGCTTATCAGCTTAAGGAGATTTTGGGCTGAGATGATGGGGTTTTCTAAATATACAATCATGTCGTCTGCAAACAGAGAGAATTTGACTTCCTCTCTTCCTATTTGAATACCCTTTATTTCTTTCTCTTGCCTGATTGTCCTGGCCAGAACTCCCAATACTATGTTGAATAGGTGTGGTGAGAGAGGGCATCCTTGTCTTGTGCTGGTTTTCAAAGGGAATGCTTCCAGCTTTTGCCTATTCAGTATGATATTGGCTGTGGGTTTGTCATAAATAGCTCTTATTATTTTGAGATACGTTCCATCGATACCTAGTTTATTGAGAGTTTTTAGCACGAAGGGGTGTTGAATTTTATTGAAGGCCTTTCTGTATCTATTGAGATAATCATGTGGTTTTTGTCATTGGTTCTGTTTATATGATGGATTATGTTTATTGATTTGTATATGTTGAACCAGCCTTGCATCCCAGGGATGAAGCTGGCTTTATCATGGTGAATAAGCTTTTTGATGTGCTGTTGGATTTGGTTTGCCAGTTTTTTATTGAGGAGGTTCACATCATTGTTCATCAGGGATATTGGCCTGAAATCTTTTTTTTGTTGTGTCTCTGCCAGGTTTTGGTATCAGGATGATTCTGGCCTCATAAAATGAGTTAGGGAGAGTCCCTCTTTTTCTACTGTTTGGAATAGTTTCAGAAGGAACAGTACCAGCTCCTCTTTGTACCTCTGGTAGAATTTGGCTGTGAATCATCTTGTCCTGGGCTTTTTTTGGTTGGTGGGCTATTAATTATTGCCTCAATCGCACAACTACATGGAAACTGAACAACCTGCTCCTGAATGACTATGAAATTAAGGCAGAAATAAATAAGTTCTTGAAACAAATGAGAACAAAGACACAACATACCAGAATCTCTGGGACACAGCTAAAGCAGTGGTTAGAGGGAAATTTATAGCACTAAATGCCCACAGAAGAAAGGAGGAAAGATCTAAAATTGACACCTTAACATCACAATTAAAAGAACTAGAGAAGCAAAAGCATATAAATTCAAAAGCTAGCAGAAGACAAGAAATAACTAAGATTAGAGCAGAGCTGAAGGAGATAGAGACACAAAAAATCCTTCAAAAAATCAATGAATCCAGGAGCTGGTTTTTTGAAAAGATTAACAAAATAGATTGCTAGTCAGACTAATAAAGAAGAAAAGAGAGATGAATCAAATAGACACAATAAAAGGGGATATCCCCACTGATCCCACAGAAATACAAACTAACATCAGAGAATACTATAAACACCTCTATGTAAATAAAATAGAAAATCTAGAAGAAATGGATAAATTCTGGGACACATACACCCTCCCAAGACTAAACCAGGAAGAAGTTGAGTCCCTGAATGGAATTAATTCTTTCAGAAATTAAAGATTTTTTTTTTTTTTTTTTTTTTGGCCTATCACACTGTAGTACCTCCACTTTTCAGAATTTAAAAAAAAAAAAGGTGACTCTTATTACAGGTATAGGCTACGGGCTCTGGTTCTGGGTAACATAGAGGAGATGACTTCCCCCATTTCTTTCACTGAATGCAGCCATAATTTCTGGACACAGTGCATGGAGAAGCTACTTGAGGACTCTGAAAAATAAATAGTGGCAGGTATATTAGGGAAGATCAGAATTCAAAGTGCTGCAAAACTGGCAGTGAGTTTAACTCTTTTTCCTCATGCTGCTCATGTCCCTGGAAGCATGTGCAGCAGAGTAGGATAACTAAACCTCAGCTTTCTGGCTGGAGGATGAGGAGAGGAAGCCACAGGGAACCAGAAAGTATCAAGATGGTCATGGAGAGGCAGGACTTGGGAAAGCAGCCCCATAAAGTTGTTTACAAAATGTTGAATGCAGCCTGAGGCACTCATGCGTGGATTTCATGCTAATTAGCATACAAAAGACTTTGAACAGACACAGAAAGACAAATATTATATGTTCTCACTTATAAGTGGGAACTAAATAATGTATATACACTAGGATACAGAATGTGGAATCAGTCAATGGAGACTCAGAAGGGCGAGAGCCTGGGGGGATATATGAGAAATTACTTAATGTGTACAATGTACATTATTTCGGTGATGAATACCCTATTGAATACCCAAGGAATAACCCTAATATCCCTGAATTTACCATTATGAAATATATGCATGTATTAACAAAATTGCACTGTACTCCATAAATTTATAAAAACTTAAAAAATAAATAAACAAATACATGTACAGCTTTTAAAAAAAGGCCTTAATAACTGAACTAGTAAACAGATGAGAATTCAGATGCCAGACTGGCCTGTTAGTGGTGCATACATGGAACATAGCTAAATAGTGCTGCAAAAGGTTTGAAGGCCAAACCGACATTGGAATCACAATCAACAGAAGGTGCATCGAAATTTGCAGCCCAAACATAACCAGGCACATTGCCTGCTAAAACAAAAACATCAACATTCTCCATAGGTTTTAAACAACATCCAGAATCTCATAACATAATATTCAAAAGGTCTAGGAAATAATCCAAGATTTTTCAGCATACGAAGGAGAAGAGAATGTAGCTTGCATGAAAAAGGGCAATCAACGGATGCCAACAGCAAAATGACACAGATGTTAGAATTATCTGGCAAAAGCTTTAAAGTAGCCATTCTAAAAATTATCTAATGAACAATCACAAACCGTCTTGAAACAAATGGTAGAATAGTACATTTCAGTAAAGAAATAGAAAATACAGGCTAGGTGTGGTGGTTCACACCTGTAATCCCAGCATTTTGGGGGGCTGAGGTGGGCAGATCACTTGAGGTCAGGAGTTCAAGACCAGCCTGGCCAACATGGTGAAACCTGACTTCTACTTAGAATACAAAAATTAGCTGGGCATGGTGGTGGGTGCCTGCAATCCTAGCTACTTGGGAGGCTGAGGCATGAGATTGCTTGGATATGGGAGGCAGAGGTTGCAGTGAGCTGACATCGCGCCATTGCACTCTAGCCTGGGTGGCAGAGTAAGACTCTCAGGAAAAAAAAAAAAAAGAAATATAAAATATAAAAGAGAATCAAGTAGGCATTTTAGAATTGAAAAGTAACCTTATTAAAAGAAAGATGAGCTCCGAAGCAGAACTATGGAGACAGAGGAAAGACTGAGTAAACTAGAAGATAGAATAATAGAAATTATCCTATCTGAACAACACAGAGAAAATAGACTGGCAAAGAAAAAGAGAGCCCCAGGGACCTGTGGGATTGTAACAAAAGGTCTAACCTTCATGTCGTTGGAATCATGGAAGGAGAGGAGAAAGAAGGCAGTACTTGAAGATATAATGGCAAAAGACTCCCTAAATTTGGCAAAAACCCACAAATGTGCAGGTTTCAGAAGCTTAGTGAACCCCAAACAGAATAAACACAAAGAAATTTATGCCTAGACACATCATAATCAAACATCTGGAATCTAAAAACAAAGAAAAATTCTTGAAAGCAGCTGAAGAAAAACTGACGCATTACCTCTAGGAGAAGAAAAACAATCTGAATGATTGAATTTCTCATCAGAAACTGTAGAGACCAGAAAGATTTTTCAAGTACTGAAAGTAACAACTGTCAATCCAGAATTATATATCGAGTAAATGATCGTTCGGAAATTAGGATGAGATTTTAAAAATTACCAACGAGAAAAGAGAATTTGTTGCCAGCAAATCTGCTCTAAAAAAATTGTTAAAAGCAGTTTTTCAGGCAGAAGCAAAATGAAGGAAGGAAAAATGGAAATGGTAAATACCAATCAGGAATGAAGGAAGAGCAACAGAAAGGGTAAACAGCTGAATAAATATGATAAACTATTTCTTCTCATAATTCTTTTAAAACATGTTTAATGGTTGAAAGCAAAATTTGAAAGCAAAATATTGTCTGATGTGGTTTCCAGGGTATGTAGATGTACTGATAAGATGCGTATGACAGAAAGAGGGGAGAGGAACACTATGGTGGTAAGGTTTCTACATTCCACTTGAAGAGACAAAATATTGATTCTAAGTAAATTGTAAAGTTAAGTATATATATATTGTAGTTCTTATAGCAACTACTAAACAGAAAAACACATATGCAAAGAGATATAGTTAAATTTCTTTTTTTATTTTTATTTTTTTTTATTATTATACTTTAGGTTTTAGGGTACACGTGCACAATGTGCAGGTTTGTTACATATGTACCCATGTGCCATGTTGGTTTGCTGCACCCATTAACTCGTCATTTAGCATTAGGTATATCTCCTAATGCTGTCCCTCCCCCCTACCCCCAACCCACAACATTCCCCGGAGTGTGATGTTCCCCTTCCTGTGTCCATGAGTTCTCATTGTTCAATTCCCACCTATGAGTGAGAACATGCGGTGTTAGGTTTTTTGTCCTTGCGATAGTTTACTGGGAATGATGGTTTCCCGTTTCATCCATGTCCCTACAAAGGACATGAACTCATCATTTTTTATGGCTGCATAGTATTCCATGGTGTATATGTGCCACATTTTCTTAATCCAGTCTATCGTTGTTGGACATTTGGGTTGGTTCCAAGTCTTTGCTACTGTGAATAGCGCCGCAACAAACATACATGTGCATGTGTCTATAGCAGTATGATTTATAGTCCTTTGGGTATATACCCAGTAATGGGATGGCTGGGTCAAATGGTATTTCTAGTTCTAGATCCCTGAGGAATCGCCACACTGACTTCCACAGTGGTTGAACTAGTTTACAGTCCCACCAACAGTGTAAAAGTGTTCCTGTTTCTCCACATCCTCTCCAGCACCTGTTGTTTCCTGACTTTTTAATGATGGCCATTCTAACTGGTGTGAGACGATATCTCATTGTGGTTTTGATTTGCATTTCTCTGATGGCCAGTGATGATGAGCATTTTTTCATGTGTTTTTTGGCTGCATAAATGTCTTCTTTTGAGAAGTGTCTGTTCATGTCCTTTGCCCACTTTTTGATGGGGTTGTTTGCTTTTTTCTTGTAAATTTGTTTGAGTTCATTGTAGATTCTGGATATTAGCCCTTTGTCAGATGAGTAGGTTGCAACAATTTTCTCCCATTCTGTAGGTTGCCTGTTAACTCTGATGGTAGTTTCTTTTGCTGTGCAGAAGCTCTTTAGTTTAATTAGATCCCATTTGTTAATTTTGGCTTTTGTTGCCATTGCTTTTGGTGTTTTAGACATGAAGTCCTTGCCCACGCCTATGTCCTGAATGGTATTGCCTAGGCTTTCTTCTAGGGTTTTTATGGTTTTAGGTCTAACATGTAAGTCTTTAATCCATCTTGAATTAATTTTTGTATAAGGTGTAAGGAAGGGATCCAGTTTCAGCTTTCTACATATGGCTAGCCAGTTTTCCCAGCACCATTTATTAAATAGGGAATCCTTTCCCCATTGCTACAGGGCTACAGTAACCAAAACAGCATGGTACTGGTACCACAACAGAGACATAGATCAATAGAACAGAACAGAGCCCTCAGAAATAATGCCGCATATCTACAACTATCTGATCTTTGACAAACCTGTTAAATTTCTTTTAAATGAAATTCTAAGGAATGTTCAAGTAATTCAGAAGAAGGTATGTGTTGCAGGCTGAATGATAGCCATCCAAAGATAAGCAGATCCTAATTCCTGAAATCTGCAAATATTACGTTATAAGGGAAAAGGGCCTTTACAGGTGTAGTTAAGATTTTTAAAATGGAGAGATTATTCTGGATTATTCAGGTGGGTCCTAAATGCAATCACATGCACCTTTATAAGAGAGAGATTTCACAGACAGAAGAGGAGGAGACAATGTGACCATGGAGAGAGAGACTGGAATGAGTTGGCCACAGTCAAGGAATGCCAGAAGCAACCAGAACCTGAAAGAAGCAAGGAATGGATTATTCTCTGAAGCCTCCAAAGGTAGCGCAATCCTGCCAACACCTTGATTTTGGATCAGTGATACCAATTACAGACTTCTGACCTCTAAAACTATGAAAGAATAATTTTTTGTTGTTTTATTTCATCAAATTTGCAGTAGTTTGTTACAGTAGCCATAGGAAACTAACACAACATGTAAGAGGAAATGGAGGAATGAAGAGAAAACAGAAAACAAATAAAATGATAGACCTAATCCAAACACATCAATAATTACATTAAATGTAAATAATTTAAACATACCAGTCAAAAGACAAATTTTAAAATAAATGTTTTAAAAAAACCTAAGTTGTGTACAAAAAAAACTCCAAATATAATGATAGATGTAAAACTAAAAGGACAAAAAATATGCAAAGCAAAAACTAATCCAAATAAGCCTGCAGTATTTATATTAATATCAGACAATGTAGACTTCAGAAAAAAGAAAACTTCCAGGAATAAAGAGGGAATTACGTAATGATAAAAAGGTTAATGAAACAAGAAGATATAATAATGCTAAATGTGAATGCACACACAATGCTTTAAAATACATTAAGCAAAAACCAGACAGAATGGAAAGGATAAGCAGACAGATCCACAGGCATAGTTGAATATATCACTTTACTCTTTCAGTAATAGATAGAACTGAGATTATCAGTCGATAGACAGAATGCTGATTGACAGAAGATCAGCAAGGATACAAAGAACTGAAGCACATTATCAACCAACTAGATCTTCTTGACGTTATAACAGTCTACTCAACAATAGCAAGTACACATTTTTTTAACGACAAATGAAATATCCACCAAGATAGACCATATCCTGGGTAACAAGACAAATTTTGACAATTAAAAAAATCTAAATGTAAATTAGACATGGTATCTTCTCTGATTATAATAGAAATAAATTTGAGATCAATAACATAAAGATAACAGGACAAATTCTAGTCACTTAAAAATTAGACCCACACTTCTATATAGAATTCTATATATAATTCATGGGTCAAGGAGGAAGTCTCAAGGGAAATTAGAAGTGGAGAACAATGAAAATGCAACATACAAGTTGTTGTGGGGTGCAGGGAAAGTAGTGCTCAGAGGCAAAGTAACAGCATAAAATGCTTACAAGAGAAAAGAAGAAAAGTCTAAAATCAATAATCTAAGTATACCTCAAGAAACTAGAAAAACAAGAGTAAAATAAACCCAAAGCAACTGGAAGAAAATAAATAATAAATATAAAAACGGAAATAAAAATAGAAATATTTTATTTTATTTTATTTTATAAAAATAGAAATATGATAGAGAAAAATAAATGTAAAAGTAAAGCTTGTTCTTCAAAAAGGCAATTGATAAAGTTCTAACAAATTTACAAAGACAAAAATAGAAAGACACAAATTACTAAAATCAAAAATGAAAGAGGGAAAAGCAGTACAGCCTCACAGAAATCAAAAGGATAAAATAAAACACTACGAACAACTTTACACACATAATTTGATAACAGCTGAAATGAAGTAATTCCTTGAATATTTCATGTTACTGAGAATCATACGAAATGAAATACCTAAGAAGAATTGTCTTATTAAAGTTTAAGAAAATGTAATTCATAGTTAAAAGATTGTAAAAAAAGAAATCTCTAGGCCTTGATGGTTTCATTGGTGAATTCTACCCAAAATTTACATAAAAAATAACACTGATTCTACACAATCTCTTCCAGGAAACAGAAGAGGAGGGAACCCTTCCTAACTCATTTTATGAGGCCAATGTTACTATGATACCAAAACTAGACAAAGATTGTACAGGAAGAAGAAAAACTACAGACCAAGATTTCTCAGGAACATAGATGCAAAAATCCCCTACAATATATTAGCAAATGGAATGCAGCAATATATAAAAAGAATAATACATCATGACCAAGTAGACTTTATCCTAGGAACGCAAGGCCAGTTGCATACTCAAAACTAAACCATTAGATGGGTCACGCTTGTAGTCCCAGCACTTTGGGAGGCCAAGGTGAGTGGATTACTTGAACCCAGAAGTTTCAGACAAGCTGGGACAACATGGTGAAACCCTGTCTCTAAAAAAATACAGAAATTAGCTAAGCATGGTGGCACACACCCATAGTCCCAGGTACTTGAGAGGCTGAGGTGGAAGAATGACTTGAGCCCAGGAGGTCAAGGCTGCAGTGAGCTGTGATGGCACCACTGCACTCGAGCATGGGAGGCAGTATGAGACTTTGTTTCCAAAAAAAAAAGACATTGTTATTTATCATATTAACAACCTAAAAAAGAAAAAAAATCCATAATCATATCAATTGATGCAGAAAAAGCATTTGGCAAAATTTAACATTAATTCCTGATTTTAAAAAAATCTCTTAGGAAGCTAGGAATAGAAGAGAACTGTCTTATCCTGATTAAGGACAATTACAAGAGAAAAACACACATACACACAAAAAACCCTGTAGAGAATATCATATCTAGTGGCAAAAGGCTGAATACTTTCTGCCTAAGATCTGGAACAAAGTAAGGATGTCAATTCTCATCACTCTTATTCATCACATACTGAAAATCCTAGCCAATGCAACAAGGCAAGAAAAAGAAAACAAAGCCATGGAAATTGGAAAGGAAACAATAAAACTGTTGCTATTCACAGACAACATGCTTGCTTACATAGAAAAAAAAAAAAAAAAACACATTCTGACATGCCCTAAATCCTCTAGAACTGATAGTGAGCTTAGCAAGGTCACAAGATACAAGGTCAACACATTAAAACATTGATTATATTTCTAAATACCAGCAACATACAACTAGAAAGCAAAACTTAAAACAACATACCCTTTTACCACAGCTTCCTCCAAAATGAAATACATAGTTATAAATCTACAAAAACATGTACATCATCCTTATGCTGGAAATAAAAAATTTGGATTAAAGAAATCAAAGAGGAACTAATAAAATGGATTGGAAGAGTCAACATAGTACATTTGTTAATCCTTCCCAAACTGATCCATAGATTTTTCATAATTCCAATCAAAATCACAGACGAATTTTCTGTAGAGACAAAATGATTCTAAAATTTGCACGTAAAAGAAAAGAAACTAGAATCACTAAAACAATTTGCCAAAGATGAATAAAGTCAGAGGAATTATCTTATTTGATTTTAAGGCTTAGTATAAAGTTATACTAATCAAGATAGTGTGGTCGAGAAATATACACGTAGGTCAATGGGAATAAAATAGAAAAATCCAGAAATAATTCTACACAAATATGTCCAAATAATTTTTCACAAAGATGCAAAAGGAATTCAATGAAGAAAGGACAGTATTTTCAACAGGTGATGCTGAAACAATTTGATATCACAATAGTCAAAAGATAAACATATCTTGACCTAAACTTCACATCTTACAGACAAATAAGGTCAAAATGAATCATAAATCTAAATGCAAAACATAAAACTCTTAAACTTTTAGAAAAATAATGAGATAAAACCTTCATGACTTGAGGTTTAACAAAGAGTTCTTAGGTTTTGCATCAAAAGCATAACTCATGAAAGAGAAAAATGGATAAATTGGATTTCATCAAAATAAACTTTTCTCTGCAAAATGCACTGATAAGGAAATGAAAATACATACTATAGAATGGGAGGAAATATTTGCAAAAGTCACATATCCAAAAGAGAATTTGTATTTAGAATCTATAAATAACTCTCAAAGCTCAACAGTAGGAAAACAAATTATCCAATTAAAAATGGGAAAATGATTTTATCAGTTTCACTAAAGAGGATACATATGGCAAACAAGCACATCGAAAGATTTTCAACAGCATCAGCTACTGGGGAGATGCAAACTAAAACCACAGTAAGATGCCTCTATATACCTATTGGAATGGGAAAAATAAAAAATACACAATATCGAGTGTCGGCTAGGATGCTGAGTAACTGGATCTCTCATACATTAGGAACAAAAAGTTTCTTATAAAGTTATACGCTTGCCATATAATCCAGTAAATTCATTCCTGGGTATTTAACCAAGGGCAGTGATTCTCAGGTGTGGATGATATTTGCATTTGTCAACGTCTGCAGACATTTTGGTTGCCACAATTGGGAGAGTTCTACTGGCATCATCAGGGGCCAGTGATATATTAAACATTCTGCAATGCACATGGCAGTTCCTTCACAACAAAGTATCTGGCCCCAGATGTCAAGGTTGGTAGTGCCAATGTTGAGGTAAGAAACTTGGTCCTTGAGAAGTGGAGATTTATGTTCACATAATAATCTGTACATGAATACTTATAGCAGCTCTACTCACAATTGTCAAAAACTGGACACAACCCAAATGTCCTTCAAAGGGTGAATGGAAAAACAAACTCTGCTAATCCACACAACGGACCAGTACTCAGCAATGAAAATGATTCACTGTTGATGACTGCAACCACTTGGCTGAATCTCAAAGACATCATGATGAGTGAATGAAGTCCGTGTCAAAAGTTTACAGATTGTATGATTACATTTATATGGAATTTTGTCAAAAAGACAAAATTATAGTGATGAAGAATAATAGATCATTGGTTACCAGGGGCTGCTGGAAGAGAGAGAGAACAATTATAGAGCCATAGCATAATGGATTATTTTAGGATGGTTAAATTATTCTGGTTACATATACATGTATTTCATGTGTCTTCTTCTTATTTCTGGGCTCCCTCTTCTTTGCTATGGCAAATTCCAGCCTGAAATGGCTGCATTCTCTAAGTGTCTATGTACTGAAACCTTGTCCAAGGATCTCCCTGTTCTTTCATTGAAAGTTACTCCTTCCCTTCCTGAGTTCCCACAGCTGTTTGTTTTCCTGTCTGTTACACATTCTGCCTGTTGGTGTAATTATTAGGCCATGTGACTTTCTCCCTGACCACAACACGGTCACAAAGGCAGGAGCTGTGGCTCATGTATCTTGGAGTTCCCCACAGGGCCTAGCCTGGCATCAGGGCTCAGTGTGCATTTGTGGAACTGAAAGCCCTGGTTCCCAGGAGCTCAAGCCCACTGGGACCAACAACAGAATGAAGGGAGGTTGCCTACAATTTATGACAAGCAGGCAGCCCATCTCCATGGCCTGAGCTGCATAATAAGCAGGAAGATGAAGCAAACGGACTGAGTTGGCCCTCCAGTGTCAGAAGATGAACAAAGCTTATTAATGCATGGTAATACCAGCGTGATATCAGAACAGCTTCCCCCAGCAACAACCCAGTTCTCTCACTGTGATGAAGTGCTCTGCCTTCTGCCTCAGACTTTAGCCACTTGGGATCTGCATTATTGCCTTGTAAAATTGATGGGCAGTGGCACCATCTCCTAGTTTGAGGAATTTCTGTTAGCATTAGCAAAAAGCAATGGCTTTGCAATTTCTAAGGGCATTCCTTGCAATAGGAAAGTGAATAAAAATTGGGCCAGACTGGAACAATGCCCATCTCTAATCCCTGTGGCTCCCCTGCTCAGTCTCTTCCATGTCATCAGCAGCAGGTGTGAGCTCACGTCTCCCAAGGTGGGGAAGTGTTATTTATACTTAACCTGAATGGGGCAAGAGGGGGTATGTTCATGTTAGTGGGTCTTTTTCTTTGATCCCCTGAGGAGGTTATTCAAGATCAGAGTCTCTTTTCCTTCCAAACTGCTTGGAGATGTTTCCCAATTTTTAAAATCCAACCTGCTCAATAGTCTTGTGTCTTAAAAACTATGCTTCTTTAGAAAGGTGACAGGCAGTGGCAGCTGGATCTTTCTGGTAGCCAAGTGCTCTAGGGAGAGGAGGGTTGAGAATGAATCTGAGCTTTGCCTTCTAAGTCTTTGGATTTTGAGTAGCCCAAGATGGCTCTCTTCACCACCACGTTCTGGAGCAGAGGTGACTGTTTCTCTTCCTGAGGTTGGGGAACTGCGTATCACAGTTAGGCAACGGTGGGCCACGCGCTGGTGAAATGGATCAAACACACAGGCCACGAGGGAAAGCAGAAACAGGCCACAGACAGTCAGACCCAAGGCACATGCTATTTTCTGCCTTACTGAAAAGATGAAACATAGCTATATCCTGGCCTCTTCAAGTGGCAGGAAATGTACAGAAAACCCATCTACAAGAAATAAAATCAACAAGCACAAAGGGAGACAGAGGAAAGCTCTGGAGAAGGTAAGCAAAGACATCTTTTTTTTTTTTTTTTTAACTTTTATTTTAGAATCATGGGTACCTGTGCAGGTTTGTAATATAGGTAAACTTGTGTCACAGGGGTTTGTTGTAAAGATTATTTCATCACCCAGGTACTAAGCTTAGTATCCAGTAGTTACTTTTTCTGTTCCTCTCCCTCCTCCTAGCCTCCACTTTCACGTAGGCTCCAGTGTCTGTTGTTCCCCTCTATGTGTCCATGTGTTCTTATCATTTAGCTCCTATTATAAGTGAGAGCATGTGGTACTTCGTTTTCTGTTCCAGTATTTGCATTAGTTTGTTAAGGATAATGGTCTCCAGCTCCATCCATGTTCCCGCAAAAGATACGAGCTCATTCCTTTTTGTGGCTGTATAGTATGCCATGGTGTATATGGACCACATTTTCTTTATCCAGTCTACCATCAATGGGCATTTAGGTTGGTTGATGCCATGTCTTTGCTATTGTGAATAGCACTGCAATAAACATTTACGTGCATGTGCCTTTGTGATAGAATTATTTATATTCCTCTGGGTATATACCCAGTAATGGGTTTGCTGGGTTGAACAGTAGTTCTGTTTTTTAGCTCAAAGACATCTTTTTACTGGCATGCTGAATACGCTTGGGCAGAGAGGGGACTGGGGCCCTGCTGCTTCTGAGCCCTGAGGGCAGGCAGACAGACATGCTTCTTCTTCTATTTGGGGGGTCATAGGGCTGGCTGCAGCACCTGTGGGTTACCATGCTTTGGCAAACCCACTTTCCCCCTTGTGGTATTGCAGTGCCTTTACCATGTCCAATGGGAAGGAGCAAATTCAAAAAGCACAGCTTTGCAAGCAGAGACAAGGTTATTCCCTTTGGGGCTCCTACATAACCTACTGTGTAGACTGGCTCAGAATCACACCTACCTCTTCTGCATGCAGAGAGGTGATTCATGGAGGAGCATATGGCCAGGCTCTTCTCCCTGACTTTTTTTAAAATCCAAAATTGGGTTGATTTCAACTCAACTTACTATCACCCCCAATTCCCCATCTGTCCTTGACTTTGGACTTAGAGTCTTTACTTCGAAGGTTAAAAGCTGTGTGTTATGGACTGAATTGTGTCCCTCCCAAATTCTTATGTTTAAGTCCCAATCCCCAGTGGTGTTTGAGGATAAGATTTTTAAAGAGATAATTAAGTAAAAATGAGGCTGTTAGGATGAGGCCCTAATCCAATATAACTGATGTCCTTATAAGAAGATGGAGGCCAGTCGTGGTGGCCCATGCCTGTAATCCCAGCACTTTGGGAGGCTGAGGCAGGAAGATCACCTGAGGTCAGGAGTTCAAGACCAGCCTGGCCAACATGGTGAAACCCCCATCTCCACTAAAAATACAAAAGTTAGCCAGATGTGATGGCACATACCTGTAATCTCAGCTACTCAGGAGGCTGAGACATTAGAATCACTTGAACATGGGAGGCAGAGTTTGCAGTGAGTCAAGATCCCGCCACTGCAATCCAGCCTGGGCAACAGAGAGAGACTCTGTCTCACATTTAAAAAAAAAAAAAAAAAGAAAAAGAAAAAGAAGAGGGAGACACACCAAGGACGTGCATGCATAGAGAAAAGGCCAGGACATAGCGAGAAGACGGCCATCTGCCATATTTTGTTATAGCAACCTAGCAAACAAATACACCATAGGGAGCACATTAGAATTCAGGAAGCAATGACCATGGAACATTTTCATTCCAGTGATCCACTTGTATTTCAGGAAAATTCAGATGAAATCTCTGTCCCTCAAGCCACAGCCATTTATACAGGTATGTATGTATATATTCATCCACCATTCTATCCATCCTTGCTAATTTTTCCTGTGTCATCAAATATTGACAGCAGTGAGAGAAGGAAGGCCAGAATGAGCTGAGAAGAATCCTCTAAATCCTATGGGAAAACAGAGGAAGCCTGCATTAGTGGTGTTGAGGTCAAAAAGAGGCTTCAAGGATTTATAGGTGAAAGAAACCCGTCAGTGATCATCTGGATTAATTGTTGGGCAAGACTCCCTAGAGGCAGAACTGGAAAAACCTGTTGAGCGTAGCCCACCCAGTAATAACTTGAAAAGCTTCCTCTTATCCTCTGCAGCTGGACCGCAGGCCACAGAGCCTTGGGGGCCATGTGGATGCAGGTCAGAGCCTTCTCTGCATCTAAGAACCAGCCACTTCAGGCTTATCCTGAACCTCTGCAGAGCAGCTTAAGAGGATTCATTGATGGGCAACTTTGGGTGCTGAAATTTCAAGGCTCACCTGGGTTTCCTTTATACCTGTGTATCTAAGGACATTCAGCTAAATCTTGCTGACCTCTTCACCACAGCATACAAGGCCTTCTGTGACCCGGCCCCAGCCTCAGCCCCACCATACCCCCAGGTCACCCCCCCTGCTCCAGTCATAGAAAACCATGTGGGGAGCTCCAGCACACACACTGTTTCTTCACTTAATGACTGCTGCACATGCTGTCCCTCAGCCTCCAACACCTTTTTTTCTCCTGCTTCCAACTCATCCTTCGAGATTCTGATCCATTGATGCCCTGGGAAGCTATCCCAGATGGCCTGGGAGGACAGCCCATTCGCCTCCTCTCAGTTTTCACTGTATAGGGGGCAGGTGGGGAGCCAAGAGCAGCTTCCATTTGTGGGGTATTTTTTAGGTGTCAGGCCCTGGGGACCCCATGATTTTTTATTCTCCCAACAGTCCAAGAGAGGGGCACAGGGCAGCATCATGGCACACAGGATTCTCCCTCTCCCACCTCCATCTGGTCCCTGGCCACTGAGCTCTTATGACACTGAGGGCTTCTTTATCTTCCCTGCACTCCCAATTCACAGAGAGCTCCCTGAAGGCAGGGCCGTCTCCCCCTCCCCTGGACTTCCCAGGGCCCTGGCATATAACAGAAGCTCACTAAATATTTGTCAAATGCACTGTTCTTTGACACTTTGGTTTGTTACTTTGATTCCATTGTTATGAAACTTTTAGATTTTCCATTTTTTCCAGCAACTTATATTTTCCTAAAGCAACCACCCGTTGCACCCAACATTTGAATTTTGGTTGTAAATAATGCGACAGAATACTCTTCCATGTTACTTATTAGTCTCTAGGTACCTGTATTTATCTCCACTTTTTTGTTTCTACTTCAGAGTATATATGTTCTCTCACCTTCTTCTCTTGACTAAGCGAGTCAGTGATTTCTCTAGTTCATTATCTGCCCATTTATTTTCCAGAGAATTAGCTTGACTTTAAAAAAAATCCAACCTACTGTTTTCTAATGTATTTATCTTTTTCATATTTATTTTTTTCACAGCACTTATAAAAATGCACCTTAAATTGGATACTTGATTCATCCTTTCTCAAAGTTTAAAGATATGTTTTATTTTCTGCTTGGTTTACATTTCCATTATCATTATTTCTTAGCTATTTAAAATTTTATATTTTAATTTTTTCTTTGATCAAATATGAGTTTTAAAAGACTGTGGAATTTGTAAGTGACTAAGGTGGGGTTTTTTGGTTCTACTTTATTATTTCTAGTGTTATCTCATTGATGCAAAGGATGCCACTCAAGCTATTTTTACTTTGTGGCATTTACTGAGGTTTTCATTATAGATTAATATATGATCCATTTTTGTAAGTTTTATGAGACTCTGTAAAGAAGATGCAGTATCTATTGTCAGGATCCAAATTCAATATATGTCTGTTACTCAACTTTATTCTTATCATTCAAAGTTTTTTCATGGCTTGGTGAGAGATGAGTTAAAATTCTCATAGAACTATGCAGTTTCTGGGATTTCTCCTGGATTTTCCTATAGTTGTGTCTTGTTTTATGTATAATTGTATTATTTCATATCATGCATAAAATGTATGAGAGTTAAATCCCCATTAGAGACTATGACCTTTATACTATTGTGTCTTTTCTCATTCAATAGTTTTTATTATCTTGAATTCAACCCTGTCTCAGTATTTAATATAATAACTCTGATTTTGTTGTTATTATTATTATTTACTTGATCATTCTTTGTTCCTTTGAACTTTTCTGAACCACTTTGTTTTCAGTGCATTTTAAAGCTTTTTTATGTAATTAAATGAATTTTTCTATTTCAAGATAATTGTAGATTTACATACAATTGTCAGAAATTATATAGAGATATGTTGGGTATCTTTTACTCAGTTTCGCCCAATGGTAACATCTTAAAAAACTATAGTACAACATCACAACCAGCATATAGATATTGAAACAATGAGATCCAGAACATCTCCATCACCACACAGGTCCCTTATGTTGCCCTTTTACAGCCACACCTACTTCCTTCCTCTTTCTGCAAACATCTCCCCATCCTTACCACTGGCAGCCACTAATCTGTTATCTCTCTATATAATTTTGTCATGTCAAGACTGGTATATCAACGGAATCATGGTATGTAACCTTTTGGTATTTTTTTCTTCCACTCAGCAAAATTTTTTGGTGATTCCCCATGTGAATGTATCAATAGTGCATTCTTTCTCATTGCAAAAGAATATATATTTCATGGTATGAACATACCACAGTTTCCTTAATCATTCACCCATTAAAGGAAAATTGGGTTTGTTTCCAGATTTTTTGTTATTATGAACAAAGCAGCTATGTACATTAATATACAAGTTTTTGTGTGAACACAAGTTTTCATTTTTAGGGGGATAAATACCCAAGAGTGTAATTTCTGGGCTGTATGGTAAGCAGGTGTTTAGTCTTCTAAGAAGCTGCTTTACTCTTTTCCAGAGTGGGTGCACCGTTTTATATTCCCACCAGCAATGTATGAATGATCCAGTTTCTCTTCATCCTCACTTGCATTACGTGTTATCACTGTTGTTTATTTTAGCCATTCTGATAGGTCAATAGTGTTAGGGGGAAAGAGTTCATCTTATTGTGGTTTTAATCTGCATTTCCCTAATGGTTAATGATGTTGAATGTCTTTTCATGCGTTATTTGCCATCTCTAGCCTCATGAGTGAAATGCTTGTTTGTATCTTTTGCCCTTTTCCTAATTGGATTTTTAAAAAACTGTTTACATTTGATTGTTCCTTGTATATTGTAGGTACTACTCCTTAGTGTGATATGTCCTTTGCAAACATATCCCAGACTGTAGCTTGTCTTTTCAGACTCTGAACATAGTCTTTCACAGAACAAATGCTTTTAATTTTGATGATGTCCTGTTTATCAGTTTTTCCTTTTATGAATCATGCTTTGGGTGTGAAGCCTAAGCACTCATCGTCTAACCACAGTTGCCAAAGGTTTTCTTCTATATATTTCTAAAGTTTTTGTAGTGTTACATTTTATGTACATTTAAGTCCATGATCTATTTTGAGTCGAATTTCACATAAAATGCAGAACTTAGATTAAGGTTCTTTAATTTTTCTTATTTTGTCTATGGATGTTCAAGTATTCCAGCACCATCTGTTGAAAAGGCTGTCTTACTTCATTGGAGTTGCTCATGCCATTTCATAAAAAATCAGTTGGGCATGTTGGCATGGGTCTATTTCTGCACTCCCTACTTTTATCCATTGTTCTATGTGTGTATTCACCTGCCAATACCATACAGTCTTCATTACTATAATTCTATGTCTTAAAATTGGATAGACTGATTCCTCCTACTTTATTATTTTTCAAAATTGTTTTAGCTATTCTAGTTCCTTTGCCTTTCCATATAAATTTCAGTATAATTTTGTCTATAGCAATAAAAAAATCTTGCTGAGATTTTGATAAAAATTAGGTTAAACCTGTATATCAATATGGGGATAAATAATACCTTTACTATGCTGAATCTTCCAATTGATGTATATGGTATATCTCTCCATTTTATAGCTCTACGTTGATTTGTTTCATTAGCATTTTGTAGTTTTTAGCATACAAGTCCTTTACGTGTTTTGTTAGGTTTATACCCAAGTATTTCTAATTTTTTGAGAAATTGTACAAGGTGTTTTTTGAAATTTTGGTTTCCAGGTGTCCGATACTAGTAAATTCAGTCCCCCATATCCATGGATTCTGCATCCATGGATTTAATCAATCACAGATGAAAAATATTTGGGAAACAAAAGGATGGTTGTGTCTGTACTGAACATAACATGTACAGTCTTTTCTCTTGTCATTATTCCCTAAACAATACAACAACTACTTACGTAACATTTACATTGTATTACATATTGTAAGTAATTTAGGGATGACAAAGTATGTATCTTTGTGCATAAGTTATATGCAAATACTACATAGTTTTATATAAGGGACTTGTGCATCCATAGATTTTGGCATCTGAGGAGTGATCCTGAAATCAATCCCCCACAGATACCTTGGGACAACTATATATAGAAATACAGTGAATGAATGTTGACCTTGTATCTGCAACCTTGCTGAAGTCACTTTTTAGTTCTAGGAATTCCTTTCCTTGTCTGCCTGCTTTCCTTCCTTCTTTTCTCTCTTTCTTTTCTTTCTCCTTCCTCCTTCCCTTGCTTCATTCTTGTAGATTCCTTGGAATTTTCTACATAAACAATCATGTCATCTGTAAACAGGGCTATTTTTGTCTCCCTTTATTATCTAAAAGGATATATCTTTTCTTTCTGTATCTTGCCTTATTGCACTGGCTAGAACTCCTAGTACTACATTGAATAGAAATAGTAAGACCAAACCTTGCCTTGTTTTTAGTGTTAGGGGGACAGCATTCAATCTTTCACCACTAAGTATAATGTTAGCTACAGGATTTTTGTGGATACTCTTTTCCAAGTTGGGGAAGTTCCACTTTCTTCCTATTTGTCTAGGAGTTGTTATCATGAGTAAGTGTTGAATTTTGTCAAATGCTTTTTTCTGCATCAATTGGAATGATAATGTGATTTTTTTTCTCTTTTGTCTGTTAATATGAAGAATTAGATTGGTTTATTTGTAAAAATTGAACCAGCCTTGTGTCTTCAGAGCAAACCACACTTGGTCAGTGTATAATTCTTCTTATATATTGCTAAATTCTATCCATTAATATTTTGTTCGGGATTTTTATGACTATGTTTATAAGGTATATTGGTCTGTAGTTCTTTTTGGTTCTGTCTTTGTCTGATTTTGGTATCAGGAGAATACTAACTTCAAAAAATGAATTGATAAAAGTTCTCTCCTCTTCTACTTTCTGGAAAATATTGTGAAGATTTGATGGCAATTCTTCTCTAAATGTTTAGTAGAATTAACCAGTGAAAGTATCTGGGCCTGGAATTTTCTTTTTCTGAATTTTTAAAATTGTGAATTTAATTTACTCAATAGTTATAAGGTTATCCAAATTATCTCATGTTGAGAAAGTTGTGGTATTGTTTGTTTTCAAATAATAGTCTATTTCATCTGAATTGTCAGATTTATGTGCATAGAATTTTTCTTAGTATTATCTTACTACCATTTTGATATGTACAGAGTATATACTAATATAATCTGTCTCATTCTGGTAACTTGTGTCTCCTTGTTAGTCTTGCCAGAGGGTTGTCACTTTTATTGATCTTTTAAAAGATCTAGCTCTTTGTTTCATTGCTGTTCTCTATTATTTTTCTGTTTTCAATTTCATTGATTCCTGCTCCTGTCTTTATTATTTACTTACTTCTGCATTCTTTGAATTTATTTTTCTCTTTATATTTTCTAGATTCTTGAGGTGGGAGCTTAGGTCACTGGTTTGAAACTTTTCCGTTTCTTAAAATAAGCTGTTAAGTTTCCCTCTCAGCACTGTTTTGGCTATGTTCCACCAATTTGACGTGTTGTATTTTCATTTTCATTCTGTTCAATGTATTTTTATTTCTTTTGAGGTTTTTAAATTTTTTGAGGTTTGCTTTATGTTCCATGTTATAGTCCATCTTGGTTTATGTTCTTGGGCACTTGAAAATAATGCATTCTGCTGTTGTTGGGTAGAGTGTTCCATAAATGTCCATAGATCCTATATGCTAATGGTGTTAAGTTTTTTTATGTGTTTTGATTTTCTATCTAGTTGTTCTGTCAATTGTTGAGAGAAGAGTGCTGAAATCTCTAACTGTAATTGTAGATTTATCTGTTTCTCCTTTTAGTTCTATCAGTTTTCATATCACATATTCTATAGCTCTCATGTTTGGTGCATACCTTTAGCATCACCGTATCTTCTTGGTGGATTGACACTTTTGTTAATATAGAATGTCTTTCTCTGTCTCAATTATTTTCTTTGTTCTGATGTCACTTTATCTGATATTAATATAGCCACTCTTGCTATCTTTTAATTAATGTTTGCATGATGTGTTATTTTTGACCCTTTTGCTTTCAACCTATCTTGTCACCCTATACACAGCATATAATTGGTTCATGTTTTTTAATCCACTCTGACCACCTGTCTTTAAATTTTTGCCTTTACATTATTCAAAATTAATATAATCATTAATATATTAAGTTTAAGACTGTCTTTGTATTTCTTGTTTTCTGTTTGTTCTCCTTGTTTTTTCATTTCTGTTTTTTCTTCCTTGGCTTACCGTGCATGACTTGGGCATTTTTTAGAGTTTTATTTTGGTTTATACATGGTGTTTTGGGGTGCATCTCTCTGAGTAGTTTTTTAGTAGTTACTCCAGGTATTACATTTTGTATATATAACTTTTCATGGTCTACGTCCATCAACAGTTTGAGTGAAGTGTGGAAAGTTTACCATCCTTTACATCCTATTGCCCTCCCTTGTTTATAATAGTCTAAAATGTTTTCTCTACTTCTATTTAGAATCACGTCAGTGTTATAATTTTCACTTCAATTATCAAACATAATTGAGAAAATTCAAAAGGAGAAGGAAAGCCAATTGAATTTACTATCTTAGTTTACCAAATTCTTTCTTCTTTCCTGATGTTTCTTGACTCCTTCTTTCATCATGGCCCTTCTGTTTAGAGAACTTCTTTCCACTTCGTTAGTGTACTTATTTGGGTAATCAAGCTAATCTGAGGATAGCATGATTTCCTTCTAATTCCTAAAGGATATTTGCACTGGACATAGGTTTCTGGTTGACGATTCCTTTTTTTCTAACACTTTAAAAATGTTGTATCACTTCCTTCTGACCCCTATGGTTTCTGATGAGAAATATGCTGTCATTTGAATTGGTTTTCTCTTAGAGATAAGATGTTGTTTCTCTCATTGCTTTTAAGCCTTTCTTCATCTTTAGTTTTCAGAACTTTAATTATGATGTGTCTTGGTGTGAATTTCTTTGATGTATCCTATTGGTCACTCACTTCCTGATCCATAGGTTTATGTGTTTTGTCAAATTGGGGGGATTTTTCAATTATTATTTCTTTGAGTACTTTTTTAGCTCCATCTTCTTTTTCTATCTTTTCCTGGAACCCTAAATGATATAAGTTTAGTTTTTGTTATAGTTACACAGGTCCCTGAGGCTCTGCTCTCTTTGTTTTTCACTCCATCTTCTTTCTGTTGTTCAGATTCAGTCATTTCTATTGTATCTTCCAGTTCACCTATTCTTTCCTCTGTTCTCTCCATTCTGCTGTTGAGCCCATCTACTGAGATTCTTATTTTAGTTTTTATATTTTTCAGTTCTAACACTTCCATTTGGTTGTTTATATTTTCCATTTCTTTGCTGAGATGATTCTACTGGTGATTTTTTATTGTTTCATTTGTTTCAAGTATGTTCACTATTACTCATTGAAGCATTTTTATAATAACTGCTTTAAAACCTTTTCCAGATAATTTTAGCATCACTGTCATCTTGATATTAGTGTGTATTAATGGCTTTTTTCAATCAGTTTGATATTTTCCTGGTTCTTGGTATTGTGAGTGATTTTTGATTGAAAACTATGCATTTTGGTATTCTATGGTGAAACTCTGGATCTTATTTAAACCTTGTCTTAGGTAACATCCTGTGATGCTGCACCATCAGGGGAGGGTGATATACTGCAACCTCTGTGACCACCAAGGTTTGGAGATGCTCCTCGTTGCTGTTGGGGTGGGGTGCTGGCTCCTACTAGGGCCCTGCTCATCCCACTCTGGTTGGGAAGGGTAGAGTTGCCTAATTTCTGCTCCCCACATGGTCTCCACTGATGCTACCAGGGGGTGGCCTCATTACTATTGCAGCCAGTGGTTAAAGTCTTGACTGTCCCCATTTGGCCTTCTCTGACACCAACACAGTGGGGAGGGGGCAGGCTGACCTATTATTACTGGGTGGAGGAAGAAGTCCAGGCTCCCCAGATGGTCTCCAGTGACACTGTAGTGAGGCAGGAGGGGAAGGGAGGCTTCATTACTGCCAAGTGGAGATGAAAACCACAGCTCCCTACTAGGCCTCCTCTGACACAACCGTAGTGGTGAGGTTGCATTGCCACATTATAGTCTCGTGAGTGTGGAGTCTGCACTCCCCACTGGGCCTTTCCTGGCATGGGTGAAGGTGGGACCACATATTTTTCTGTGCTGCCTGGCAGGAGGAGTCTTCTGTTTCCCCTACCCCTTCCCCTCTTCCTCCTCCTCCTTCTTCTCTTTCTCCTTCTCTTTCTTCTCCTCATTTTTTTCTCCTCCTCTCCTCCTTATCCTCCTCCTCATCTACTCCCTCTTCTTCTCCTCCTCTCCTCCTTATCCTCCTCCTCATCTACTCCCTCTTCTTCTCCTCCTCTTCCTTTTTCTCCTCCTCTTCCTTCTCCTCCTCCTCATTGTACCACTTCTTCTCTCTCTCTCTTTTTTTTCCTTTGTGTGCATTAGCTTTTTCCAGGTTGCCAGTTTCTTCAGCTCTAACTCTGGAATGTATGAGGCACAAACAAAATTCAGGGAGTTCCTGCTGTGTCATTCTTTGAGTCCTGAAGTTCCTAGCTTGGTCTACTTTCTAGTTCTTATCTTTAAGAGTCTTTTATGTTTGTTTTAAATGTAATGTTCAGTGTTTTTAGTTGGACTTAGCAGAAGGAATAGGGATGAGTATGTCTCCAGCATCTTCCTGAGAAAAATGTGCATTTTTGAAATATATATTGTATGGTTGGGTGTTATTTTTCATCCAATCTGAGAGCCTTTCACTTTTAATAGGAGGTTTGTCTCACTTACGTAATAAATCTTAATCTTGATATTGAATATTATGTTTTGTGTACTTTCAAAATGTAACACATTAATCAATTATCAATAGGCTGTTATTAGCTGCCCTTTCCATCAGACAGGGGTTTCAGGAACACACCAAGTTGCCTTGTTCACATCCCACTCCCAGTTTTTTACTATTATTATTATTTTATAGAGACAGAGTCTTGCTGTATTGCCCAGGCTAGAGTACAGTGGTTCAATCATACCTTAATGTAACCTCAAATTTCTAGGTTCAGGTGATTCTCCAGCCTCAACCTCCCAAATAACTGGAACTACAGGCATGTACCACCTTGCCTGGCTAATTTACTTTTTAGAATTTTTTGTAGACATCTATGTTGCCCAGGCTGGTCTTGAACTCCTGGCCTCAAGTGATCCTTCTTCCTCAGCCTCCCAAAGTGCTGGGATTATAGGCATGAGCCACTGCCCTGGCTCATCCTGTCGTTTTTACAGTTCTAGAAGAGATAAAGGTGGAAAGATTTTCCCAAAGATGAAAACATTCCATCAGGAGACCCAAGAAGAGGAAGTGATTGGTTGACTGGGGCCTTCATGGTGGCCATTTTTCTGACATTTCATCCAGAACTAATTTCCTGCCTCCTTTTTTTATCCTTCCCTTCCTTGCTTCTTGTGTACCAGGCATTTTCCTGGGTTCTGGGAGAGGAAGGGAGAAGATCAAACCAATATTTTTCCTTTTCCCCATCTCAAAGTTTTTATCTATGGTGCTTTGTGGGTTTCTTTTTTTCCAATAGACTTTTGAACATTGTGAAATTAGCCAAAAAGAAAGCAGCTAAAATTTAGTAAGGGCAAGAGGAAGAGTTAAGCAGGTGCAGAGAGCAGAAATCTTCAAGTCTCTTAACATTTCCAGTTTTTAATCAGGGTGCAAATGTGGTTGGTTGTGGGCAGGGAGCTGCTTCACTGTGACTGCTAGGCTTTGCTGCCTTCATCAATCCATCCAGCGTGACTTCTCATATAACTTTAGTGTTTACATCCCCCTCACTGTGTGCTGAAAAGTCTGGGATCCCCCTAGACACCTGGTAATTCTGTTAATGTCTGCTAGTCTGGATCCATATCTCAGAAGCTCCCTGATGGAATTTCTCCATGCTCTTGGCAAGTCACAAAAGAGATGTCTCCTGGGAACTTTAGCATCTTGATCTCTATTTAAATGGTGAAATGACAAGTCTTGGCCAGGCCCTGTTCTCTCCGCCCACTAACTTTAGTCTCTGAGGGCCAAATCTTGCTCTCAGTTTCCTGTATATGACTTCTACCAAATCCTTCTAATTTTCTTTTCTCTGTAGTGATTTCCTCTCTTGCTGTCCTGTCTTCTAAAGCAGTCTGAAATGAAATCTGCCCCCAGAGCTGTGCACAGAGGAAATGGAGAACAGATCATTCAAGAAGGAACACCCCACCCGCAAGCCCTGTGCTAGACTCGCATGGGTAGGCATCCCCAAAGCGTTGCACCCTCCACGCCTGGGCAGCTTGCTGCTTTTCTGAACACCAGGATTTGTACTTCCTAGCTGGTTCTCCATTTAGATGTTTATTTAGATGCTTGACAATGAAGTATTAAGGAGCAGAGCAGGTGTAATGTCCTCACATACTGCTGCCATCTGTGCGCTCATATACTCCTCTTAGGCAATCGGGCACATGTAGAGCTTGCTTCTGATGGCATTTGGATTGGAAAGACATTGGCCCATTTCTCCTTATAGCAGAACTTTGTGGAGGAGCTAGGTGAAGTGTAAATGCACAGACAGCAGAGCAGATCTGTTTGTGGAAAGAGAGGGAGCCCCTCTGCCTTCCCCCTCCTAATCCCCTACCACCCCTCACCTTCTCTACTCCTGGCCCCTGGCCTGGACACCATGCTTTCAGAACAATTCTAGAGCAACTATTAGCTGGTGATAGCTTCTGATGCATTCTCTCCCAGAGACACCTAACTTTGACATTAACTACTGGAAGACCCGTAAAGTCTTCCGAGCCAAGGAAGGAATATTGAATGCTATAATTTCAAGACAGCTATAGGTCAGCTGGGGAAATGTGCACAGCAAGAATGGAAGTTTCTGGATACCCCTCCCCTGGGAAGGCAGCTGTCTGGGGCCCCTATTTTGGCAGTCAGCTCTCAAGGCATGCATCAGTGCACCTGAAACACTCTATAAATGGAAAACTCAGAACACAACGTGTCACATCGACACCACCAGTATGCACAGTGGAACCCACACAGTTGGTTAAATTTAATTTCCTGCAGAGACATGGGGACTTAGCTCAAATGTCACCTCCTCAGGGGAGTCTTCCCTAAACCCAGGTTGAGTTGAGTGCCTAGCTGAGTGCTCCACTAGCTTCCCAAATTCCTTCGCTCTCGGCAATTAGCCCACTCCAAGGTGCTGAAGTGTCTGTCTCACCTATTTGTCAAGGAGCTACCTGAGGGTGAGGGCCACATTTTATGGATATTTGTGCCCTCAGTGCCTAGCACAGTGCTGGACACATAGTAGGCACTCATAAATGTTTCTGAAGAGGGACTGTGCCAGCCGCATCCAGAAAGCCACCAAAATGACCCTTCTGCTGACTTACTATGGAGCCTAGCATACTACCATGAAATTTTTTTTTTCTTTTTTTTTGGAGACAGTCTTGCTATGTCACCCAGGCTGAAGTGCAGTGGTGCGATCTCAGCTCACTGCAACCTCCGCCTCCCAGGTTCAAGCGATTCTCCTGCCTCAGCCTCCTGAGTAGCTGGGACTACAGGCATGTGCCACCACACCCGGCTAATTTTTTGTATTTTTAGTAGAGATGGGGTTTCACCGTGTTAGCCAGGATGGTCTCTATCTCCTGACCTTGTGATCCACCCACCTCAGCCTCCCAAAGTGCTGGGATTACAGGTGTGAGTCACCACGCCCGGCCTAAATATATATATATTTTTTTAAGTTAAAAAGTTAGTCCTATGCCTCAAAGATCCCTTTCCAAAATTGAAGCTTCATTGGGAGGGATAATTGTTACCAATATTTTGGGGGGTTGGTTTGAGCTGAGCTTTGCAGAATACTTGACATAGGCTTGGCACTTGCAGGGGACCTCTAGGAGTGAAGAGAGTGAAGTATCCCGGGCTTCAATGGCATAGGAATGAGAGAAAACCATTTGTTGCTAGAAGTGTAGGTCTGAAACCTGATTTCTATGTCACCAGTAGTTCTTCTCCCAACTTTTTTTTATTTTTATTTTTAGAGTTGGGGTCTTGCTCTGTCACACAGGCTGGAGGGCAGTGGCATAAACATAGCTCACTGCCACCTCGAATTTCTGAGCTCAAACAATGCTCTTGCCTTAGCCTCCAAATCTTTTCCCTTGTTAAATATAAAAACATTAGAATATACTCTTCAAGTGAGCCAGGTACTGGAAAAACACTACCTGACACAAAATAGGGACTCAGTAAACATTTGTTGAACAACTTATTTTAGGAACGCTACCAGCCACACTCTTACTTCTTTCTGTGTGGCTCTAGCTTGCAAGGATAGGAGAAGGTGGAGGGAAAGGTAGAAGGGGCCAGGGCTGGATTCCAAACCACAGCCCACCCACAACTCTTTATCTGCCACTCTTTATTACCTGTGTTATGGGAACTCTGCCACTCTTTATCACCTGTGTTATGGGAATTCAGAGCAAGGACTGACACTATTGATCCTGGACTGGGTTTGGAAATGCAGACCCCAGAAAAGAATCCCCTTTTTTCCATGTGGAGGCCCCATCCCATGCCCAGCCCCAGATGATTGAATGGTGATGTGGGTACATGTGGTGCATTCACAGGGTGTGTGGCCACAACGGGCAGCCCCTGAGTGCCTCCGCTTGAGAGGGAGAGGGAAGCCCTTGCTGGTCGGAGCCTAGGACTCTCTCAATGGCATGGGGCCAAGATGAGGTCCTTGGGCATGGCAAGGGCCACCTGCAGAAGGAAGGACATCATGGTTTGCACTGTGCATGATGGGAGGTGTGTGTAGTTAATTATTGGCTGCTAGGTTTGGTGCTTAAACTAGCTACCACCTACACAGGTTGAGAAAAGGAAGAAAAAGCAGTTAGAATGCAGGAAAGAGGGAAAAACCCCACCTCACCCACTTGACAGGCTCAAACTGCTGCTGCTAGCCGCCTGTGAGGCGGGGACAGTCCCCTGCAAATGCCCTGCTTAGACACTTGGGTTGCCGTGGCAAGCACCTTATAAGAACCAAAGGCGTGAAGGCCTTCTCTGAGCACAAAGGCAGACAAAGGCACCTGCCTGGTCCTGCAGGACCAGTCCCCATGCTGGATACCCAATGGCTCAATTACTATGCCTTGGACCAAGGTGGGGGGTGGGTGAGGAGGAGAACTTTGGGAGAAGCGAAGCAGAAAGAATCTTTGTGACAATGACAATTTAAGAAACACTAGACAACCAGCTTGCTGGGGCGCTTCTAAACCTTCTGCAGGGAGGTGAAGCAGTGGAGCGGTCATGTGGAAAATTCCCTTTCTCCTCCATGCACAGTCATTCCCAAGCTGATGGAAAGGCATTGTTTTTCTTGTGAAAACCCTCATTCTGGACAGGATTCCATCAGGCTAGGAGAAAATGCCTTCGCCTGGGAAGAAGTTGTATTCAGTAAGCGTGGAGGACTAAAGGGCTGAGTCATGTCGATCCTCTTGGAGATTTTTAGATTCAAGGAGGATTCAGATGTGTCTGATTTCTTAAAATGTAATTAGACAGAGAAAGGGTTGCATCTGGCCAGACCATGGTGGCAGGGGATGTGGAGGGAGGCCTGGCGTCCCTCCTTCCACACGCTCCCAGGCTTCTCTATGCATTTGGGGGCAGCATTCATTCTTGGCTGGTAAGAAATCCTAAGGAAGCTTCCAGCAGCATTCAGCCCCCACACCTCCCATCAGCGGAGCCTTCCTGGGGAGCTGTCTCTGCAGGTTTGCTCAACCTGGGCTGCAGCTCTTGGCAGCTGTGCCCACCAACCCTGATGGGCCCCTGCACGTCCCACTGGGTAGACAGCAGCTATGAATACTGTTCTACATGTCTGCTCAGATCAAGGTATCATCTGTTGCACCACCAGACAGCCTGCCCACCTCAGCCAGCCCTCCACCTAGAACAAGAGGGAGCATGGTTGCTGCTGGTATGTGACAGCCAAAGGTTGCACTTAGGAGCAGAGATTCAAGGCAGTGCTATAAATAAGCCAAGTTTTATTTTCCTACAGGCAGCTTGGTTTTTCTACTGTTTGCTGCCCTAAATGTGGTAGATATCAGATCCACCTACAGACAGGCCTGCCTTGAGCCTCCCATGGTGCTTCTAGCCAGGTGCCTTTGGCAAGGTGACCGAGCCAGGCCACAGCTGGGACTGTGGCATGGGGAATGTTCCAGGCACTCACTCAACATCACTAGAGCAGGGAAGCCTTGCTCTGAGCCAACCCTTGTTCTATTGTCTTGTTCCAGGTATAACCCATCAGCCAAAGCTCCTTCAATACTAGCTCTCGTCTCCTGACCTGGTCAGAAGCATTTACCAGCAAGGGCCACTTTCCTCTGACCATTCTATTTAAATATTTTCCAGCTTATCCGAGGGAGGCAAGGAGGCTCTGCAGGCGATGGCTTCAGGAAGTTTTAGTCCCATGGATGCCCCTGGCTGGGGCTGTTATCTCCCACCCAAATTGGAGGCAGCTGCTGCCAGATATGTAAGAAACTCCCAGGTGTGCAAGAACAAAATGAGGAGGTGTGATCATTTACATTCAGTAAATGATGGTGCGAGTGCAGACTGTCACCAGGAGATCTGTCTTCCTGCCAACTTCCACCCTAAACAGAGGCTCTGCTTTTTAAGAGGGGACAATCCTAGTGGGAGTGGGGACAGGGAGGGTCTGGACCAAGCACTGAGAAAGAGGCCTGCTAGGCAAAGTCAAACCATGTGATTGAGGGAGAGGCTTTGGCCTTGATTCAAAACTAGGCTGACCCAACGCCCTAGTTTGCCTGGGGCAGTCATGGACTATGCCTGCCATCCAAGTTCTATTTTTAATGGTGCCCCTTTCACTCACACACACACACAAATCCATGTTTGGATGATAAGTTTTGTGATTACCCTATTCCGAAGATGAGAAGGAGTTAGGCTAGAAATGCATCCACAGAGTGACATGTAGGACATGGGGCTCCAAGAAAGTTCACTTGGCAGTGCCTGGAGGAGAGAGACGAGTGGTAGAAGGCCAGGTTGGTTCATTCTCAAGCATATTTAGAATTGCAGCCTTGTCGATAATTTTCACTCATGACTTTGCAGGGTGTGATGCTGGAAGGGTCTTTGGGGTGGTCTAATTTACATCCTCTTTTACTGGAAGAGGACATTAGGCTAAAAGAGATAAAAGTGACCTGCCCAAGGTTACACTCCAGTTGCTGGCAGAGTGGGGATAGAAACTTGTCCTTAAGGGGTCAGGTCCAGGTACTCTTTGCTGGGACAGAGGGAGATGGAGGACCCTGAAAGAGGCTGCAGAGGATGAACAGACAAATGGAAACTTCCATGGCAGCCCCAGGAGAGGGAAGCGCCACAGACTACCCCACAGTTCCTAGATGGCGGGGGGGAGGACAGAGACTGGTGGGGTTTAGACTTGCTGAGCTTGCTTGGACATGAGCTCAGGTGACACCTGGAGTCACAGGCGAATGCAGGTGGAGCCAAGGGCAAATGGGCTCTCCAAGGTAGTGACCGAGAGGGACCAAAGAGATTAATTGGCAAATAGGACTAAGAATCAGTGAAGAAACAGGTAGGTATGGAGATCAAACGCAAACAGGGTCAAATGAGTAATTTATGGAATCTAAATATTGTTCTGTGGTTCAAATTGTAGTGAAATCTGAGCGGCAACTCCTGATAACAGCTACCTTACCCTTGGGTACCGTTTCCCTAGCCCCCTTCTCGGGTCTGCAGTGGTGGGCAAACCTTAAGCCAGTAACAGCTTCTACCTCTGCTTGGTAGATGGGAAACTGAGTCACAGAGAAGCTGGCTTTCTCCTGTCTTACAGGACCCTCAGCAACAAGGGTGTGATTAACAAGCCTTGAGAGTGACTCCAGAAGCCTGCCACCACAGTACCCCTCATGGTTCCACTGCAGTCACACCTCCTGTGTGTGCTCTCATGGTGGTGAAGCGGTGGAGTGGTGGATTTTTCTACGAATTTGCTCATCTGAGTGGGCCCCGCAGAAAGAAGCCCAGCATGAGAGTCTGGGGACCCTGGCTTTCTGGTCCTAGTTCTATTGCTGGCTGACTAGCTATGCCATGGTGGCTAGTCACTTGTTTTCCTGTCCCTCCTGCTTTTTCTGGTTGTCAGATGAATGTTCTGGCTTGTGCCATCTTCAAAGTCTCAATGCTTTTGTCTTTGCAGGGGAATCTGACCTTGGTTCAGCCATCTGCTTAGCGATAAGTTCATCTCTTGCATCTTCTTGGCAGTCTGTCTATAGAGCATCTTCACAGGTTAGGCAAGGTGGAGCTACGTGATTGAGGGAGGGGCTTTGGACTTGAGTCAAAATTAATTGAACTTGAGCCTGGGACAATCATGGACCATGCCTGACATACAAGCTGCATTTTTAATGGTACCCCTTTAAATATTTGTGCTCAGATCTCAATTACCTTTGACAATGTAGAATGCAACATTGGAATGTTTGACAATGTAGGAATGCATGCAAAATATAATTTTTAAAAATATCAGCTGGGCACAGTGGCTTATATCTGTAATCCCAGCACTTTGGGAGGCACAGGCAGGTGGATCATCTGAGGTCAGGAGTTCAAGACCAGCCTGACCAATATGGTGAAACCCCATCTCTACTAAAAATACAAAAAATTAGCCAGGCGTGGTGGCAGACACCTGTACTCCCAACTAGCGGGGAGGCTGAGACAGGAGAATTCCTTGAACCCAGGAAGTGGAAGTTGCAGTGAGCCAAGATCGTGCCACTGCACTCCAGCCTGGGTGACAGAGCAAGACTCTGTCTCAAAAAAATATATATGTATCATATTTGTCCCAGATCTATGTTTTTTGCCTCCAACAAGTTTTCATGAGGTTAGGCTAAATGTGTGAATTTATTTCAGACAGTCTGCAAAGTGGATAGCTCACTAGAGCAAACATACAATCACCTGCAGGCTGACTGTAGTCAACATAATCTACTGTCACCCTGAATAGGTTTTCTCACATAACATCTACAAAAACCCAGCATACCATTGTCACACCCACATGGTGCCTTCTGATATGTGATATTAGAAAACCTCAATCTCCTGAAAAAAATCGTAAAATAGTTTCAGTATATATGAACTCAGCACACGTTTTTGTTCAGTGAAACTTCTTTCTTTGATGATGCCTGTTCAAATATTTGCAAATATTGAGAAAACACCCACATAAATCATCCTCTGTTGCTGAGGCCACACAGTCTGCAGAAACCAACAGGTAAGACACAAAATACTGAATGCCACTGGAGGTCACGCAAATTCCAGGAAACCTCCGGCCATCTTAGCCTTCCTCTCCCAACCCCAATCTGTTAGTTTCTAACCGAATGTGCTAGAGAAGCCAGCCAGAACACCATGAAAGTCAGCAAGAAGGTGAAATGGTGAGAGGAGGAGGGACCTTTGGGCAGCATCTCTTTTCACCTCTCGCTCTAGATGTGAAGAAACTCAGAGGGGGCTGCGGCATCCCAAGTTGGGGAGGCCATGAGGACGACTAGAAGCAGGCCTGGAGGTGTGGTCTCTGGGGCTGGGCTCCGTCACTGCCCTCTATAACCCAAAATGCCTCTGAGATGTCCACGTAACCTCCAGGGGAGCCCAGGATTTTCACCTCCTGAAAATGGGGAGGGATGGACAGTAGGAGAAGAACAAGAGAGAAGCAAGAAGAAGCTAATGGTAGGAGAAAACACGGGACGGAGGGAAGAAAGACCAAAGGATGGTGAGCAGAGAAAAGAGGTGAGCATCCAGGGCCCAAGAGCTGCTTCAGGGTCACGGAAAGCCAGCCTGCACCTGGAAGGAAAAGTCCTTGCAGAACAGAACTTAAAGCAGGAAACAGAGAATTAAGTGTGGAAAACAAGAAATGCCCATGTGCCTGAATCTATATCATTCTAAGTCAGTGTATCAGACGCCCAGGACTCTGACAAATCAGTGTTCCCAGACAAACCCAACACTTGGTATGAGCAGCACTTCTTTATTATAAAACTAACATCACTGAAAGCTTTTTTTTTTTTAAGACCAAAAATATCACATCTTAGGCAAATGAGTTGAAAATCCCTCAGAGTGACACCCTATTTTTTTCCACCCATTTCTAAAGTCAGAGGACACCTGGTAAAGAAACTGGTTTTTAGGTAAAGAAATGCAATTCCTGGTGCACGCGGTTTCCTGGTGGTACAGCACTGAAGTGACATCATGGAAATATTTGTGCCTCAAGGTCAGTCTGCAAGGTTTCTGTGTGAAAGCATGAGTCTCAGTCAGTGGTGGGAAAGTATGTGTGCACACCTTTGTGATCTGCTGCTGTTTACCGCTCTCTGCTTAAAAGACAAAGTTTTAATTAAATCCAGGTGGGCAGCTTGCCAGGGTTTTCCACACTTTTGGCTCACCTAGGTATGCAGCCTAAGTGTAGGTTATACCATTTGGAAATGCCTCTGCTCCTGTCATTTGGAAGGAAATAAAACAATTGTTACTTAGGGCCGGGGGTTGGGGGGAAGAAGTTTGTCTTCCACTCAAGGGCAAGGAATCTATGACATAAGATGCTCATTCTGGTGGTGAATATGACAGTCTAATTTGTGTAGCATTCCTTACGGTGACAAAAGTAGGAAGCAGCAGACTGGGAACGTATGGAATCCTTTGTCTTAATTAAAAATATAGTGGGGGATGTGGAATTTGGCCAAGCCTCATAAATCTGCTAAAAAAGCATCAAGACTCTGTCAGATAAGTTTAAATAGAACCAACTGAGCCCTCTGGAGAGTTAAACAGATTCCCCACTCGTGTGGACACCCACTTTCCTGTCACTTTCCCACACTCCGCAGGCAGCAGTGGTGCTCATTAACCAGCAACCCTCCAATTCGCCTATGACAAGCTTATCCCCCTGGAGCACACGATTCAGAGATGATAAATTTACTCCCGCTTGTAAAAATGAAACTCTCCTCAGGGCAATAAAAATGCTCTGAGCCTTTAGGATATAAGTTCTTTATCTGATAACTTACCTTCATTAACAAAGTCTGGTCCTCTTGGTCAGGACAGCTCTTCACTGCCAGGGAGAACTGCTCTAAGGTAACTGGAAGGGAAGAAATGGAAATTGTGAATGACTTCACTTCTGCCTCTGAGCCCTTCTGATATGAAGGAGGACACTGTGGTTATAACAGACGTAAATAGCATGCTGTCCGTCCTTCCTTGGTGACACGGCAGAGCTCCCCAACTGTCCCTGCATGGGTCAGGGGTCCCCACACAGTGACTTCTCCACCCCATCAGATAGAGTCATTACAGTAGAGTAACAAGGCCATTCCCATCAGCAAAGCTCCTCCCTAAACTGCCAGGAGGTCCTGGGTTCAGCTTCCTTTTGGGCCATCTTGTCCCCAGAGATGACACTCTATCCCCATTTCCTGGGACCTTCACTGAGAAGACTCCACCTGCCTTTGTAAATTTGACAGTGCTAATTTTAAAAATCTCAATCTTCCATCATGATTTCCATGGCTTTAACTCTTCTCTTGGTGTATGGCCCCAAGTGTTGACTCGAACCCCACAAACTCCCCCAAATATATGAAGTCGTCTTTCTCCAACCAACCTTCTCGAGGAGAATAGGGAAGATAAACCCAAGAAGGTTTACGAAAAAAAAAAAGTTTTAATAATCCATTGAAATTGGCCATGAAAGCTCTAGGAATGTTAATCTAGAAAATTTACACAAATTACATTCCCCTTCTCATATTTATGGCCAGGTTCTCACCAAAGGCTCACTTACGTGGTCACCAATTTTTATTTTGGTGTAAGCCACAGACTGCCCTCCTGTAGGCTGTGTTGATTATATTGTTTCATGCTTGAAAATGCTCCCACAATTCTCTGCCACCCTCAGATTTAAAACCACTTATTTGACAGGCATTAAGGCTTTTACTAAGTTAACCCATCTAGATTAGCCTTTGATTGCTATACTCAAAGCTGCATTCACTCTTTACCCTCTATGACCCTTCATTGCTCTCTGCTGGGAACAGTTCTGCCTCTTGTCTTTGAGTAGAGCAAAACCCAGTCCTCCAATCGAACATCCCAAGCCCACCCATCCAGCCATTAAAGACACTGATTACCCTCTGGTCCCATCCCAACTCCCACAGATCCCACAAAGGTGGGCAGAGCTAAACTCAGCCTCAAGGCTGAGGGACAGTCTGATTCCAATGATTTGACCTCAAGCATGCCTGGATGTCATGTCTACAAATATGGATTATTTTAAAGAGAACTATATCAGCAATAATGAATTTTCATCAAGAAAATATTGTCTGGGTAGGTTGTTTGCAGTTTTCAATGTTACTCTGAAATAGAATTCCTTAGACTGCTTTCATCTCTGGCTAAATTACTCCATGCAATCTTGACTGCTATCAATTGTATCTGGTGCTGATTATTTCTTCCAAGTTTAAATTTTGCTTTTATCCAGTCAAGACTACTTGGGATCCATAGAGAGATCAATGTTGCCTTCCACACGCTCTCCAATGCATATACCTACCCAGTCTTCAATTGGCTGAAGCCAGGGTTAATTACATAGAATCATCAATTTAATCTTTTTTAAAAATTAACTTTGCCTATAAAAGGGGCTCAGCAGAAACCTGTACAGTGAGATAAGGGCCCAAGCTGTGTTAAGTTTACACGAATGCTTTTGCTGTCACTCATTCAGAATATACCTGCCTGGGGAAGACCCTGGAGGCAAGACCTCTCTCCCTCAACTCCGTCCTCAGTTTTGGACTTTTGCTGTGATCTGATTTGGTGTGATAACATATTGATCTCTGACTACTGTCTGAGGATGGCTAAAGAATAATCTACAAATTCAGGTGCTAGGTTTCTTTAGATCACCTTTTTAAGGTGGCTATTTTATTTGGTAAAGGTTTATGCTGTAACTTAGAATCTCACTTAGTGCGGGTCAGGGAAATTGAAACACTTGCTTCCTTAGAGAGCTACTGGATTCTCACCGACAGCTCTCTCCTCTCTGCGGTGACCCTGTGTTCATACTTCTCACTGCCTGTGCACTGGACTCCACTACGATACTTTTCGTTGTCATAGACATAGCACCCACTTCAAGTTACCTTGAACTCTGTACATCCAATCCAAACCAGTCGACTTCCATACCAAGCCAGCCCTTTCCAACTTTTTCCCATTTCTGTGGGACTATCATCCTCCAGCCACCAGGTCACTGAGCCTGATTCTTTGATCTCTCCCTCAGCATCCCATGCCTGCTGACTCTTGTACAATGATGTCCCTTGGATGCACCACTTTCCCATAGTAGTGCTGCCACTTTGATTCCTGGAGAACTTCTCACTGTTTCCCAGCCTCCATGCCCACCGCTGCCACCACTTTGAGCCTGGCCCTGCTGGAGCCCTATGCCTATGGCCTGCATTCCTCCTCACCACACCAGGCCTAGCCCCTCTTCCCCATGCAAACCACCCTGATGGCTCCTGACTCTCATTCATGCAGGGTTCCATCTTGGGCCATGCACTCCCTCCCTGTCTCCTCAGGTTGGCCAGGATCCCACCTGATATGGTTTGGTTGTGTCACCACTCAAATCTCATCTTGAACTGTAGCTCCCATAATCTCCACATGTCGTGGGAGGGGATGCAATGGGAGGTAAATGAATCATGGGGGTGGTTACCCTCTATGCTGTTCTCATGATAGTGAGTTCTCATGAGATCTGATGGTTTTATACGGGGCATTTCCCCCTTTTGCTCGGCACTTTTCCTTCCTGCCACCATGTGAAGAAGGATGTGTTTGCTTCCCTTTCTGCCATGATTGTAAGTTTCTTGAGGCCTCCCCAACCCTGCAGAACTGTGAGTCAATTAAACCTCTTTCCTTTATAAATTACCCAATCTTGGGTATGTCTTTATTAGCAGCATGAGAAAGAACTAATATACCACCCTTCTCCAGGGCCAGCATGGGGAGTAGTCTCAACACAGGTTTGGCATCAGACAGACCTGACTTTAAACCTTCCCTCTGCCACTTCCAGCTGTGTGTCCTTAGACAAGTCACACAGCCTTGCTGAGCCTCGCTTCCTCATCAGTGATGTGTGGAGCCTGGAGCCCACTTGCTGGAGCAGGTGTGAGGCTGTGTGTGAAGAAACGGTGCTGGCAGTGAGTCTGCACTCCATCTCAGGTTCCTGTACAAAGCGCTCTCTAAGTCTCCCCTATTCCCTGTTTGATGCCTTGATGTGACACATGACACATGGAGTTTTTCTTTCCCAATCAGTCTCTAGTGTTTAGATGTCTGGGCTGCCCTGGCCTCAGGAGAGGGTGCAGGAGATGGGCTTGGATCCTATCCCAGACTCTGTCCTATCCCCATGATGTCCAGCATGCCCACAGCCATGATCCCGTTTTGTGGAACTGGATTGAAGTGCACATGTAGGAACACAAGGCCACACATCAGTCCAGTTCTCTTCATGGGCTGGCTGAGTTTTATGGGGCTAGCAGCCTACAGCCCTTCCTACACAGATGACAAAAACTAACCATCAGAACAGAGGCCCAACAAAAGCAGCATGCATCTATGTCTCGGTTTTTTCCCCTCACCCTAGATGTCAGTGTGACACAGGCTCCTATGCCAATGCAGGTTTCTCTCTCCCCTCACCCCACTCTCATTTCTACCAAATCCCAAAAGAGAAGAGGGGGTGAAAACCATTAGGTTTTCATAAAGACATACCTGAGACTGGGTAATTTATAAAGGAAAGAGGTTTAATTGACTCACAGTTCTGCAGGGTTTGGGAGGCCTCAGGAAACTTACAATCATGGCAGAAGGGGAAGCAAACATATCCTTCACATGGCGGCAGGAAGCAGTGCTGAGCAAAAGGGGGAAAAGCCCCTTATAAAACCATCAGATCTCATGAGACTCACTCACTATGAGAACAGGTCTGTGCGGCCACTTTCCCTGATAGCTGATTCACTGACAACTTGCAAGAAAAGCCTCATGACAAGTTGACATTTCATGACCCCTCCCTTCTTCCTCCCCAACTTTTCAATAAGAGGAAAAAAACCTCAAAATGAAAACATTTGTTGTATCTACTTTCTTCTACCTTTGTTGCTGATTCAAGGGGTCGACTGCCTAATGAAAATAAGATACGCAGCCAAACTAGTGCCAACAAAATGCAAAGTCTCACTGGGGCATTAGTCTCCCTAAGGGACTGTCGGTGGAATCACTTTCTTGCTTCAACATGTATTGTCTCAACTGTTCTTAAGTGTTCCAGTACTGTTCATGTCAGTGGTGGGAGGCTGAGGCTGCCACCTGTCTGAGTAGAGTTCAGTTCTCCTTGGTTGGACCTTTCCACCTTTGTGTGACAAAAGAAGGGAGAACAAGAGACTTTTAGATAACAAGTAGCTTTGAGGTTGGGGATCAAGGAGAGGAAGCATAGGGAAATAAACACCTGATTCAGGTAAACAGTGGTCATTTGGGAGAAAAAAATATGGAGCAGCATGAAACAGGTTTCCTCTTCTGTGTATGTGCTGCAGTGGCCGGCAGTAAATTATCTACAATGGCCTCATCCCCTGCAGTCATTGCTGTAGGGTAGAACCTTACACAACGGGAGATACGTAACACTCAAGGAAATGGTTGCACCTAGAATAAATTTCATTATAACATCCTGTTTCGAATAAGGGGGAAGACAAAACGAAGCAAACCCACAATACCACTGTACTGATTTTTCTCTTGAAATATTGCTGGTCAGATTGGGCACCTGTCACTAAGTTAGCAGGTACAGTTGACCCTGACCTATAACCTGCACCTGGGGCTGCAGTGCTCAGAAATCCTGTCTCAGAATGTTCTTTCAGCTTCTCTCTCAATCTTTGCGCCAGGGCCCTGCCCCTGGGGCTAAGCTTTAGAGGGCCCTGCCCATGGGGCTACAGGGACTGCCCACCTGGAACTTGCATCCACTCCTCCAGGGACCAACACTCTTGTTTCCTGACCCAAATACCTTAAGCCTCTTTTCTGCGATGTGTTGCTGCTGGGGAGCCACACCACTGCCGTGTCCACTCTAGACCCATGGGGTAGCCAAGGGGCAGCTGATTGCAGGGATGTGGACAGACCTTGAGTGTCTAGACCAGATGATCTGCACAGTGTAGGGTAGAGCTGGAGGTACAATGAGAGAGAGGTGGGCCAAGGGGCTGCTTCTCACCATGCTGCAGAGTTCACATAACTGCTAGGAGCCTGGGCATTCTAAATTCGAATCTGGCCTTCTGGATGAACAAAGCTACATTTGTCAGGGGAGGAGGGCAGAGTAGATTTTCTTCAACATGTTGTAAGCCTGCTTTGTAATTCTGCCCTGGGCCCCGCATAGGAGGGGCAGGCTCCTTCCTGGTAGGGAAGGAAGACCTGGCACTAAAATACCAGGTCCCTGGAAAGAGGAGATTGCACCAGCTGAGCTTTAGTCTGGTAGGGGAACGTGGCTCTCATCTCAGATACCTACAGTGAAGAGGAGGAAGCCAACTTCCTCTTAGTGGTGGCAGAAATATGGGGGCTGACACCTACCCCTCCATGGACAGTTCCTCTGGAGGAGTTTGATGGCTGAGCATTGCTGGGAACCAGGCACCCTTCTCTAGAGGCAGCGACCTCCCTTACTGAGGCTTCCCTGGCACCAGAAGTAGAGGGCCCCATGTCTCCTCACCAGCCTCTCCTTGGGATCCTTGAGGGTCAAGCTCCCCAGCACCCATATCTGAGGCTCCTGGCCAGGGGCCCCTTATCTATGACTCCTTCTCCACTGACTGCACCACGAGGTGGGACACTGCGGCCACTGTCCCTCAGCCCTCTCCTCCCACCTGTGTGTGACTGCGGCACTCTCAGCTCATCGTGCAGAGCCGTCTGCCACTCCAGACAGCTTCTGAAGTCCCCCACCCACCTCTTTTTCATAACACAACAGAGAAACGTTGAAAGAGAGAGAGAGAGAAACAAAAAGGCTTCGTTTTGCAGAAAGAACTCTGGCTTTGTTTTCAGAATCAACACGGAGGATTGACAGGGGCCTTTAACTTCTTTGCAACCAGCAGTCATGGTGCAGCCAGTCTCCTGCATGTTGAGATGTGGTGGGGGGTGTGGAGCTGGCCCTCGGGGGACCTCCACGAGAGGGTGAGGGCCCTGCTCACTGTCTCCCAGCCTGCCCTGTCAGAGAGCACCTCTGTTCCAGAGAGCGGCAGAGCATGACACATGTGGCCCTCCTTTTCTCTGGTCCCACACCTGGGAGCCCACAGGAGCCAGCATGCGTCTCTTCTCTGGCAGACAAGCTCTCGGTCTACAACTAAGTCTCAACATGTTTTCTGCCCAGCACTTCCCAAGGGACAGCTTCCTCCAGGATGGTGATCGGCCACTGCTCCTCCAACACCAACCCTCCTTTCAACCCCCACTGCCACCACCTCTTTGCAGATCTTTGTCCTCTGGCTTGCTGGTCACATCCACTTGTTTTGGTCTCCATCCTCCATCCAGCTCCACTCTGGGTCTCTTTCTCCAAAGCACCACATCCCCTAAAGCCAGGAAACTTTTCCTCCAGGGAGTCCTGGGGTGACAGTCACTCTCCAACTCCTTCCCTTCCTTGGCCACCTACTGCTGCCCAGCAGAGGCTAAGCTCCATGATGTAGCATCCGGCACACCTCACGACCCACCCTGGCCCACTTTTCCAGGCTCATTCTCTCAATATTGTTTCTTGGCCTTTCTCCCAAACACCTTCCTCCTGACAAGGCAGGCCCCTTGTCATTCCATGTTCAAGCCCTTCACTCTGCCACCTCCACTTTTGTCCACTCTATGGCTTCTTCCCATCCTGCACAGCCACGTCCCCACCTTCGGGATCCTATGCATGTTTCAAGACCCAGCACCAATGGGTCTTCTGTGACACCACGTGGGAGCCTGCACCTCTCATGGGCTCTCCCGCTCCATGTGTGTGTGCACCCTGTGTTCACATCCTATTCCCTCTGCTGGACTGAAAAGCATCACATTGTTCTGATCATCTGAGTCCTAAGTCTGGCAAATAGGAGGCACTGAAAACCTTCTAAGCAAATAAACTAAGTGAGTCTATACTAAGACTAAGACTGTATTTCCCTAGGCAGGCAAAATACCAGTTTGTCCAGTCCCGGGGATGGGAACGTAATGGGGGCTGACTGACATCTTGGAAGTCTTTATTCTAGACTGAGCCATGGGAGTGAGATGTGGAGAACTGGTTGCCAAATCCTAGATGTGAGCAGTTCCCAAAGGGGCTGGGGGGCCTGAAGGAGCCCAACCTGCCTGCCGTGTTCTGGGCTCAGGGAGAAAAGCAGCTGCCCTCTCTCCACATGGGGGGCATTGCACACCCGAGACATTCATCCTCCTTCTTAGGGCTCTCTGCTGGTTGCTAAGGGAACAATCTGTAGTCTTTGGCTCAGGCACAAAGTCGGGAGACAGAGCACAGTGGTCACCCGCTTTCCTGAAAGGCAGAGCCCTTTCAGCTTGGGGCAAATGCACCATTCACTCAGGAAGAGATGACGGCGCAGCTCATCTGGACCCCTTCTGGAGCCCATGGACTCCCTGTGTGCAGGGGGCTGCCCTCTCCCGTGGTGGACAGTGGCAGGCTCTCCCCTATTTGACATGGCCTTGGCTCACCATGGCCAAAGGCTGCTTCCTGGGGCCTGCTCCAGTCTTAGCCAAGAGCAAGGTGTAAAGCCGGGGGCAGCCAGAGGCAGCAACCACTGTCACCACATCTTTTCCCCAGTGTCATCTCCAGCAGCCAGTGTGAGCCTCCCCATGGCCTGGCTCTGTCCCATCTGCAGATCCCCCTTCACCTGCATGGAAGGACAACTTGGACACTAACACTCAGCTGGAGGCCACCACCACCACCACTGTCCCATCAGTGGAACAAGAGTCAGCCAATTTTGGGAAACAAACACTGTGGACTCCAGTGTCACACTTAAATTGGGAAGATAATGGATAGGACAGCTGCAATTGCCTCAGGCGTGGCATTGATCCTGTTTTCCACCTTGCAGTGATTCACCCTCCCATTTAATATAGTGCTCAGGCTTAGGACCTGGATGTTATGAGGCCCCACAGTCCTCTCTGCCACGCGCCTGTCTCAGCATCTGCATGTGTGGCCCCAGGTCACGCATGTGCCACACGTCCAAGCTGAGTTGGACCCAGTTCTCTCTCCACCTTGGTGCCCAGAAGCAGCCCTTCCCTCGTCACCCTTGGCTTTTCCTCAGAGCTCAGCCTCCACCTGGAGGCCCTCCAGGCCCCTTTGCCCTCGCACCTCCAGAACCCACCCCTCCACGCAGGCCTGCTGCTGTTGCTCCTCAGTTCCTGTCCTCAGAGCTGTTCACCTCCACACCTGAAGAAATCTTCCCAAAGCTTTTTCCAAGACTCCCCACTGACAGTGGGAGTTGACAATGACAGCTACTGGCCTTGGCACTCAGGCCCTGTGGGACCCTGCTGTTCACCCTCACATTGGCCCTACACCCCAACCACACCAAGCCACAAGCACTTTCCCAAGTCATCCATGCACTTCATGCCTCCCTCCTTGTTCTTCCATCTGCTCGGAATGTCCTTTCCACCTTCCAGATAGCTAAATTCTACCTGCCCTTCAAAAGGCAAAGTTTCAAATGCTGCTTGCCTCACTAGAACTTCGTGGGGAGCCGCATGGACCCTGCACCCCCTGCCCAGCTTGTGTCTCTTCCGTGTTCTCTCAGGGCTCCTAGTCTATGGGGGCTCTCATCTCAGTTCTGACCAGTGCTCCTTGGGTTTCATACTGGACCTTTTATTTTAAACAGCCACTCCTTGGCTGTTTCATACTGGACCTTTTATTCCCGGAGTGTAGCACAGTCCTTGACACACAGCAGGCTTTCAACAAATATGGGGCGAGAAGGGTGGATAAGGGAATGAGGAAGGGTGCGCCACATCAGGATTGTTTCTGAAGGATAACTGAGTAGATGCCAGATTCAGGAGAGGTAGCTCCACAGTTTCAATGTTTATTTTTCATGCAGCAGTAGGAGGCTGAGAGATGGAGCAAGCTGCAGCTTCTCAGGACCTTCTGCTGTATTGGTCCTATGGTCTGAGGCAATATTGTGATTCTATTCCGTAGGACCAACGCGGTCTGTGTGATTCTTGCAAGAAGAAAGAACAGAGGCAAACTGAGCTCAGCTGCTCACAGCTACCACAGGTCCTGAGCAGCTGCGACCTTAGGCACCTCTGGTGTTAGGGCAGAACCTGGGTGTCTCCTTAAAATAGCAGAATTACTAGAAAAACTCAACTGCATGCCCATGGCCTGGAATGGGTGTGCATAAAATTTATTTTGTCTTAAACTGCTCAGGATTGAAGAATGATAAAATATGCACAAGGCAAGGAACTCTAATATCCACTGCACCAACAAGCTGGTTTACATACTGAGAAACAGCTGTTTTGAACATTTTTGAAAGCCATTTTTTTCTGCTATGTTATGTTTTCTAGACTGACCTACTTGCATGATTCATGCACTTTAATCTTCTAGCTCACAGAAAGAACTGGTTAGAAGCCATCTCTACTACAAACTCCTTTGTTGCTAAACTCCTGGACACAGAAGAATTTTCGCCCATAGTTATAAACATCTATGAGAATTATTTTATTTTCCAGGTGGCCAATGAAGGGAGAACTTCTGAGTGACTTTCAGGGGCAAAAAAGAATCACAAGAGATAGGGGCCAGCAATCTCTACTTACACTAATGTTATATAAAAATTCAAAAGTATTCAATATCTGCTTTGATATGCCACAGCTGAGATTCTACGTGTCAGTAGACAAAGGCGAAATACTGGTGAAAACCTCACTTTTAATTACCTTGTTATCATTTTCCCCCTCTAACATTCTGTGCCACTTTAAGTAGATATCAAAACTTGTTAAACGATTGTATCTCAGAGGATAAATGCTGCTTTTTTTTTTCTTTTTGGTTCTCATGTTTCTGAGTAAAAGCCATCATTTTCAAGTTAATAGAGCATTATGTTTTCTCTGCAAATAAAATCTCATAAGTCATAAGCAAAGAGAGAGGTACATTCACAAAGAGGAGACAAAGCACTATTTTTCCTCCTGGCACTTGGGATCTCTGATAGGTTAAAAATGATGTTTTTATCTCTGGTGATTTATCAAACTCGAGATTTCACAAAAGATAAACAGATGCATTGAAGAAATAATACATCACCTTAATGCTTCATTTTGACACTTTTGGTATCTAAAGAGCATGTATCTTAAAGATCTCCCCTCCAAAAACTCAATAGTTTCCATGATTTACACATTTAATTCTTGTTTTTAAGACACACTGAAATGAGAACATGCCAGGAGGCACCTTTAAAGAAGACGGCCACATTTGAAACATACAGATTATTTATAGAAGAAAAACTCAAAGAGCTGAAAGAAAATCTGGTTGTCAACAGACAGTTGCTTTTTCTGTTTTTTTTTTCTGTAGTTCATTTTGGTTTTTGTGTGGGTGGCTCATGTGAGCTCAAAGGTTATTTGCTAAATGTTTCGTGAGATTAGAACATGTTGTCCTTTAAAACCTAAATTTAAATTTATGTTTACTGCAAACATGTTTAACTTTACAATATGTGGTATGGAATAATATTTTTAAATACAAAATTATATCTAGAGTGTCTATGATAAATCAAGAGTTCCTATACTTTTATTTTTACTCACCATTTAGAAGGTCTTATTCTCCATGCTGTTCCCAGTGGAAAACTCACAAACACAGTATACTTGGTGCAAATAATTTCTTTTTTTACTTTTGGTGTTACTTTTGCCCATGGTGCTAATGTAACCAAATTTTGACTACTTAGATATTAGAAGTTAAATGAACAGGGGCTGTAGACCAGATCTCTGCAGTCCATCATACAATGTACAATATTTTGATCACAGAGTGGGAAACAAAAGAGCAAAAACACATTTATAAAGTGGGAAGAGCTTATTTTTTATTTTTTTATTTTGCTCCTTTAGAAATGCTGAGCTCCCAGATTCAGCTCCAACAAGCACTGGAAGCCCTGCAACACGGGCAGATGGCAGCAGTCTGCTGGGATTTGAGTCTTCCTTCTGCCTCTTTTAACTGTGTGACCTTGGACAACTTATTAACCTCTCTGTGCCTCAGTTTCCTCAGATGAAAGTTGAGAAGGCAGTGGTTCCTTCCTCACTGCCTAGTGAGGGATTAGAGTTGCTCTGTCCCTAATATTTTGCACAGGGCCTGATAGGCTGAGCCCTCACTGAATGTTGGCTCCCTTTGCTCTACATGGCCCTAGGGCTTCCACCCATGTTATTTCATTTAATCCTCACAGAAACTCTGTGAAATAGAAAAAACCAAGAAGTATTGTTCAGAGGCAAATCCAGTAAGAGTAGTAGGAAGCAGTACATGCTAACTTTACCATAAATAAATACACAAAGGAAGACTTTCAAAAACTCAAGAACACCAGAACTCCCATTCTCTGGGATTCATCTGTGGGAAGGAAACCCCTTAGAGAGTGCAGTGGATGGGGTGAGGAGCTCCACTGCCTGTCTGGGGAAAGCTGTAGGGTTAACTGGCCCCCGGGCAAAGTCATAATGCCACAGCTTATTAGCGTGTGACCCCAAGCAGTTGTTCACCCCTCCAAGCCTCAGTTTCCTCAGTGGGCTTTGCAAGGGTGTTGTGGAGATTAAACAAATTACAAGGGCCAAGCATTTGGCGAGTCTTTGGCAAAGAGACAATTCTCTATAGATGGAGATGGCTGTGATGGCTGTGATCATTACACAGATGGCTGTGTGTTGGCCATTAGACTGGGCTCAAAGGGTGGCATTTCATTAGCATCCAGGTCAAGTACAGCCACTAACTTCTGTTCTTGAGAGTCCCCCATAATACACACATCATTCGGGTGTCAGACTTTGCTTTTGCCTTTCTTCCCCCTCCTCCCAGTGCAACAGAGTCCTCAGGTCACTGGTGATAAAAAACCACCTCAGAATTTCTCACTTTCTTCAAAGGAGAGTGAGTCAGTAAAGTCTCTAAAGACAGGTTTCTTCAGGGACAAGCTCCCAAGTTCAGGGGCGTGACAGCACTTCTTCAGAAAACAGCATTTGGGGTCTTCTTAGGGCCCAGCTGACCCAAACCTGACGTTCAACTACATGGCTTGGGGAGATGGAGAAGCTTGGGGAGGGAACCCCAGCATGAAGATCTATGGGCACAACCTGCAGGATGTCAGAGGAGAGCTTTTCACAGAGCTACTATCACATTGGGCAGTCTGTGTTCTTAAACCTTCTCTTCCCATGTCTCTTGGCCAATGTGCCATGAAATTAAAATCCACTTTGGCAAAGTGGCATGCTCTGCCAGATTTTTATATACTACAATGCTTCCATCCAGTCAAATTTCCTTCCCATCTTTTTTGTCTAAGAGCCCTCCTTGATGTTAGCACAAGGGACCTCCATACTCCTACTTCTGCTGGTCTCCGTTTCACCAGGCACCTCCCTCCAACTTCCAATTGGCCGCCACCTTCGTCGCTCTCCCTCAAAGCAATATTGTGTGTGAGTATAGTTAGAAGGTGAGTTCTCACTTTCGTGTCCCTCCATATCCTGCCAGCTCCTGGATTTCCAGACCTTAAGCATCAGAGACCCAGTGTCCCTGGACTCCCTCGACTCCCCAGTCTGCTCCCGGCCATCACACACACTGTGAAATGGTGACCCTCAACTCCCAGGTTCACCTTTTTCCCACAGGCACTGCTTATAGGCCTAGGATTCGGCCATGTGATTGAAGTAGAGGAAACAAAGCCAGGGGGCATTCCCTCTCTTCTCCAATGTTGGGGCCTCCAAGATGCTGGGCCTACTGGGATTTGGCAGTGAATTCCATCTGCCTATTCTTGGCGCAACAGACCTTCTCACTGGTTTCCACTGCCCACACATTTACTGGGTGCTAGACAAAGACAGGGGCCAGAAGCAGGGGCAGTGGCACCCAGGGCTCCTTCCCTCCCTCCCTACCTCCCTCCCTCGCTCCCTCCCTCAGGCCACTTGTGTGGGGACACATGAGACTTCTCTAAAGTTAGACACACCAGCAGATGGGTGTTGGGGGAGAGGAAGGCACACAGGTGTCACAGCCAACTAGCACCTCTGGTCCTCCCACTCTTCCCCTCCCCTCCAGACCTCCACCTCCAGTAGTAACAGAAAAACACTGCAGAAACCCAACAGTCAAAGAATGAGAAGTGTTGTCTTGCAACTTCTGGTTCTACCCCAAGTCGGGTTTGTCCTTCATGATCTTGGGTTTAGTTGAGTGAAAAGGGGCAAGTACCTAGATTCACACAGGACTACGGGTTGATGTTGTGGCATTTTGTTTATCTGAGCTTGCATAATGTAATGCACATTTGAGGAGGCGGTAGGGATATTCCCATAATTTCCTAGAGGATGAATGCCGAAGCTAAAGCTAAATCAAGGTGAACGTAGTTTATATAAAGAGTAGTCCCATTAACAACTGAGAGGAAAATGCTGATCCCAGGAAGAACACTGGAACAAGCGCTAATGGATAACATACAGAAATAATGCTTTAATAATGCATGCAATCATGTTTTTATTAACAAAGAAAGTCTTGTTTCAAAACAAATGCACCCTTGAGAGGAGTCTGAAATTAATCCCCAATAGGCAGAAATCCACATTATTATATATTCTAATTATAATTACAACCTGCTCTTAATATGAACATTCTAAATTATTAGTCACTTTATTAAGAACCAGAAAGAGGACTTCCTGCTGCATAATGAGAAGTACTCACAAGCTTTGAGAATGAGAAAAGCAAGAGACAATTCTGCACAGAGCTGGAAAGTGGTGGATGTAATTTATTTAATAAAAGTGCCTCCTTTCTCCTTTTTTGTTTAGGAATTGGTACACCCTTAGGGGTTCAGACAGCACCAAGCTTCAGAACTGCACTTTCTAGGGCAAGACAAAAATGTGTATCACAGAAAAATAACGATTTATCATTGTAACAGTTACATCCCACTACAGAAACCACTAGAGACTGCTTAACATTTTTATTTCAAACATGGTTTTCCCTAGTCTTCAGGTGACAAACGGAGACAGATGCCAGAAGGCGTTTTTCCATTTGTTCCTAATAAAAATGGCTAAATTCTGAGTTCATTGTCATCTGGGGTGACATTAAGACTGTACTTTAGGCCAGGGACGGTGGCTTATGCCTGTAATCCCAGCACTTTGGGAGGCCAAGGCGGGCAGATCACGAGGTCAGGAGATTGAGACCACCCTGGTTAACACGGTGAAACCCCGTCTCTACTAAAATACAAAAAATTAGCTGGTTGTGGTGGCGGGCACCTGTAGTCCCCAGAGTAGTGAGCAGAGATCATGCCTCTGCACTCCAGCCTGGGCGACAGAGCGAGACTCTGTCAAAAAAAAAAAAAAAGACTGTGCTTTAACAGACTGATCCTTCTCTTCCTTCCTATGCATTCTTCCTTCAAAAGGCTCCAAAGGCAACATCTGGGTCTGGTCACTGAACACAGACAGATGGGCTCCTTCTACTTCTCCCATCCCCTGGAGGCCTCTGTCAGAGGGTAACATGCTATTTGAATGTAATGACATGTTGGTGAAATTTTACTGGCTAGTGTTATGTTTAGTGCATCCTTATCTTTAGGACCTGTTCTGTATCCGTACAGACCTCCTCATTACAGATGGATTTCTCGATCTCAAAACATTCCCGGGCTTTCTAAAGGCTGTCATTGAACTAATTCTTAGGATTTTTCTTCCATTACTTTCTTTATACTTCCAAGTCCTCTTTATCTGACATTGAACCTGAAGCCAATTTCCTGAAAATAATCACTTGTGCTACTGTGGTTATGAACCAATAAAAGGTTCAGAGTTGATTTGGATTTATTTTGTACTGTGCCATCATCAAATCCTTGATATTTTCTCCTGGTGTGAAGACTTCATACACTCAGACTTAACCTGTTTCATTTTCCTCTTTTTCTTCCCTTTTAGGAACAAGGTCGAAAATGTTCTACTTTGTTTATAAGAACTCAGGTTTTCATAGAGTAGTGATTAGTGGTAATAAAAAGGTTTTATTAAACATTAACAATGAGCCAGATGCAAAGGTAAGAGCTTTGGAGCATTGTCTCATTAATCCTTCCAACAGCCCCATGAGGTAAATATCATGCTCTCTACATTTTATAAATGAGGAACAAACTGAAGCTCAGAGAGGGTGTGTAACTCACTCACAGTCACACAGCTGGTAGAGGTAAAGCCGGGATCTGAACCTGGTGACCTGACTCCAGAGCCCCCATCCTCAGTCCTCACTAAGCTCCACTGTGCCCTCAGCAAGCAGGCTGTGCAGCCCGAGGCTCAACGATAGTGTTTCTAAGGTGAAATTAATTGTGCTGTGATTCTTTGACATCCCCCTCCCTTTTCAAACTTAATCACATCTCTGAATGTTTAGAAGTTTTTCACCTGGAGTCCATATAGTCCATCCTCATGTCCCAGGAAGGGCGATATCTGTGGTCAGTATATAGGGGCCCAGAGGGAGGAGCCAGGGCCACACCACTCCTGAGAGTGAAGCCAGTACAAGTCTACATACAGTGAATGAGAAGGCCCAAGACACACTCGCCTTCAATCAGGGTGTCTCAAGTTCTGTTTCATACCCCAGATATATTTCAACCTGATCAGCAAATCTGAAGAAATAACCCACCAACAGAAGAAGGGTGGTCTACATAAATTTCTTAAAGGAATGAGGTTGATGCTGAGTGTACCAAGATAGTCCAGGGAAGTAGACACCCTGTGGGCTCCAGGGTCTGCAGCAGGTCACAGGGGACACTCAGATCTCCAGCCAGGCCTGAGGGCATGAGCTGTCCTGATAGTGTGACCTGCTGCAACCTCCTAATTATAACTGAATTCTATCTGAAGATATGCTCGTAGAACAGATAAGGCATGTACTGATGACTTGGTGGTTGGATTTTATTTCTGATGAATAAACTGGCATTCAGATTTAAATATTACTCATTTTTGAGTTCAGTTAAGATAAGTCAGTTTCTCTGAGCCTGATATACTGTGGGTGGGCAATAAATTAAATTTTTTTTTTTTTTTTGAGACGGAGTCTCGCTCGTCGCTCAGGCTGGAGTGCAGTGGCGCAATCTTGGCTCACTGCAAGCTCTGCCTCCCGGGTTCACGCCATTCTCCTGCCTCAGCCTCCCAAGTAGCTGGGACTACAGGCGCCTGCCACCGCGCCTGGCTAATTTTTTGTATTTTTAGTAGAGATGGGGTTTCACCGTGTTAGCCAGGATGGTCTCGATCTCCTGACCTCGTGATCCGCCCGCCTCGGCTTCCCAAAGTGCTGGGATTACAGGCGTGAGCCACCGAGCCCGGCAAAATTAAAAATTTTGAGTCTGCAAATGAGGGAACCCAATCCTGTGCCTTCGTGACCCACAGTCCCTGATGCTCCTGGTCCCTCTCCTTGCTCCTCCTCCATGTCCCAGGAAGCAGAAAGTGGAACTCAGTCAGAATCAGAAAGGCTAATGCGGTCATGGTCATTTCAGAGTGTGGTCACTGGGTGGAGACCAGTCTCTGGGGAGGTGTTCCCTTAAGAAACCTGTGCTCTTGGCACATTTACTCCAGAGCCCTGTGTTAGGAGGCTCACCTAAAGGTGCAAGGTCCCAAGAGCTGGTCTTTAGAAGGAAGGAAGAAGCTGGGCTCAGTCTGAGCCTAAAGCACTCGCTCCAATCCAGCTCTCATCAGAGCTCCTAGGTCAGCTCCCACACATTCCTGCAGGTATAGTCACATGGTACTGAATCACATGCACTTTGCTCTTTTGGAACTTTCCAGTTATGGAGGAAGGGGGATGGTCAGGCTGGGAGGTTGTGTTGGATGCAGGCACATTCCTAGGTTCCTGGCCATAATACCTGCCCTGATCCCACCGAGGAGCCCCCATCTCCATCCCACGAGATGGTGCCCCAGATGCAAGCTGTGGTACGACCAAACCCAGCCCTCCCAGGGCCAGCAATGACTCAGTGTGATGAAAAATCCCATAAAGCTACCAACTCAGTGAATGACTGGCCTTTCTCTTTTAACACTTTCTTCCCACAAAGTCAGGGCATGATGATAAACAAACTGATGATTCTTGAAATTAAACAATAATTTCAATGATAAGCTGTCATGGATCTTACTTGGTGTTCAGTGTTTCATTTTATTTTGCTATTTTGGTCGACTGAAGCCAAAATTAATAGTCAAGTTTCTCATCCTCAGCATTACTGCCATTTGGGGCTAGATAATTCTTGGTTGCAGGGGAGTGGTCTGTGCTCTGTAGCATGTTTAGCAGCATCACTGGCCTCCACCCACTCCGTACCAGTGGCACTACCCCTCTCAGTGTGACAACCAAAAATGTCTCTAAACATTGCCAAACATCCAAACATTGCAAAATTGCCCCGGTTGAGAACCACTGCTTTAGAAGGTTGACCCAGTTTCTTGCTAATTTGATGATTAGGTTTAAGTAATTCTGGTACTTAAAATTCCTCAGGCAGGACCCCTGTTAAAACACCCTCACTTTATCTGTGTGCACACCCTCCCGTTTAGGAGTGAGATCATGGTTGGGCAGAGGGCCACTTCTGAGGCGCAGGCATTTTGCCAACTGGCTCCTGTCAAGTGCTGTGTGTGATTGTCAGGTTGTGTTAAGTGAGCTGTTCCTGACTGGTTTAGCATCAGGCTTTGTGGGTGTCATATGGTCAGTGTTCCTAGTAAGTTGGGAGTTGATTTACCACAAGCTTCAAGTCTCTGTAAGTCACTTGGGGCCCTAAATTCAACACATGGACTGTCCTTTCCCTGTGTGTTGGGACTGTCCTTTCCCTGCAGAGCTGTGTCTCCAGGGACCCGTAGACCCCTGAGTCACTCAATTACAAATATTCAACAGAAGCCAACTGACCTTGGTGAGTGTGTGCCAGGGACAGAGAAGCCACGTGGTGCAGACACGAGTTCCAGGCATGGAGAAAATCCTCCTTCTTGGTCTTTACCTGTCCAATCAACAGAAGAAAAATCACCATTGAGGATATTGTGAGAGCGTCTTAGTAGCAAGACAGACATCAAACATACAAATTTTCAGTACAACATTAAGCATGGACACAGTGCAGAATCTTCTGTAGGCTGGCCTCTGTGACCTGCAAAAACTGCTTGTTAGATGAATAAATATCATACATGTAGAGAAGCCCTGTTTCCATGCTTATATTAATTTATACGAATGGAGGTCACAGACGTTAGAGAAACATGTGAAAGGGAGAACGCAGGCACAGATCAAGTGAGGCTGTTCTGATTGGGTCACCTTACTGCCTGAAGAATTCAAAATACCAGAACAAACTACTTGAATTTAATCCTCAACATAACTGGCCCACCTTCCCTCCTTCCTTCCCTTGCAGTCAGGAGCTTCCATTTGTTTCCAAAGTGTTTCTCAAACATGTTATGTCTCAAGAATTGGCTCTGGGTAGCTGCCATGTTTGATATATGTGAGGAATTAACATAAACCTGGAGATAGGATCCAGGGTGATGGGGATGTTGTTTATGCATCTGACAAATAGCCTATCTGCATCTACTCTGTGTGAGATGGTCTTTCAATCACTCTAACAAAGGGAGTCTTTTTTCTTTGCTTTGTGTTTTAGTTGGAGGGAAGTGAGGACATATTAATATAACTAGAGTAAAATAAGAATGAAGAAGGCACAGAGAACAGAAAGATACTGAATCACAAAACTAGTAATTACCGTCATTTAGGAGGAGCTGAAGGTCTCAGATTCTTATCTGACCAGAGAGGAGAGTTAAACGTGGCCCGTAAAACTTTTCTTTGTTCCTTCTTGACTTTCTTTGTTTCGAAAACCACATGGGCTTAATATTTAAACTTTTAGAATTTTTTTTTTGTGCTCAAGGAAATAACTCAAATAGAAAGTTACACTCAATGTATCTGCTTCTCATTTGTATTAAACTCACACCCTGATGTGCCCTCTCAGTTAAATAGTTACCTGCTTCCCTGTAGCTCTGCGGTTTCTGCAGGGCCTGGAGATCGACATGTAAAATCCCTCCTGTAACACAGTGCTTTGTGCCCCAGTGGAAAAAGAGCGCTGCTGAAAGCCTCTACCCATGTATAATTTAGCAACATCACCTAGGGCCGCAGGCACAGTTTGGAGGACAATGTCATGGGTGCCTCGGGATCCACACCTAACTGGGGCATCTGATGACAATTGAGGGAAAGGATGATGTCTGCTTTGCTCCCTGAAATGATACCTCTCTGGGCTGGAAGTTCTGGAAGGAGATGCTGAAGCTCTACCCATCCCGCTGCAAAGGAAAACACCAGGAAATCCTGGTTAATATGGTTTAACCTCCTAATTATGTACCGACTATCCCCCACCATTGCATGGGAGGCAGAGAAGAATAAAACACTGTGCACATGTGTCCGGATAGAATCAAGGGCACTTTTTAATTGTTTGATTTTTTTTTTAACTCAACGTGTAGAGTAAGTTTCTCACTGGCCTGATCAAAAGAAAACCAGGGACAGACAACTAACTGGCTGTGCAATGCAGACCCCTGCTTGAAGAAGGGACTTCAGGTGGGAAACTCTGCAGAAAGCCCTGTGCAAAGCTGGCTATGACTGCACCCCTCAAAGAGTATGAGGAAAAAGGAAAAAAAAACAAACCAAGTTCAAGTGAAGAGGAAAGGCCCCTTGAAGGCCTGCCAGCCAGCTCCTAAGTGCTCTTCCTTATATGTCAATATCTTGGTGCTGCTGCAGGACACTGGAGCAGGCTCAGTGTAACCTCACCCCTGCTGGCAAGAGGCTCCCTGGCCCCACCTCCAGACCCACCCCAGGCAGGAAGAAGAGCATCCAGGTACTGGGGCATGCTTATGGAAAGGCAGCATTCCTAGAACAGGAAAGCAACTGACTGAAAAGCCTCTATCCCCTTGAATTAGAGTTTATTGGTAGGAAATAAGAGGCTGAAGCCAACTGGGGGCTTCACAGTGATCCTCACACCCAGATGGGCTGACCCAGAAGTAGTGTAGGCTCTACACACCATTCTGCTGTCAAGTGGTCAAAATGAACACACCAGAAGGTCAAATTCAGGCTCGGCCTCCAAGTGCAGAGACAGCATTAACTTCGAGAGTATTGCTGGCAACCATTATAACCCTCTAATTGCCTATGCAATGGCACAAGATTTTAAAATATATGTATTGCACAAACAATATTGTGAAACAACAGAAATCAACTCTCTCATCTTAAAAAAACCTTAATACGAGGTTCCAGGAGGGGATTTAAAAAATGATATGGCTGTTCTTTGCTTCAGGCAATAAACCTGCTACTGAAAACCTGTGTGTAAATACAGCCTTATGCCAACTAAGTCCTTCTTAAAAATGCACCAGAAAACAGGCTCTGTTTGAAGCACTTAATTGTATTTGCTCATTAAGTCTTCAGAAGCCCTGGAAGTAGATTTTATTAAGATCTTCATTTTGCAGGTAGGAAATTGCAACACAGAAATGTTCAGTAACTTGGACAAAGTTGCAGAGCTGAGTTGGAACAGGGCGCCCAGGCCTCTGAGCCCACGTCCCTAGCCACGGGCTACACTGCCTCCCAATGGACTGAGAGTGAGTTAGTTCCCTGGTAAAACCTGCCCCTCCCAAGCATGCTGTTTATAAAGATGCATGATCACATATGGTCACATTTAATATCAACAACATCCCGTACTTAAATCTTTGAATGAAAAGATATGCCTATTTCCTGATAAAGCATCACACAGCTAAGACAAAGAGCTAAATGCATAAAGAAGTACCTTCCTCATATCCATTTGCCTTTCTTTTCTTGAAAAGCCTCAAATAGATTTGGGCAGCAATATAACCAATTAAAAAATACTTTCCTGCAGAGGATCTACAAAAAATGTCAGCTAACATCATACTTAAAAGTAAAAGGCTGAGTGCTTTCCCCTAAGTTCAAGAAGAAGATGAGGATGTCTGTTATCAGTACTTCTTTTCAACACCAAAATGGAGATTCTAGCCAGGGCAATAAGCCAAGAAAAGGAAATTAAAGGCAGAGATTAAAAAGGAATAAGTAGGCCAGGCACAGTGCCTTAAACCTGTAAACTCAGCACTTCGGGAGGCTGAGGAGCTCAGAGGGCTGAGGTGGGAGGATTGCTTGAGCCTGGGTATACTGAGCCATGATCATGCCATTGCACTTTAGCCTGGGTGACACAGTGAGACCCTGTCTCAAAAAAACTCCAAAACAAACAAAAAGGAGTAAGTAAAACTGACTCCACTCAAAAAGACATGATTGTCTATGTAGAAAAATCTTAAGAAATACTTATTTATTTATTTATTTATTTATTTATTTATTTTTGAGACAGGGTCTCACTCCTGTCACCCAGGCTTGACTGCAGTGGCACGATCATGGCTCACTGCAGCCTTGACCTCCTGGGTTCAAGCAATCCTCCCAACCTCAGCCTCCCAGGTAGCTGGGACTACAGGTGCACAACACCATGCATGCCTAACTCTTCTGAATTTTCAGTAGAGATAGGGTCTTGCTGTGTTGCTGGATCTGGTCTCAAACTCCTGGGCTCAAGTGATCTGCCAGCATTGGCCTCCCAAAGTTGCTGGGATTACAGGTGTGAGCCACTGTGCCCAGCCTAAGAAATATATAATAAAGCTGTTAGAGAAATAGGAGCACAGGAGAACCAAGGTGACATCATTTTAAAATCAACTCCATCTTAAAACTAGCAAGGCACATTCCTTGCCAGTCACGAACCACGGTCATAAGATGTTTACAGTTGAGAAAACAGCTTAAATGTACCTGAAAGAACACAATCTACAACGATGGAAAGTCCAGATGTCCCAATAACCATAACAATATATGATTTTAAGATAATTATATTTACGCTTTGATGTACTTATTCAATAAAAAAAACAAGGGGCCAAGTGCGGTGGCTCACGCCTGTAATCCCAGCACTTTGGGAGGCTGAGGCGGGCAGATCACGAGGTCAGAAGTTCGAGACTAGCCTGGCCAATATGGTGAAACCCTGTCTCTACCAAAAATACAAAAATTAGCTGGGTGTGGTGGGACACCTGTAGTCCCAACTACCCGGGAGGCTGAGGCAGAAGAATCGCTTGAACCCAGGAGGTGGAGGTTGCAGTGAGCCGAGATCATGGCACTGCACTTCAGCCTGGGTGACAGAGTGAAACTCTGTCTCAAAAAAAAAAAAAAAAGAATAATTTTCTTTAAATCAACAGAATAGTAAATTTTGCCAAGCTGTCAGCCCTCCCACACATAGACAGAACTTAGCTTAGCCTTTACGAAGATAAGACCCCTATATAAGAAGGGTTTAAAAGATGGCCCAGGCGTGGTGGCTCACGCCTATAATCTCAGCACTTTAGAGGCTGAAGTGGGTGGATCACTTGAGCCCAGAAGTTCGAGACCAGCCTGGGCAACATGGTGAAACCCCGTCTCTACAAAAAATACAAAAATTAGCTGGGCGTGACGGTGGGTGCCTGTAGTCTCAGCTACTTGGGAGGCTGAAGTGGAAGTATCACCTGAGCCTGAGCGGGTCAAGGTGCAGTGAGCCATGATCGTATCACTGCACTCCAGCCTGGGCAACAGAGGGAGACCTTATCTCAAAAAAACAAAAACAAAAACCCAACAACAACAACAAAACACAAAGACTGCACATTCCTCCTCTTGCCTTCTGCGGATGCCCTACTCTGTAACTGAGTAGTTTTCAATAAATGATCTCTTCTCACTGCACTGTGACTTGCCTTGAATTCCTTCCTGCACATGATCCAAGAACCCCCTCTTGGGATTTGAATCAAGACTCATCTTCTGGCAACAAAGCTACTGGAACTACTGAGTTAAAGAAAGGCACAAAGTACAAGATTGATATACAAAAATCAACTGTATTTCTATATTCTAGCAATGAACTGGAACTCAAAATAAAAATGCCACTTACAATAGCATCAAAAATGTGAAATCTTTAAGGATACATTTTATAAAATATATTTTATATTCATATTATAAAATATATTTTATATTTCTATTATAAAATATATTTTATATTTTATAAAATGTAAGATCTATACATGAAAACTAAAAAAACTTCGCAGAACGAAATTTTAAAAGACCACTTAAAAAAAGGAGAACTATATATCGTGTTCATAGGTCAGATAACTCAATATTGCTGAGATATCACTTCTCCCCATATTGATCTATAGATGCAACACAATGCCAATCAAAACGAATGCCAGCAGACCTTATTTTGTGTGTGTAAGGTAGAACCATACAAGCTAATTAGAAAATTTGTAAGAGAATACAGAGGACCTAGAAGAGTCAAAACCATTTTGAGAAAAGAAGTGTTGGAGGATTCACACTGCCTCATTTTAAGGCTTACTATAAAGCTATAGTAAACGCAACAGTATGGTATTGGGGTAAGAATAGAAACATGAGTGAATAGAACAAAGTAGAGAGTTCAGAAATAGAGCCACATATGTATGGTCTACTGATTTTCTACAAAGGTACCAAGGTAATTGAATGAGGCGAAAACAATCTTTTCAACAAATGGCACTAAAACAATTGAACATCCACATGAAAAAACAAAGAAATAAATGAACCTTATCCTTTACTTCATACCATATACAAAAGCTAGCCCAAAGTGAATCATAGACCTAAATGTAAACACTAGATCTACAAAGTTTCTAGATGAAAACATAACAGAAAGTCTTAGTGACCTTGGTTTAGATTTTGTGAGATAAGACACAAATTTTGAATTTTTTCAAAATTTAAATACACTGTTAAGAAAATGAAAAGGCAGGTAATGGATTAGGCAAAAATCTATGCAATCTCGTATAACAAAGGATTTCTGTGCAGAATTTATAAAGACATCTACAGCACAGTAGTAGGAAAACAAAACCCAGTTTAACAGATGGGCAAAAAATCTGAACAAACACTTCACCAAAGAAGATAAAAGGAGTGGCAAATAAACACATGAAGAAGATCTGAGAAATGCAGATTAAGACCACAATAAGAAGGTACTACACACCCACTAAAATGGCTAAAATGAGTAAGACTTGCACAACCGAGTATTGGTGAGGATGTGGAGCAACTAAAATCATTGCTGATGGGAGTGTAAAATGTTACAGCCACTTTAGAAACAGCTGGGCAATTTCTGATAAAGTTAAACCTCTACCTATAGAAGACCCCAGCCATTCCACCTCTCGGTATTTACACAAGGTAAATAAAAACATATGTCCACATAAAGTCACATATAAAATTGTTCACAGAAGCTTTATTCATAATAGCCAACACGGGAATCAGTGCATATATCTACCACCTGGTTAATGGGTAAACAAATTGTATACATCTACACAAACGAATACCACTTCACAATAAAGAGGAACAAACCTATGCTGTCCATTTCTATTAAATTATAGAAAAGGCAAATTTGCAATGAAAGACAGACAAGTAGTTTCCAGGAGTTGGGGATGGGGGAAGGGATTGACTGCAAAGTTGCACAAAGGAAATTTGTGGGTGACAGAAATGTCCTATATCCAGATACTAGTGGTGGTTATATGACATATGCATTTGTCAAAGCTGGTTAATTGTACATTTAAAATTGGTTAATTTTAATTCATGTAAATTATATGTAATATGTATTATTATACATTTATATATTACAGAATTTTTATATATAAAAATTGATTTTTTTTTTTTTTTTAAAAAGCTCACCTCCTCATACTCCCTAGCTGCTAGGGTTAGACATGTAACCTCCCTTGCCAATGAGAACAGGCAGTTGTCTACTGGGCAGCTCCTCTGTAAAAGCTACTATTTTCCTGATAACAAGATACCACCTTTTTCTCTTTGTCCTTTCTGCACCTACCTGCTTGGAACTCAGCCACCATGTGACCTTGAGAACAGTTTTAAAGGCTGCACTATGGCGGTATATAGGTTCCCTAGCGCTGCTGTAACTCCTTACCACAATCCTAGTGGTTAAAAACAGAAATGTATTCTCTCGCAGTTCTGGAGGCTAGAAGTCTGAAATCAAGGTGTCAGCAGTTCCATGCCACCTCTGAAGGCTCCTTCTTTCCTCTTCTGGCTTCTGGTGGTTGCCAGCGGTCTCCGACATTCCTTGGCTTGCAGCTGCTTCACCCCCATCGCTGCCTCCACCAGCATAAGGCCTTCTTCCCTGAGTCTCTGCTCTTCTTCTTATAAGGACAGCAGCCACATTGGGTTAAAGCCCACCCCTACTCCAGTGTGACCTCGTCTTATTGATTCCATCTGCAAAGACCCTGTTTCCAACAGGGTCACATTCACAGGTACTGCGGGTTAGGACTTGAACATATCTTTTTCAAGGACAGAATTCAGTCTACAACCTGGGGACAGAGAGGACGGACAGTAAGAGTCCCGGCCCTACTTCTTCATGGAGCCGCAGCCTGAGTCCTGGGCTGCCTACCTCTGTCTTCTAATTAGGGGAGAACAGCAAGCCCCTATTTAGTTAAACCACTGCAGTCAAGCACTTTAGCTGATACACTCTGCCTCCCCTAATTGTTAAAGGTGATCACAGTCCCTCCTTGACCTGTTCAACAAGAGGCCAGGATGCCCAGCACTAGCAAAACACTGGGCCTGAGGTGGCAGTTCACTGAGTGAGTGAGTGCTCGGATTGTCCTTGCACGTTCTCTTGGCCCAGCCACCCACCTTCCACCATCGCAGCCTAGGAGTGTCCCTCTTCCATCTGGGTGTCCTTGGTCTTCTCCCAACCACAGCATTTTAAGTCCCCTGTGGTAGCTTCCCCAGCTGTGACAGCTTCAATTTCCCTGTCTGGCCCATGCCTTCCTCCAGCCCTGTGTTCTGTGCCCACTCTGCCCTCCAGCCACGCTGAGGGGCTCAGTGTCTCTCTTGGCAGTTATCCTCCATCCTGCTCCATACCCAGGACCACCTAAGGCTCAGCATCATGCTCTGCATCTCACTATTTCCCATGGGGCCCCTTCTCCCACATGTCCCCACACCCATCCGGACCCACAGATGGCCCCTCCCTCATGCCAGCCTTCCAGCCCAATACCGCTTCCACGGGCTACAGATGTCTCCCCGTAATCAAAAAATCCCATTTTTTGACTAAAACAGGATGAGCAGAAACCTGAGGGAGTGCACAATCCTCTGCAGAATGCATCAGGCCTTTTCAGTGCCATCATTTCTGCTTCTGCCTTCTGAGTTCTTCAGGCTCCTGTCCAGGGCAGCGTTTAAAACATTCCTCCCCTTGTACCTAGCCCCAGATCCATTTGTATGTCCTTAGCATGACTTGACTGTGCTTACTCCTAAATCTCCCCGCTCCCCTCTCATCTCCCTGTGCACAGAGGTGGCATCATCAGGAAAGAGTCCAGTCCTGATCAATAACTGCACTCCCGCCTGGCAGATAGAGGGACGTCTCGGAGCCTGGACGTCAGCTTTTGCAACACACATCAGGTGCTGCCCCTCTTACGTGACGCCCATCAGATATGGAGTTCAACAACAGATATGGAGTATGCAGCTACATTAAGATATTTTTATAGACAAGTAGAGGCCAACACTATGATTGCTTCCCCACTTTCTGCTCTTGGGGGTGAGCCCTGAACTGCCTAGCCAGTAACCACCTTGCAGAGTCACAGGAAATGTCGCAAGCCAGATCCTCCCAGGCCACAGAGTCTTTTGTCTTCCTCCTTCTCCTTCCTTTTCTTCTCTTTCCTTTCTGTAGTAAGTGTCGCCTGTGGCCTGGGCTTCCAGTGTGGTCACCTCCAGCACAGTGGTACCTGCCCTCGCCTCCCTCTGCTGCAGGCCCCTAGGAGCCCTCCCTGCCTCCTGGTTGGCCCTGGCTGGGAGGTCTGGGGGCCCCTGGGGGTCCTGTCCACACCTCTCTGTGACTGCACTGGCTGATGTGGGCAGAACACAAGGCTGCCTTCCTCAGGGTCCCCAGAAGCACCTCCAGATGCCATTGCTTGCCTTGGGGTTATCCTGACAGAGGTAAGCCCGCCCCTGCCTGCGCCAGGGCCAGGAAGGGACCATCCCTCATCTGCTCAGCCCCATCTCTACCTTCCTGTCTCTCTTCCTGTTTGACTTTCTTTCTTGTGTGTGCCTTTGTGTGTGTGTGTGTGCGTGTGTGTGTGTGTGTGTGTGTGAAGGGGTCTTTATATATTTGTCTGCCTTCCTGTATTTTTCTTTTTCTTTTTTTTGAGATGGAGTTTCGCTCTTGTCGCCTAGGCTGGAGTGCAGTGGAACCATCTCGGCTCACCACAACCTCTGCCTCCTTGTTTCAAGTGATTCTCCAGCCTTGGCCTCCCAAGTAGCTGGGATTACAGGCGCTCACCACCATGCCTGGCTAATTTTTGTATGTTTTTAGTAGAGACATGGCCAGTGTTGGTCAGGCTGGTCTTGAACTCCTGACCTCAGGTGATCCACTTGCCTTGGCCTCCCAAAGTGCTGGGATTACAGGCATGAGCCACCACATCTGGCCTTCCTGTATTTTTCTTTCTGTATTACGTCTTTACAATTTTTTCTATTCTGTATTTTTTCATCTCTCTCTCTCTCTGGTCTAGATGAGTTCTTTCTGTCTTTTTTTCTGGGCTTACATAAGCACTTTTTTACTCTTCTGTATTTTTAATTTTTCTGTGCTTTTCTGCCTTTCTGTATTGGTCCTTCCAAGTTTTTTCTTTTTTCTTTCTTACATTCCCCAGAAACAGATCTCGTTTTTATTTTTATTCCTGTATTTCTATCTCTTTTTCCTTGTGTTGTTCTTTCTATCTTGTTCCTGGGTTAATTCAAGTGTCTCAACTTCCACTCTTCTCCCATGTATTTGCACTCCAAATGATTCCTCCCTTTCATCTTTAGATATTTTCTCTATTAAACTTGGTTTCCTCTGATTGGCTTTGGGAAGACGGTCCTCCCATCTCCACCTGCAGCCTCTCTTCCTGAGCTCTGAGATGCCCTCTTTCTGTACTGAGGGGCAGGTGTGGCTGGTCCTCAAGGAGAGTCTCCCAGACAGCAAGGGGGCTGGGCCCAGCAGCCAGCAGCTCACTGGTGGCTTCTGAGATGAGAATGTGGGATTCTTGGCACCTTTGCCCTAAACTTTGAACCTGAGCTAGAATTCCAAGACAGCAGGGTAAACAAATCTCCCTCAACATCCTGCTACATATGAGAAAAAGGAAATATGGGAGAAAGGATACAGAGGGCACCCTGATGTCCACAGTTTCCAGCTTGTTTCCTATGGAGAAAGAGAAGTGCCCAGACAGGACTGTATCCTGGATTCGGGGGCCAGCTGTAGGGTTCTTGTCTGGTTCTGAGACCCAGTGAAATGCTGAGCCTGGGTCAGAGTTGAAGTACAAGGTGCTTTCCTCCACTGGCCCACTCCTCTACCCTTTGCCCCTGCCACCCTTGCCTGTCCCAGCCTCCTCTGCACCAGAATCTCCCCTTGCTCAGAATGTGGCAGGTGGCAGTTCTGCAGGGTGGAGCAGGTGAAACAGTCCCTGTCTAGGGAGGCGTGCCCCTGAGGTGCAAGGCTGGAATTCACAACACATTTTCCTAGAAAAACACGATGCCAAAATGATCGATGGCATTGATAATGCTATGAATGTGTCCAGCAACCAGGACATACCGAGCACATTCCATGTTCCAAGCACTGCACTGAAGTGCTGTCATTCTGCTTTTACAGAGGAGTCTCAGAAGAGTTCAATATCTGTCTCTAGGTCACACACTGGAACCCAGATAAATATGGCTCCAAAGAATATGATCTGTCTGGCCCTCCTGGTCCCCAGGCCCCAACACAGCTGGTTCAGCACAGCTGCATGAGAGCCCACATCATTGTTCACCAAGGGGGCTCCTACCAGACTGTCTTGTTCACAGCAGCAAAAATATCATCTTTCTCAATGGTGCTTGGTGCAGGGGAGGGTCTCAGTAAATGTACATTCAAAGATACACACACATGCACATACACATGTGCACACACACACGGCTTCCCGCTATCCTGAACCATATCCAGAGCACACGCCACTCTCTTGCTTCAGATATTTGTACATGCAACTCTCTCCACCAGAATACCCTCCACCACCTAACTCCTCCTGGTTTCAAGAATGTAAGACACCTCATCAGGAAGCCCCCCACCAGCTCTCCATCCCCAGAGTAATTCAGGCATCCTCCTGTGAGCTCCCACCAAGCTGGCATGTCCACCACAGAAACTTTTGCCATGCTGCCATGTGAGCGCTGCTCTGACCAGGGCAGGACTGCGACCACCCCAGCACCCAGCACAGCACGGGGAGCGTGGTCAGGCAATGACCACATGAAGGAAGCCTCACCCACAGATGGGTGGTGAGAGTAGAGATGGATGCACCAGGTGGAAGCAGAAAAGAAAGTGGATTCAGCCAGGTGCGGTGGCTCATGCCTGTAATCCCAACACTTTGGAAGGCCGAGGCGGGTGGATCACTTGAGGTTAAGAGTTCGTGACCAGCCTGGCCAACAGGGTGAAACCCTATCTCTACTAAAAATATAAAATTAGCTGGGTGTGGTGGCATGTGCCTGTAATCCCAGTTACTCGGGAGGCTGAGGCAGGAGAATCGCTTGAACCGGGGAGGTAGTGGTTGGAGTGATCCAAGATTGTGCCACTGCACTCCAGCCTGGGTGATAGAGGGAAACTCTGTCTCAAAAAAAAAAATAGAAAAAGAAAGTGAATTCAGAGTGGATTCAGAGGGCAGAGAAATAGAGCAAATTCAGCAGAGAGGGTCAGCCACTCACTGCACGGCAGTCGCGGGTCCTGCCAGGATCTCTGCAGCCTCTTCTTTCACCCACACTGTCTTCCAAGCTCTGGTCTGGAGTCCGGCAACATAAACAGACCCCAAAGACAAAGTCTATGCCTAGTGAAGACTCGACCATTTTTGTCACACACTAGAGTTCCAGGAGTGGGAAACTGTATGTGTTTGATCTGACCTGTTTCTGAAACTTTTCCCTGTTGAGGCTTAACTGAAACTGTCAGAACATGAAATCAATAGGGCCTTGGCAAAGGGCTCCTATAATTGAATATATTACTTTCCAATTTCTCCTCCTTCTTCCCTTTTGTGTCAAATGAAGAGTCCGGTTTTCATTACCGAGCCTTTTGGAATAGAAAATGATTGCTGGATGATCCATTCTCTTTGGTCATTTAGCACGCATTTGAACTCTACTCTCCTGAAATTGATCTTGATAATTTCCAACAACAGATGTGTAAATAAATGTTTGATACTTTCTCCCATTTTTAACAGTTTCCTTATTTTGAAAGTTCCTCCTTAACTGTCCTGGTGGATGGAGGAATAGAAAGGGGAAAATCACGAGGCCTTAAATAGATTTTACAGGCACCAAAGCATGCATTTGGAGTACGGTCAGCTAGAAAGATCTTGTTTCAATAATATGATCTTCATGTTCAGCTGAAGACTATGTTATGGAACCTGACTGCCCTTAGTGACTGTTTAAAGCTGACATAAGGCAGAAAAATGTACATTTAATATGGGAAAGAAATTAGGCCTCAAGATCTTTGTTTCCTGAATCTCTGCAGCAGCTCAGCTGGTGCTGGGCCCATGAGGCAGCTGCAGGAGGCATTCTTGGGGCTGCGAGCGGGAGGTGATGGGTACAGTATGCAGAAAACTCATCCCATGAGGGGTTTGGGGCAAATCCAGTGAAGAAGGGACTGGCAAGGGAAGCGCTAACCGCACTACAATTTGGGGTTCCTTGGGGCTCTGTGTCTCCAACTCCACTATGGCATCCTCTCTTCCCAGCTTTAATTCCTCCCTCAGCTCGCTCCCCATCACAACTTCCCAAGTACCACCAACACCCCCCCAGCCTCTCTGCTACCACCCAAGCTCAGGCTGCATCCTCACTCTTCTGGGCCCTTGGTTACTACGGCCTTTGAATGGTCACTCTCTCAGCACTGACCTCAGAAGGCTCTCTCTAGAACTCCCATGTGATCAGGCCACGACCTCTACAGGGAAGGGAGAAATGGAAGGTCCACAGCCTCACACAGGGCGCACAAGACTGTGGGCCCATCCGCCACCCAATCGCCCTGTTCGTCAGCCTCTCTAGCCTGTGACCCAATAGGATACTGATGGGCTTGACGCCCAGGCTGAACTTGCCAGTCGCTCACTGACATCCCTATGCCTTGCCTCAAAGGTCAGTCCCACTCTCTGCCTGGGGATGATAGGACAGGGCACGCTCTGCCATTTGTTATTCCAGACTCAGTTCCAGTCTCACGGCTATCCCAGCCCCTATGCACCAAGCCCACCCCACGGTACGTGCCTCCTCCCTCCCCACTGCTCCCTCCTCCAACCCCTCTCCCTGCACTTCCCCTGCCACCCTTCCCTCCCAGACAGAGTTCCTTGGGGACAGGAATTGTGTCTTAGTCATCCTCACACCCCAGAACTGGTAAGCAGCATTTTTTTTAAAGGACCTAGTCAGCAAAAATAAAAATGTTTACAGGTCATTTTGTTCCTTAATTTTTTATTTGGCTATATATTTGAAGTTTCAACTAAGCATTTTTATGTATTTTACTGTAACTAAGGGACTTATATTTTTGGCTAAGCCTTTAAGAATACTAAAACCACTCACTTTTCAGAACTTCAAGAAAACTTATGAATGTCTTTGCAAGCGGCAGGGAGAGAGGTTTGAGATACCTGCCAGTAAGGAGTGAAACAATATCAGGGATTAAACAACAATAACAACTACAACAACACTAACCAAACCAGAACCACACTACCTAACTGCCCAAGGGGCTGGCAAGCAGGGAAGCAGGGGCAGGAATCTGAACAGGTCACCAGGAGCTGCCACATGGAATTCTAGGTCAGTAAGTGGCCATGGGTCTCCACCGCCAAGCCACTAAGCTGGCAAGCAGGCAGGCTGGACTTAGCACTGCCCCCAGAGAAGGTGAAGGCGTTGATAGGGATGGATCTGACTCCCCTCTCTCCCTTCTCTGCTGTGTCCTAATCATGCATGTCACCTGCATGCTTGGTTCTAAATGCCTCTTCCCCAATAAAGGCCACTGCTCCCTACTCGGCCTCTAGTGGCAGGAATGTCCCCACCCTACTGTGCTGCTGGAGGCGGGAAGCCGGCTGCCACTGCTGAGCTTGCACAGAAATGGTGAGGGTGTGTGTTCTGACAACTTTGTGGGGTCCCTTTTCTCAGTTCTGCGGTAAGATTGCTGGTTATGTGGCAAGACAATGGGCTCTGAAAAGCTCCTCGCTATGGCAGGAACTCGACAAATGTCTGTGATCCCAGCTCACCACGAGGGCCTGCCCTCTGGCCTTGTGCAGACAGGGCAAAATAGAAGTTCGAGAAACTAGTACGGTGTTCAGTCACTTACGCCAAGTCAAACTCACTAGCAATTGGTGTAGGGTAAGCTAGAAAATGTCACTTCAATTGTATGCTCTTCAGTCATGAGACCAGAGCTTGTCACATGTCCCCACTGATTTGCCTGTTTCTGAAACTGAGCTCTGTCTCGTCCCCTTATCTTGCTGGCTGATTTGCCCAACTTCCATGACTGGCCCTCCTCACCACCTTGCTGGGGCCCTGCTTCCAGGGGTCCATCCTCCCCAGTGAATAGAATGTCCAGACTCTCTAGGGCCCATCTGCCCGTGTTCAGGGCCAGCCCTCCACCGCTCGCCTCTTGCCAGGCTTCTGTGACCCTGGCCACTGGCACAGACCACCCCCACCATCTGTCAGTCACCCTGCTACCTGGATTCCATGCTGCTGGCTGGCCTGGGCACCCACTGCCATTTTTCAATGTGACACTGAAAAGTGCCTAGCACAGGGCCTGGCCCAGGATGGACACGTGATGAGTGTGAGCTGTTGTCATTAGCCATTGCTTCTTCCCCCAGTAGGTGTATCAAGATTCAGCAGCTGAAGCCTGTTCTGGATTTCTAAATTTCCATTTTCACATGAAAAGACAAAGTACCTGTAATGCAAACAATCTGTCTGACTGCCGTGAGGATCTGTTTAAGTTATAATTGTAAATGTTTTCACTGAAGTAGAAAACACATAGTCAGATGTGTAGCACACGTTAAGTCTTAAGTTTAAAGCTCCAGGATTCCTTACATGCACATATGCCCATGGAATCACCCAGATCAAGATACAGGACATTTCCTATACCCTCTCTGAACTCCCCCACCAGGCAGTACCACCGTCTCCCCTCAGACTGTGATCACCAGATCACCATCATCTGGTTTGGGGTCAGGCACAGTGGCTCACACCTGTAATCCCAGCACTTTGGGAGGCCAAGGAGGGAGGATTACTCGAGGTCAGGAGTTTGAGACCAGCCTGGGCAATATAGTGAGACCCTAACTCAAAAAATAAAATTAAAAAAATTAGCCAGGCATGGTGGCACATGCCCATAGTCCTAACTACTCAGGAGGCTGACGCAGGAGGATTGCTTGAGCCCAGGAAGTTGAGGTTGAAGTGATCTATGATTGTACCACTGCACTCCAGCCTGGGCAACAGAGTAAGATCCCGTCTCTAAAACAAAAGAAAACAAAAACAAAACTAATTTCACCCCTCCTTGAATGGCACATAAATGGAATTATACAGTATTAACTATTCTGTGTCAGGCTTCTTTCACTAAACATAATGTCTAAAATTCACATATGTTGTTGCATGTGGCAGTAGTTTATTCATTTTTATTGCCAAGCAGTATTCCAATGTATGACATATATCACAGTTTATTTAACTAGTCTCATGTTGAACATTTGGCTTCTTGTTTCTGGTTTTTGGATATTATTAATAAAGCTGTTATGAGCATTCCTGTAGAAGTCTTTTTGTGAGAATATATTTTAATTTCTCTTGGCCAAATAGCTAGGAAAGGAATTGCTGGGTCATAGTATAGGTGTACTTTTAACCTTATAAGAAACTGCCACTCTGTCTTCCAGAGTGGTGATTACCATTTTAGATTTCAGATAGCCATTATGAGAGCTTTGGTTGCTTTGTAGCATTGCCAGGATGGAGTGTTGTCAATCATTTTAGTTTAATCATTTTAGTGGGTGTGTCATGGTGTTTCATTACGGTTTTAATTTCCATTTCTGGGATGACTAATAAAAATTAGGCAAAGTTGCATGTGCTCATTAACCAATCTTTTATATTCTTTTATGAAGTATCTTTTAAAGCTTTTTGTGCAATTCTTCCTGTGTTATATCTATACATTATTGCATTGTAAGTATTCTTTATATATTCTGGATAGAAGTGTTTTGCCAGTTACAGGTATTGCAAATAATTTCTCCAAGGCTATGGTTTGTCTTTGTATGTTCTTAATGATATCCTTTAGAGAAGAAAAATGTTTACTTTTGGAAAAGATTCAACTTATCAAGATTTAATTTACCAATTAGTACTTTTTGTATCTTTTTGAGAAATCTCAGTTTATGCCAACTTCCCAAAGATATTCTCCTATGTTTTCTTTTGAGAAGTTTATAGTTTTTCCCTTTTACATTGAAGTCTATGATCAATCTCAAATTAACCTTTGTGTATTATGCAGAAAATAAGGTCACAGTTAATTTATTTTCCCTCAGATATCTAGATGTTTCCTGCACTATTAAAAAATTCTTTTCATCATTGAATTTCCTTCATACCTTTGTCAAAAAATCAAGTGAACATATATGTGTGGGTCAATTTCTGGACTCTGTAGTGTTCCATTGATCTCTCTGTTTATTCTGATGCCAGTGTCATGTCTGTATTATTGAAGCATTAGCACAAGCTTTGAAATCAGGTAGTACAATCCCTCTACATTTCTTCAATGTTTTTTGAAGTTGTTTGGGCTATTTTAGGCCATTCACATTTCCATGTGATTGTCAAATCAGCTTATGAGTTTCTACAAACATTCCTGCCAAGATTTTGCTTGAAATGGTGCTGAATCTATAGGCTAATTTGAGGAGGATGAACATTATGGCAATGGGGAGTCTTCGCATACACCAACACAGCATACTTCTCCAGTTACTTAGGCTTGCTTCAATTACTTCTTGGGTGTTTGGTAGTCTTTAGTGTACAGATCTTGCATGTTTTGGTTTTACTATTAAATGTGTTCCTAAGAAACTCATGTTTTTAGAAGACATTGTAAATTAAATTTTATTTTCCAATTGTTTGATAACATATAAAACAAAATTTGTTTTAGATATTGAGTTTGTATCCTGTAGCCCTGTTTTGAGCTATTAGTTTGGTAAATTCTTCTATTTCTTTTTTCCTGTCTTGTTGCACTGGCTAGGCCCTCCAGTACAATGTTAAATAGAAGTAGTAAACTGGACATTCTTGCCTTGTTCCATCTTTAGGAGAAAAGTGTGTAATATTTCACTATTAGGTATGAGGTTAGCTATAGGTTCTTTTGTAGATATACTCTCCAAAAATTGAGGAAATTCCTTTCTATTTCTGCTTTGCTGAGACTTCATCATCAGCTTATGTTGGATTTCATCAAATATATTTTCCCCATAATATAATCATATGCTCTCTCCTTTGTTAGTATTGTATATTTTACTGACATATTTTGACTATTAAACCAACCTCGCATTCTTATAATAAACACTGCTTTGTTATGATGTATTCTATTATGTATTTTCACCTATATTCGTGGAGAATATTTGTTTGTAATTGTTTTCTTTGTACTGTACTTATTAATTTTGGGTATCAGTCTTATACTGGTTTTTGAAAGAGTTTTATATAAGACTGATACTATTTTGTCTTTAAATGCTTGACAGAATTCAACAGTAAAACCATCTGGACCTGGAGCTTTCTTTGTGGGAATGTGTTCGTTACAAATTAAATTCATTTTGACTGAAACATTGTTATGGAAAAAAGAAAAGAAAGAAAGAAAAGAAAAGAAAAAAATCTAATTAAATTCATTTAACAGACATTTTTAGATCTTCCTTTTCTTTTACTTCTTTTTTTTTTTTTTGAGACAGAGTCTCCCTCTGACACCCAGGCTGGAGTGCAGTGGGGTGATCTCAGCTCACTGCAAGCTCTGCCTCCCAGGTTCAAGTGATTCTCCTGCCTCAGCCTCCCAAGCAGTGGGATTACAGGTACCTGCCATGACACCTGGCTAATTTTTGTATTTTTAGTACAGACGGGGTTTCACCATGTTGGTCAGCTGGTCTCAAACTCCTGATCTTAAGCAATCCACATGCCTTGGCCTCCCAATGTGCTGGGATTACAGGCATGAGCCACTGCGCCAGGCCCCCATTTTTCTTTTGTTAGCTTTTGAGAGCTGTATTTTTCCAGGAATTTATTCTAAGTTACTGAACTTGTTTGTATTAAGTTGTTCATAGTATTCTCATATTGTATAATGTCTGTAGTATGTGTTATGACATTATAATATCCGCTTTCATTCTTGACATTGTTAATTTGTACTTTATCTTTTTTTCCTAATCAATTTATTCTAAGTTACTGAACTTAGAATAAACACTTCAAAGAACAAACTTTTTAGGTTTATTGATTTTTTTCTATAGTTTGTTTTCTATTTCATTATCTCTCATCTTTATTGTTACCTTTATTCTACTGATTTTGCTCTTCTTAAGAGCACTATTTATTTAAAATAAGGTAGAAACTTGCATTATTTATTTAAAACTTTTAAAAAATATTTTCTAAGATAAGCATTTCAAGCTATGACTTTCCCTCTAAGGATCTCTTTTACTGCACCTCACAAAATTTAGTATGTTGTGTTTTCATTACCATTCAGTTTTAAATATTTTCTAATTCCCCTTGTGATTGTTTCTTGTATTCACAAGCTATTTAGACATGTGTTTTTTAATAGCCAAATATTTGGAAGATTTTCCAGATATCTTTTTGTTATTAATTTGTAATTTAATTTCATTGTCAACATAGAATACACTCTGTGTTATTTAAATCTTTTTAAAGATCATTGAGATTTGTTTTATGGCCAGCACTGTAGCTCTGGGTGTAGTTTTCAATAAATGCCTACAAATATCAAGAAGATTGAATTAGATGATAGTGTTATTCACATCTTCTATACAGGCATACCTTGGAGATACTGTAAGTCTGATTCCAGACCATTGCAATAAAGCAAATATGTCAGTAAAGCAAGCCACACAAACTTTTTGGTTTCCCAGTGCACATAAAAGCTACATTTACACTATAGTCTACTAAGTGTGCAATAACGTTATGTCTAAAAAAACTATGTACCTCAAAAAAATTATTTATTGCTAAAAAAATTCTACCAGAGTCATGAAATGAGCATATGCTGTTGGAAAAATGGCACCAATAGGCCAGTTTAACACAGTGTTCCCACTAACTTTTAATTTGTAAAAAACACAACATCTGCAAAATGCAATAAAACAAAGCACAATAAAATGAGGTATGCCTACAGTCATATTACATTTTTATCTACTTATTTCATCAATTATTGAATTTGTCTATTTCTTCCATGATTCTGTCAATTTCCGTTTCATGTATTTTCAATCTCTATTATGGAGTATACCTGTTTAGAATTATTTTGTCTTCTTGATGAAATTATCCTTTAATAATCAAGAAATGACTTTCTTTATCCCTGGTAACACACTCCTTTTTTTGTTTGTTTGTTTATAGAGTCTCACTCTGCTGCCCAGGATGGAGTGCAGTGGTGCAATCTTGGCTCACTGCAACCTCCGCCTACTGGACTCAAGTGATTCTCATGCCTCAGCCTCCTAAACAGCTAGGATAACAGCTGTGTTACCACCACACCCAGCTAATTTTTTTATTTTTAGTAGAGAAAGGGTTTGCCAGATTGGTCAGGCTGGTCTCAAATTCCTGGGCTCAAGCGATCTGCCCACCTCGGTCTCCCAAAGTGCTGAAATTCCAGGCATGAGCCACTGCACCCGGTCCCTGGTAACACTCCTTGTTTTAAAGTTTCCTCTATCTGATATTAATATCGTCTCTCTCATGCTCAGTAATTGCATGCTATATCTTTTCCTGTCCTTGTCTTTCCATTCAAAGCATACAGAAGACCCTTGCTTATTTTTAACCTTCTATAACAATGTTTGCCTTTTAATTAGAATGTTGGGGCCATTTACATTTAATGTAATTATTGATATTGTTGGGTATAAGTCTATCTTACTGATATTTGTAGTCCTTCTCCTTTCATTTTTGTTTCTTCTTCCATGTATTCTTTCAGATTAAGGGTTTTCCTTTTTGCCTCAGTCTACCTCCTATATTACAATCTATAGTCTTTAGCTATAACTGTCTGCTTTGAATTAATAATATACTACTTCATATATTATGTAAAAATCTTATAATAGCATAATTCCATTTGCACTACAACCTATCTTTCACATTATTGTTGCCATACATTTCACTTTTATATACGCCATAAACCCTAAATAATTGTAATTATTTTGCTTTAAACCATCAATTGAATTCTAAAAGACTTAAGACAAAAAAACTAGTCCTTACTATTTCCTTATATGTTTAGCATTTTCAGTGTTTTTCCTTACTTTAGATCTGCATTTCCATTTACTTTCATTTTGTTTAGCTTAAAGTAGCTTCCTTAGCATTTCTTGTAGTATAGGTCTGCTGGTGACAAATTCTATTACTGAAAACGCTTTTATTTCATTTTAATACACACACACACACACACGACTGGATTCAGAGCTCTAGGTAGATTCTTTTTTGCTTTCAGAAGCATGGTAAAGATATCTTGCTATTGTCCTTTGGCTATACAATTTCTTTTTTTTTTTAATTATTATTATACTTTTAAGTTTTAGGGTACATGTGCACAACGTGCAGGTTTGTTACATATGTATACATGTGCCATGTTGGTGTGCTGCACCCATTAACTCGTCATTTAGCATTAGGTATATCTCCTAATGCTATCCCTCCCCCCTCCCCCCACCCCACAACAGGCCCAGGTGTGTGATGTTCCCATTCCTGTGTCCATGTGCTCTCATTGTTCAATTCCCACCTATGAGTGAGAACATGCAGTGTTTGGTTTTTTGTCCTTCTGATAGTTTGCTGAGAATGATGGTTTCCAGTTTCATCCATGTCCCTACAAAGGACATGAACTCATCATTTTTTATGGCTGCATAGTATTCCATGGTGTATATGTGCCACATTTTCTTAATCCAGTCTATCATTGTTGGACATTTGGGTTGGCTCCAAGTCTTTGCTACTGTGAATAGTGCTGCAATAAACACACATGTGCATATGTCTTTATAGCAGCATGATTTATAATCCTTTGGGTATATACCCAGTAATGGGATGGCTGGGTCAAATGGTATTTCTAGTTCTAGATCCCTGAGGAATCACCACACTGACTTCCACAATGGTTGAACTAGTTTACAGTCCCACCAACAGTGTAAAAGTGTTCCTATTTCTCCAGATACTCTCCAACACCTGTTGTTTCCTCACTTTTTAATGATCACCATTCTAACTGGTCTGAGATGGTATCTCATTGTGGTTTTGATTTGCATTTCTCTGATGGCCAGTGATGATGAGCATTTCTTCATGTGTTTTTTGGCTGCATAAATGTCTTCTTTTGAGAAGTGTCTGTTCATATCCTTCGCCCACTTTTTGATGGGGTTGTTTGTTTTTTTCTTGTAAATTTGTTTGAGTTCATTGTAGATTCTGGATATTAGCCCTTTTTCAGATGAGTAGGTTGCAAAAATTTTCTCCCATTCTATAAGTTGCCTGTTCACTCTGATGGTAGTTTCTTTTGCTGTGCAGAAGCTCTTTAGCGTAATTAGATCCCATTTGTCAATTTTGGCTTTTGTTGCCATTGCTTTTGGTGTTTTAGACATGAAGTCCTTGCCCATGCCTGTGTCCTGAACGGTATTGCCTAGGTTTTCTTCTAGGGTTTTTATGGTTTTAGGTCTAACATGTAAGTCTTTAATCCATTTTGAATTAATTTTTGTATAAGGTGTAAGGAAGGGATCCAGTTTCAGCTTTCTACATATGGCTAGCCAGTTTTCCCAGCACCATTTATTAAACAGGGAATCCTTTCCCCATTTCTTGTTTTTGTCAGGTTTGTCAAAGATCAGATAGTTGTAGATATGTGGCATTATTTCTGAGTGCTCTGTTCTGTTCCATTGGTCTAGATCTCTGTTTTGGTACCAGTACCATGATGTTTTGGTTACTGTAGCCTTGTAGTATAGTTTGAAGTCAGGTAGTGTGATGCCTCCAGCTTTGTTCTTTTGGCTTAGGATTGATTTGGCAATGCGGGCTCTTTTTTGGTTCCATATGAACTTTAAAGTAGTTTTTTCCAATTCTGTGAAGAAAGTCATTGGTAGCTTGATGGGGATGGCATTGAATCTATAAATTACCTTGGGCAGTATGGCCATTTTCACGATATTGATTCTTCCTACCCATGAGCATGGAATGTTCTTCCATTTGTTTGTACCCTCTTTTATTTCATTGAGCAGTGGTTTGTAGTTCTCCTTGAAGAGGTCCTTCACGTCCCTTGTAAGTTGGATTCCTAGGTATTTTATTCTCTTTGAAGCAGTTGTGAATGGGAGTTCCCTCATGATTTGGCTCTCTGTTTGTCTGTTATTGGTGTATAAGAATGCTTGTGATTTTTGTATCTTGAGACTTTGCTGAAGTTGCTTATCAGCTTAAGGAGATTTTGAGCTGAGACAATGGGGTTTTCTAGATATGCAATCATGTCATCTGCAAACAGGGATAATTTGACTTCCTCTTTTCCTAATTGAACACCCTTTATTTCCTTCTCCTGCTTGATAGCCCTGGCCAGAACTTCCAACACTATGTTGAATAGGAGTGGTGACAGAGGGCATCCCTGTCTTGTGCCAGTTTTCAAAGGGAATGCTTCCAGTTTTTGCCCATTCAGTATGATATTGGCTGTGGGTTTGTCATAGATAGCTCTTATTATTTTGAGATACGTCCCATCAATACCTAATTTATTGAGAGTTTTTAGCATGAAGGGTTGTTGAATTTTGTCGAAGGCGTTTTCTGCATCTATTGAGATAATAATGTGGTTTTTGTCTTTGGTTCTGTTTATATGCTGGATTACATTTACTGATTTGGGTATGTTGAACCAGCCTTGCGTCCCAGGGATGAAGCCCACTTGATCATGGTGGATGAGCTTTTTGATGTGCTGCTGGATTCAGTTTGCCAGTATTTTATTGAGGATTTTTGCATCAATGTTCATGAAGGATATTGGTCTAAAATTCTCTTTTTTGGTTGTGTCTCTGCCAGGCTTTGGTATCAGGATGATGCTGGCCTCATAAAATGAGTTAGCAAGGATTTCCTCTTTTTCTATCGATTGGAATAGTTTCAGAAGGAATGGTACCAGCTCCTCCTTGCACCTCTGGTAGAATCAGCTGTGAATCCATCCGGTCCTGGACTGTTTTTGGTTGGTAAGCTATTGATTATTGCCACAGTTTCAGAGCCTGTTATTGGTCTATTCAGAGATTCAACTTCTTCCTGGTTTAGTCTTGGGAGGATGTATGTGTCGAGGAATTTATCCATTTCTTCTAGATTTTCTAGTTTATTTGCGTAGAGGTGTTTATAGTATTCTCTAATGGTAGTTTGTATTTCTGTGGGATTGGTGGTGATATCCCCTTTATCATTTTTTATTGCGTATATTTGATTCTTCTCTCTTTTCTTCTTTATTAGTCTTGCTAGCGGTCTATCAATTTTGTTGATCTTTTCAAAAAACCAGCTCCTAGATTCATTAATTTTTTGAAGGGTTTTTTGTGTCTCTATTTCCTTCAGTTCTGCTCTGATTTTAGTTATTTCTTGCCTTCTGCTAGCTTTTGAATGTGTTTGCTCTTGCTTTTTTAGTTCTTTTAATTGTGACGTTAGGGTGTCAATTTTAGATCTTTCCTGCTTTCTCTTGTGGGCATTTAGTGCTATAAATTTCCCTCTAAACACTGCTTTGAATGTGTCCCAGACATTCTGGTATGTTGTGTCTTTGTTCTCGTTGGTTTCAAAGAACATCTTTATTTCTGCCTTCATTTCATTATGTACCCAGTAGTCATTCAGGAGCAGGTTTTTCAGTTTCCATGTAGTTGAGCGGTTTTGAGTGAGTTTCTTAATCCTGAGTTCTAGTTTGATTGCACTGTGGTCTGAGAGACAGTTTGTTATAAGTTCTGTTCTTTTACACTTGCTGAGGAGGGCTTTACTTCCAACTATGTGGTCAGTTTTGGAGTAGGTGTGGTGTGGTGCTGAAAAAAATGTATATTCTGTTGATTTGGGGTGGAGAGTTCTGTAGATGTCTATTAGGTCTGCTTGGTGCAGAGCTGAGTTCAATTCCTGGGTATCCTTGTTAACTTTCTGTCTCGTTGATCTGTCTAATGTTGACAGTGGGGTGTTAAAGTCTCCCATTATTATTGTGTGGGAGTCTATGTCTCTTTGTAGGTCACTAAGGACTTGCTTTGTAAATCTGGGTGCTCCTGTATTGGGTGCATATATATTTAGGAATAGTTAGCTCTTCTTGTTGAATTGATCCCTTTACCATTATGTAATGGCCTTCGTCTCTTTTGATCTTTGTTGGTTTAAAATCTATTTTATCAGAGACTAGGATTGCAACCCCTGCCTATTTCTGTTTTCCATTTGCTTGGTAGATCTTCCTCTATCCCTTTATTTTGAGCCTTTGTGTGTCTCTGTACATGAGATGGGTTTCCTGAATACAGCGCACTGATGGGTCTTGACTCTTTATCCAATTTGCCAGTCTGTGTCTTTTAATTGGAGCACCTAGCCCATTTACATTCAAAGTTAATATTGTTATGTGTGAATTTGATCCTGTCATTATGATGTCAGCTGGTTATTTTGCTCGTTAGTTGATGCAGTTTCTTCCTAGCCTTGATTGTCTTTACAATTTGGCATGTCTTTGCAGTGGCTGGTACTGGTTGTTCCTTTCCATGTTTTGTGCTTCCTTCAGGAGCTCTTTTTGGGCAGGCCTGGTGGTGACAAAATTTCTCAGCATTTGCTTGTCTGTAATGTATTTTATTTCTCCTTCACTTATGAAGCTTAGTTTGGCTAGATATGAAATTCTGGGTTGAAAATTCTTTTCTTTCAGAATGTTGAATATTGGCCCCCACTCTCTTCTGGCTTGTAGAGTTTCTGCTGAGAGAACAGCTGTTAGTCTGACGGGCTTCCCTTTGTGGGTAACCCAACCTTTCTCTCTGGCTGCCCTTAACATTTTTTCCTTCATTTCAACTTTGGTGAATCTGACAATTATATGTCTTGGAGTTGCTCTTCTCGAGGAGTACCTTTGTGGCGTTCTCTGTATTTCCTGAATTTGAATGTTGGCCTGCCTTGCTAGATTGGGGAAGTTCTCCTGGATAATATCCTGCAGTGTTTTCCAACTTGGTTCCATTCTCCCCGTCACTTTCAGGTACAGCAATCAGACGTAGATTTGGTCTTTTCACATAGTCCCATATTTCTTGGAGGCTTTGTTCATTTCTTTTTATTCTTTTTTCTCTAAACTTCTCTTCTCACTTCATTTCATTCATCTCATCTTCCATCGCTGATACCCTTTCTTCCAGTTGATCGCATCAGCTACTGAGGCTTCTGCATTCGTCACGTAGTTCTCGTGCCTTGTTTTTCAGCTCCATCAGGTCCTTTAAGGACTTCTCTGCATTGGTTATTCTAGTTATCCATTCGTCTAATTTTTTTTCAAAGTTTTTAACTTCTTTGCCATTGGTTCAAACTTCTTCCTGTAGCTCGGAGTAGTTTGATCATCTGAGGCCTTCTTCTCTCAACTCATCAAAGTCATTCTCTGTCCAGCTTTGTTCCATTGCTGGTGAGGAGCTGCATTCCTTTGGAGGAAGAGAGGCACTCCGCTTTTTAGAGTTTCCAGTTTTTCTGCTCTGTTTTTTCCCCATCTTTGTGGTCTTATCTACCTTTGGTCTTTGATGATGGTGACGTACAGATGGGTTTTTGGTGTGGATGCCCTTCCTGTTTGTTAGTTTTCCTTCTACCAGACAGGACCCTCAGCTGCAGGTCTGTTGGAGTTTGCTAGAGGTCCACTCTGGACCCTGTTCGCCTGAGTATCAGCAGCGGAGCCTGCAGAACAGCAGATATTGGTGAAACACAAATGCTGCTGCCTGATCGTTCCTCTGGAAGTTTTGTCTCAGAGGAGTACCCGGCCATGTGAGGTGTCAGTTTGCCCCTACTGGGGGGTGCCTCCCAGTTAGGCTACTTGGGGGTCAGGGACCCACTTGAGGAGGCATTCTGCCTGTTCTCAGATCTCAAGTTGCGTGCTGGGAGAACCACTACTCTCTTCAAAGCTGCCAGACAGGGACATTTAAGTCTGCAGAGGTTACTGCTGTCTTTTTGTTTTTCTGTGCCCTGCCCCCAGAGGTGGAGCCTACAGAGGAACGCAGGCCTCCTTGAGCTGTGGTGGGCTCCACCCAGTTCGAGCTTCCCGGCCACTTTGTTTACCTAATCAAGTCTCGGCAATGGCGGGTGTCCCTCCCCCAGCCTCGCTGCCGCCTTGCAGTTTGATCTCAGACTGCTGTGCAACAATGAGTGAGACTCTGTGGGCATAGGACCCTCCAAGCCAGGTGTGGGATATAATCTCCTGGTGTGCCGTTTTTTAAGCTCATTGGGAAAGCGCAGTATTAGGGTGGGAGTGACCCAATTTTCCAGGTGCCGTCTGTCACCCCTTTCTTTGACTAGGAAAGGGAATTCCCTGACCCGTTGCGCTTCCCGGCTGAAGCGATGCCTCGCCCTGCTTCGGCTCGCGCACAGTGTGCTGCACCCACTGTCCTGCACCCACTGTCTGGCACACCCCAGTGAGATGAACCTAGTACCTCAGTTGGAAATGCAGAAATCACCCGTCTTCTGCGTCGCTCACGCTGGGAGCTATAGACCAGAGCTGTTCCTATTTGGCCATCTTGGCTCCTTCCTGGCTATACAATTTCTAATGAAAAGTGAACCATCATTCTGCCATTATTTTCTTGCATCTAATGTTCTTTGTTCTCTTCTAACTTTTAAGATTTAGTCTTTATTTTTAGTTTTCAGCAATTATACTATGATGTGCTCTTATTTTTATATTTGTTTTTCATCCTCTCCTGCTAGAATCTTGAATTTATGTGCTGTCATTATTGATAGAAATTTAAAAAATATTTGGCTAATCCTTTTTCTATGCTATTCTCCCTCTCATCTCCTTCTTGGACTCCAATTACATATATGTTAGAGTGTGTGTTACTACCTCACAGGTCATGAGGGCTCTGATTATTTTATCAATATTTTTCTTTATGTTTTTTAGTTCAAATGATTTCTATTAGTCAGCTTCACTGACACTTTTCTCTGTTTTCCCAGTGTGTTGTTAATACCATCCATTTATTTTTTTATTAATACTATTGTATTTTTCAGTTCTAGAATTTCCATTTGGTTTCCTTTTTCATATCGTTCAACAATCTCCTGAAATTTCCTCTTTCTTCATCCCTTTTATTCATATGCTCCACCTACTCTTTAATAAATTCATATTTTTTAAAAGCCCTTGTCTGCTAATTTCAATATCTGGGAATTTTGGGGTCTTCTTCTCTTGATGATTTTTCTCTTGACTATGGATCATGTGTTCCTATTTCTTCCCATGCCTGATAATATTTAATTATCTACTGGACACTATAATGATACTGATGCTAAATCCTGTTGACTTCCTCTAAATGGTATTGAGTCTTATTCTAGCATGCAGTTAAAACACTAGCAGATAAACTTGAATTTATAGAGCCTTGATTTTATGCTTTGTCAGGAAGAATATATTTTGGCTTGCCTTTAGCCTCTTTTGGTTGTAGCTTCAGTCCTTAGGCAATCCCTTTTCCTGAGACATACTTTTACTCCTAAGGCATGAGTTTACCACATCCCTCTAACTTGGCAGGATTCAGACTAAAAATTCTGACACCTGTGTGGTGGGCAACAGTTGAGTTCTCTGTTCAGCTCTTTAAAGCTTCCAACTTAAAAACCCCTTGAGCTCTTTGGCATCTTATCCACTCATGGATATTCCAGGGATCAGTTATGGATTTGAGTGGTATTCATACATTTATTTTGAAGCTTCCCTCTCTGTGGCTTCTTTCTTTTTGGGATGTTCCTCCTTCGTTTTCACTCATCTTGGCAGTCTCAAGCTCCATTTTCTTTTTTTTTTTTTTTTTAAGACAGAGTCTTGCTCTGTCACCCAGGGTGGAGTGCAGTGGCGCGATCTTGGCTCACTGCAACCTCCACCTCCCAGGTTCATGCAATTCTCCTGCCTCAGCCTCCTGAGTAGCTGGGATTACAGGCACATACCACCAAGCCAGGCTAATTTTTGTATTTTTAGTAGAGATGGGGTTTCACCATGTTGGCCAGGCTGGTCTCAAACTCTTGACCTCAAGTGATCTGCCTACCTTGGCCTCCCAAAGTACTGGGATTACAGACGTGAGCCACCATGCCTAGCCTCAAACTCCATTTTCTGACTCCATAAAACAGTATTGAGGCTTTCATGAAATGAGTTTATCTTTAACCTAAGTGAAGGGAAAGGCTTTTTCTAACTATGAGTTAAAGTCCAGATGCAATAAAAAAATAGATTACTGCATTTGACTATATAAAAAAATTTTAAAAAGTTTGCACGGCAAACATGAACAAAGTCAAAAGAAAAGTGACAAACTGGGAGAAAATTTTTGCAATATGACAAAAGGCTACAATTCTTAATGTAGAAAGTACTCTTCAAAATTGATGGACCAAATACCAAAACCCTATGGAAAAATAGGAAAACAATATAAGCAGACAATACATTGAAAACATATTAAAATGACCCTTATACAGATGAAAAACTGCTCAAAAGCACTCATAATTAGAGCTACATGAAGTCACCATTGATCACCTATCAAACTGGCAAAAATTGAAAAGTATGAGAACACATTCTATTTATGAGACTTTGAGGAAACAGACTTCACTCAGTGGAATGAGAACTGTACAAATCCTCTGGAGGAGAATTTGGCAATACCTAATAAAACTACAAATGCACTTACCTTTGAGCCTAACAACTACATTTCTAGAAACCTACCCTGAAGATACAATTCAAACAACACTAAAATTTATATAATAAGGTTATTCACTGTAACGTTGTTTGTAATGACCAAAGGTTGGGAGGAAGGATTAAATATACAAGAGAGGGGTGGAGTAAGCTACAGTATATCCATAACATAGATTCTTCTGTGGCTGTAAAAAATGAATGAGGTAGATCTCTATGTGTGAAAGAAATACAGGAAGGATAAGCCAGAGACTATCTTGCCACCTACGTGAGATATGTAGGAAAAAAAGGAAGTGATGGAAAGGGAGTAGTTGGAATGAGGAAAGAGTGGTAGCTCTCTGAGTACACTTTTGTGTATAGCATTGAATGTTAGAAACTTAGTAATATTTCACTTAGCCAAAAAAATGATTAACTAAAAGCAGCCAGGATATAGAGAAAACCCAAAGTAAAAAGCAAGTAGTTACAAATGAACCTAACTTGTTATAAGTAATAAAACCACATCAAAAGGAGGGAAAAAAAGGCTAATTAAAGAAACTTTGGAAATACTGTTTTGACTAGATACTGTAAGGTTAAATTCACAAAGAAAAACACTGTATTCCAGTTAGTAAATGTGTCTCTCACCAGGGAGTTAGCAATTCTGAAACTACTTGGTGTGTACACAGGGAGTGAGCAAATAAGTAAACATTTAGTAGACAATGAAAGCCAGGTTTCCACTTTCTCATAGAAGAACATTTGAAATAGGAAAGAGGGCAGGCTAGAAAAAAGCCCTGTTGTTTGAATTGGAATCAGAGTTATCAGTATAAACTCATGATTCCTAATATACATGCATACAGATCTGTGTGCAAATGCATGAGTTAATATACGTGAGTTTACTTCATAGCTTTGGGTAGGCCTAGAAGCAGCAACAACTCAGTAGCAATGAGTACACCCAGAGACTAGATGTTGGTTTTTAAATACCATTCCCTAGGAAAAAGAACCAGCTCTCCTTGGAGAAATGATTGACTACAGGGCTGGCAGGGAAACTACAAGATGAGAAATAAAGTAAGGAAGTACGCAAAAAAGGATAGAGGCACTTCAAAGGGACATAGGGGGCAACCTGAAGGAGCTCTCAATGTTAACGCTTGGAAGAATTTGAGCAAGAAAATAAATAAATCATAATATTGGATTGTAACCCAAAGCATAAAATAAATATCTGTGACTGCATGCTGATATAAATCATAATTAATTTAATAAATAAATAACTGGAGGAGAAGAGACAACTCTTGCTTCCCATTAATAAAGTGGTAAGAATGAGGAAAATAGAAAATCCCCACTAGGCAAACACCACAGTATTAATTGTTTCCAAAAAGATCACTGATGGATACTAAAAATAATAGGTAAAAGTTTGAGGAAAAATAGGGTATCTGCATATTGAAGTATCAGTCCCATCTTTGCCCTTGGTGACTGTATTGCCTTGAAGAAACCATTAGCTTTCTTGATCCTAGGTTGCCTGTCTGTAAATGAGTGGGTTGCACTATGTGACTCCCAGGGTCTCTTCCAGCTCTCATACTCCCATAGGAGTGGCTGTACTTTCCACGTAATTATCAGGAGTGTAACTTCTTCTTCCTTTTCCTTATCTTTGCTTCCCCTTCCTTCTTTCCCTTCCATTCTCTTCCACAACAGGATTTCCTAGGAAGAGAATTTAAGGATGCTCTCTATAAGAAAAAAGATGGAGAAAGAAGTGAAGGAAAAGGAGAAAATGCAATTCCTAGTATTAACTGGTGTCTGGGTTGTTAGGCAGTAGAAAAGAGAGAAAGACAGCCGGATGCGGTGGCTCATACCTGTAATCCCAGCACTTTGGGAGGCTGAGGACGGCAGATCACTTGAGGTCAGGAGTTTGAGACCAGCCTGATCAACATGGCAAAATCCCATCTCTACTAAAAATACAAAAATTAGCCAGGCACGGTGGCGCACGCCTGTAATCCTAGCTACTTGAGAAGCTGAGGCAAGAGAATAGCTTGTACCTAGGAGGTGGTTGCAGTGAGCCATGATCACGCCACTGCACTCCAGCCTGGGTGACAGAGTGAGACTTCATCTCAAAAAAGAAAAAAAATAAATAAAGAAAGAGGGAAACAACACAAAACGAGACAAGAACATTCCTACAACCAGCCACAACAAAGAGGGAAGTGCCAAGCTAAGGCTTGGGAACACTGTACTTCTGGGAGGTGGCTACAATTGGCCTTAGATGCTCCTGCTTGTACACTCCTAGGTCTCCCTAGACCACCAGCTATCCCTTCCTGAACCACCACGCGTAGCTTCCTACGATATTGTCCTTTCCCTATCTCTGGAGTTTCAGTGTTTTAAGCCTGATCTCTCACTGAGTAATGGGAATACGTTTCCCCTGTACAGGACTTTCAAGCCCCAGTGAGCAAAGACGGAGCCTCACTTATACACGAGGTGACCTTTGCACAGGCAGCCATTGATGCTCTGAAGATACAAAGAGAGCCCCTCCATCAGGTCATCTTCCTAACTCAACTCAACCACAGGAGTAAGAAGATGCATCAAGCTCAATGCAAACTATGAGCTCAGAAAATCTGGTTACTAATTTTATTTCCTGTCTTTGATGATGTGTCTCTGGAATAAAGCTCTTGATATTTCTGTGCCATGAGATTGCTGTAAAACATCTGTCATTCAGACCGCTGTACTGGTTTTTAAAAACGTAACACAGAGTGGCTGCTATCACTCTCCGTTCCCTGTCCCTACCCTCAATGTCTCAGAGCAGTACAAACCGACCAGCACTGGATTTTCTCTGTTTGGGTCCATCATCAATGGCATTTCTGAGTTCCTCCAGATCTATGAGCTACCACCTGACCAAAGCTATTGGATCAAGATCCCTGATTGGTGGACATCCTATTGGTGATTTTCCAAGGCACTTGATATGTGTGTGCCACCAATCACCAACACAGACAGCTTGCATTTTCCACAGAAGAGAACTAAGGTGAGACTCCAAACCCCAAGCAGGTGACCTGAGCAAAGATACTGTCGGTCTAAAACTATAACAGAATAGGTGGCATCTGTTAGAAAGACAGGCTTTACAAAAGTACTGTGGTTTATTATGTTTTAAATATCTACGTTAAGAGGTTTAAAGTCAAACACACACAAGAGTAGTCAGGTTGCACACTGACCACAACAATAAAAACTGTGGGCGGCAGTCACTTTTCTATACAGGAAGCTCTAGAAAGTTATGTTTCTAATAATCTTATTTCCAGGCTCCACCAATTCTCCATCCAAACCTCTAAATCTGAATAAGGAAAAATAACTTAGAGCAGTTGTTTCCAAAGAATTTACTGCCCCTGGATTTTGAGGATCATTAATAATGTTCATTTGCAAAAGACTTGCCTTTTGCTTGGGACTCAGCCTGGCAGTGTGATGGAGGGTAACCTGTATCAGATTTTGAAAGTTAGTCTTTCCCAGGTGAGTCTTATACACCCTGAAGTGGGGGGCACCACTAGTGTGGTGGGAGAATGCCACATGTGATGAGAGATAAAACAGGAATCAGCCCTTGGAGAATTAGAACTATTTTAAGTCCATCTGTATTCTCATCCTTCCCTTTGCCCAATTTCTGGAATCTGCTAAACAGATTGATTACTGAGAATCTATCTTTTTCTCCATATACTTACATCATAGAACTACAAAAGACCCTACCAGAATTGGTATTTCCACGCCATGAGATTGTTGTAAAACATCTGCCATTCAGGCCACTGTATTGGTTTCTAAAAACCTAACAAACACAGAGTGGCTGCTATCACTCTCCGTTCTCTGTCCCGACCCTCAAAGTATCCAAGCATTATAAGCCGACCAGCAATGGATTTTCTCTGTCTGGTTTCATTATCAATGGCATTTCCAAGTTCCTCTAGATCTAGCAGCTACCACCTGACCAAAGCTATTGGATCAAGATCCCTGATTGGTGGACATCCTATTTGTCCCTTTCCTATTGGTTCCTGGATGACAAGCCATTGTTTATTGGTTTATTTTTTCTTCCCACTGATGTCGAAATCATGCAGCAACTGTGATGACGAGTTGTTTGCAACAAGATTTTGGAAAACTGGAGAGTGGGGCAAGCAAGGGAAGCTAGGGGGCTGGACTCCTTCCATGGCCACCAACACATTGAAGGAAGGGCATTTCCTGGCTCCATTTTAAGTGAAATTCTGGCTACACCAAGCAGGGGAATGCATTATCAAATGATTGCAAAGGCTTATTCTTTCATGAGAACTCAGTGGCCTTCTCGACTCTCCTACTCTGACTGTGAATTGCTAGCCCTTCTCACTTGCTCCGGGGTGAGGGGCAGATGGGCTTCCCATGTGCTTAGAAGGGTTGGCCAAGCATCTCTAAAGTAAAAATGTGCTTTTGAAGAAAATTAAAGACCATTACTAAAAAGCTGAGAAGAAAAGCAGGGTTCTGAAAAAACCCACTTGTGGTTTTGCCTTTTTAATTTAAAGATTCCGAACTAAATCACAGGGTTATTTTTGGAAGATCTCAGAATTCTAGATGAAATCACCCTCTCTTGGACACTGTCCAAAGACTATTGCCCAGATTCTGTTTGGGTCAGATGTTCAGATTGCTAAACAGAATCATTTTATGTCAAGATACACCAAACTAATGCAGGTAGACATGAGCCAATATACAGCTAGCTGAGCAAAAAGCTGGGCCAAAAATACAAACTAAAATGCAGAGGTCCGTATTCTTTCCTCTAAGTTTGTAGGTTTTGCCTTAATTTAGCATATCTTTTATTTTGCCTTGGGCTAAAACCACAGGTGGACTTATCTTAAGACAAGAGCATATTTTCAAAATCTTTGTGGTCTTCCCCTGCTAGGCCCTAGAAAACTATCTGTGCTTAATGAATATTTATTTGAATCAACCATAAAAATGGTTACATTAATGGTGGTAACCAAGATATTTAACACGAGTGCAAGGTTTATAATTTTTAGTGATTTTTAAAATATACTTTATCTTAATACATCCTTGTAACAAATTTGTATCATAACCTACTCTTGTTTTCCCAAATTATAGATGTGAGAACTGAAGCTCGGAAGTGGTAAAAGCTAGTTCTGTGATTCTTTGTTTTTTTTTTTTTGAGACAGAGTCTTGCCCTGTCGCCCAGGCTGGAGTGCAATGGTGCGATCTCGGCTCACTGCAACTTCCGCCTCCTGGGTTCAAGCAATTCTCTTGCCTCAGCCTCCCAAGTAGCTGGGATTACAGGTGCACACCACCATGCCTGGCTAATTTTTTTTTTTTAATCTTTAGTAGACATGGGGTTTCACCACGTTGGCCAGGCTGCTTCGAACTCCTGACCTCGTGATCCACCCGCCTCAGCCTCCTAAAGTGCTGGGATTACAGGTGTGAGCCACTGCGCCTGGCCTAGTCCTGTGATTCTAAAACCCTTGTATTTTGTTCACCACCCCACATGCCTAATGTTTATTTTATGTTTGGGAGACATACTCATGTGTGTGTAAATGTTTTCTTCTCTTGAAAACAGAAAATACACGCAGGAAAAAATGAATGATTTGGTCTCTGACAGAGAACAACTATAAGCAGAAAATACTTCTGAATATTTAAGAAGTACCAGAGAGCTTCTAATATTATGCTGAAAATAAAATTAAAGATAGATATTTTACAATGGACCTATTTTTGTAATACGGATTGAACATCCTAAATCCAAAAATATGAAATCCGAAATGCTTCAAAATCCAAAAGTTTTTGAGCACTGACATGATGCTCAAAGAAAATGTTCATTAGAGCATTTTGGATTTCAGATTTTCAGATCTGAGATGCTCACAAGTATAATGCAAATATTCCAAAGTCAGAAAAAATCTGCAATTGGAAACACTTCTTGTCCCAAGCATTTAACCTGTATTAATAAAATAAAAAATATGGAGGGTAGGGGGAATGGGAAAAAAATAAAACGAAAATATGAAAAGAAGATGATAGACTCCTAAACCCTAACAGTAAAAACTTAGAAAGTTGGAGAAATAAAATGTTAGTGGAGAAATGTGGACCCTAACACCATGCTGGAAAAGTACAATTGAGTTCAATATTTATAAAGAACAATTTTGTAGTATGTAAAGTCTGAAAGCCATACTGTTAAGAATATTAATTATGACATTGTCCATATAACTAAAAACACAGAAGCATCAGAACCTCATGCAATCAGGTTTTTATTGACATAGAAAGATAGCTACCTTATATTATTAAATGGAAATATTAGTTGAAAAATATTGTAATTCCTCTTTATATTTTGCTTCAAAAATGTGTATATCAATGCCAAAACCTTTGAACAGTTTTTTTGTTGTTGTTTTTGGATGCTACATTCATTATCTATTGCTATGTAACAAATTATCCCCAAATTCAGCATCTTAAAACAAAAAAAAATTATCATGTCACACAGTCTACGAGGGTTAGGAACCTGGGCATATCTCGGTTGCATGGTTGGCTCAGATTCTCTCATTAGATGACAGTCAAGTTGTTGGCTGTCTGTCCCAGGCTTGCAGTCTCTGAAGCTTTGGTTAGGGCTACAGGAAACGCTTCCAAGTGCATTCATAAGTTTCAGTTATTTGCAACATGGGCTGCTCATGACATGGCTTCCAGAGAGAGAGAGAGAGATAGAGACTAATACAATTTCAATGATATAATGTGGGCACTCTATGAGGGTGTGACTACAGGAGGCAGGGATCATTGAAGACTGTCTTGGAGCTTGGCTATCAGAGCCCATCGTAATCATCCTTCATGATTCACATTCCTCTAAAAACATACAGCTTCCAAGGCCCACAAAAGTTTCACCTCATTACGGCATCAGCTCACAGTCCAGAATCCCCTCATCTAAATTCAGTCTAGGTGCAAATAAGGCTCCTCAGGTGTTATTCCTTAAGTATAGATCCTCTCCATTTGAAGGCTGTTAACTAAGCAGACAAGTTATCTGTCCTCTAATATATAATGGTGGAACGGGACAGGATAACTATCATATCTACTCTTACTCCAAAAGGAGGAGAATGGGAATAATGTAGGAATCAGTGGTCCATATAAATTCTGACATCCAGCTGAGCAAATGTTGGAAGTTCCTTAATAAGGGCACAGTCCTATGCACACCGAGGCGGTTTGATTCTCTGTGACCCTTGGCTCCACCCTCTGGGTTCTTGCTTCTTCCCTCTGAGGCATCCTGACTTTTTAATGAAAGGAGCACTTGTTTGTAGCTAGGTTTTTTTTGTTTTTTGTTTTGTTTTGTTTTGTTTTTCTCCACTTGTTCCCTGATTGTAGAAGCTTAGTGGCTCTATTCATTTTGTATTGTCTCTGTACCTTTCAGCACAAGCTGAAAGATCTTTGGCTGACATAATTCTCTTAGAAACTTTGTGCATTTCCTGTGAATCTTTGGGGAGGTTTATTCCATTAGACAAAAGCCACACCCACAAATCTCTTTGACATAGGCCCTTGGGGGTGTTGAGAAGGCTGACAGAGGATGCCCTCAAGCTTCCTAGAAGCTTTATTGTGTAATTGAGAGTCTGACAGACATACTTGTAAACTCAGGTCTTCTGCATGACTCAAGACTTACCTTTAATCTTTCTCAGTTCTTAAAGAATTTTACAGACAAGTCCTGGGCTTCATCCTTAGATTATGCATTTCTGGGAGGGTCTGGGATTATACTTTTGCTCTGAAGCCATTTTAATTTTTTAATTCTAGCACTGTCTGCTGCTATGGTTAAACTGTGTCTTCCAAAAGGACATGTTGAAGTACTAACCCCTGGTACCTGTGAATGTGACCTTATTTGGAAATAGGGTCTTTGCAGAGGTAATCAAGTTAAAATGAGGTAATTAGGGTGGGTCCTGATCCAATATGACTAGTGCCCTGATAAGCAGAAGAGACAACAGAGACTTATGGGGACATATCATGGGTATGTCATGTGATGACAGACGGGGAGCCTGTAGAGATGCAGCTGCAAGCGAAGGACTATCAAGGATTGCCAGTAGCAACCAGAAGCCGGAAATGGCAAGGAAGGATTCTACCCAGGGTCTCAGAGGGGGCAGGGCCCTGCTGCCACCATGATTTCAGATTTCTGGCCTCCAAAGTTGTGAGAAAATAAATCTCTGTTGTTTTAAGCCACCTAGTCTGTGGTGGTTTGTCACAGAAGCCCTAAGAAATGAACACAGTGACCATATGAAGAGCTCAGGGATCTTCAAAACCATATTAACTGCCAGGTCTCGCATATTAAAAGCTCTTTCCTTGAGATTCTCTTTCTCTTCTTGCACATCACTAAAAGCTGCAATAAAAAGGTAGGCAGCACCTTCAACTTGCAGGATGGACATCTCCTTTGCTAGATCACTTCATTGATTGGGTACATTTTCTACTTTCCACATAACTTCAGGCAACAGTGTTGTTACAGCTATGCTACTATGTAACAAGGATCCCCCTCCTCCAGTTTCCAATAATTTTTACCTCATTTTCCTACAAGTCCTCACCCACAGGTTAAGACCATAAAGGCTTCTGGTAATAATTTCATCAAGGTATTTTAGGCTTCTGCTAGGATTCTTCTCAAAGCTCACTGCACAGGTGCAAAGCCACACTCCCATTGAGGCTTTTGTTATGTCAGCACCCAACTTTTGGGTGCCCAAATCTAGATTAGGTATCTGCTGCTGTGCAACAACCTGCCCCAAACCTAGTGGATTACAGCACCAAGTGTTCATTATGCACACCGTTTCTGAAGCCTGGGAATCCAGAAGCTGCTTGACGGTGTGGTTCCGGGTCAGGGACTCTCATGAGGTTGCAGCGAGTGTTGACTGTCCCATGTTTGCAGTCTCTGAAACTGTGACTGGAGCTGCAGGGTACACTTCCAAGGTTACTCATGTGGTTGTGGGCAGGAAGCTTCAGTTCCTTGCCACCTGGGCCTCCCCATAGGCCATTCTTATGACATAGTTTTGCCCAGAGTGATTACAGATAGAGAGAGAGAGTGCAACAGAGTGACCAAGATGGAAGTCATAACGTATTTTATCTGGAAGCAACATGCCATTATATCTGCTGTATGTCACACAGACCAACTCTGGTACAGCATGGGAGAAGACACTCAAGGCTGTGACCATCAGGAGGTGGGATTCTTGGGGGTCCATCTTGGAGGACAAAATGTATTTGGCACATACAGGCTCATGGTTATGAGGTCATCATTTTGCCTTTCTGGTTAATGCTTTGGATAAGATTAATATTGCCAACTGGTAGTGGCTGGACTGTGTCTCTCTAAATTCAAACATTGATGTCCCAACTCCTAGTACCTCAGGATGTGACCATATTTAGAGATGGGAGTCTTGAAAGAGGTGATTCAGTTAAAATGAAGCTGTAGAGTGGGGCCCTAATGCAATATGACAGTATTCTTATAAGAAGAAGGACACCAGGGGTGTGGGTGCATGGATGGATGGCCATGAGAGGTAGCAAGGGGGACGGCCATTACAAGCCAAGGAGAGAGGCTCAAAGAAAACCAACCCTTCAGGAACCTTGATCTTGAACTTTCAGCCCCCAGAACTGTGAGAAAATAAATTTCTGTTGTTTAAGGCACTCAGTCTGTGGTACTTTGTCATGGCAGCCCCAGCTAACTAATATAACAACCTTTTGAGAGATATCTGAAAATATCTTGCTGTTTCCCAACACACATTTACTCATTGTTTACTTCTGAAAATCTTTTAAAATATCATTTTTTGTTTTGATATGTATAGTTATACATCAATGCATATAATTAGATTTGTTTCTATACACAATGTGTAATCTAATCTAATCTGAGAGTCTGTGCTTTTACTAGGAGGATTGAAACCTCTTTCACTTCATATTATAGCCCATTTTAAATCTAATCCCCCACTTTCCAGAGGTGGGAGCTGGAGGGATTTAAGGCTCTCTAGGATGAAAATGTATCAAAAGCTGCCTCTCCACTGCTTAAGGGATCATATTGTAATGGAAATGTTGTTTTCAAGGAATTACCAGATCAACTCAGTTCAAGATCAAAGCATTAATCTTCTGGGGCCAGAGAGAGGGGTCTTGAATTGAGCCAAATTAGAAGAGACAAAGGGGATATCACAATTAATGGGAAACAGATTTAGGGAAGCAATCCTGGAGAAATTCTCAAACCAAGGAGCAATTCGCAGTGGGAACTTTTTAAACAGCTCTCCTGGCCTTGGTGTGGGTTCACTTAAAGGAGCCGCACCGGAGTGTCTTTGAGTCTCCTAAGAACATGCTTTCTGATTTGTTCTTTGCTTTGCTCTGATTACACAAACTTTCGACCACTTGTTTATCTTCACTGCTTTGTCTGCTGCAGTGATTTGGAAAACAAGCATTCTGTGTTCAGTAGTTATGTTAGCTTTCAATTTAATAAAACATATATTTTAACCTATGTTTCTCTAATTACTAAAGTCAGAACAAAACAAGGTCTTTTGCTTACCCTGTAATTAATGTAAGAAATTCAGTATGTTTTTACTTTGTCTTTCATCTTATCTTAAAAAATAGTATAGACTATTACAGAACCAGTTTATCAAGTTTTTTTAAAAATCATGTTTTTTTCCAAAAAAAAAAAATATTTTTAACTTCCGTATTATTTTTTGAGACAGGGTCTCTCTCTGTTGCCCAGGCTGGAGTGCAGTGGTGTGATCTTGGCTCACTGCAACCACTGCCTCCCAGGCTCAAGAGATTGTCCTGCCTCAGCCTCCTCAGTAGCTGGTACTACAGGAATGTGCTGCCACACCTGGCTAATTTCTTTGTATTTTTTGCAGAGATGGGGTTTTGCCATGTTGCCCAAGCTGGTCTCCTGAGCTCAAGCAATCCGCCTGCCCTGGCCTCCCAAAGTGCTAGAATTGCAGGCATGAGCCACCACGCCCAGCCAATTTTGTGACTATTTTTTAAAAACATATAGTATTGGCTTCACAGGGACCGCCAATCCTTTTATATCTTGACTTCCTTATTTTAAAGTTATTCATTTTGATTCTTTTTTGTGTCCTATGGAGTAAATTTTAAGATAACTTTTTAAGGAAGGCTATATTAGTGAAATTGCTTCTGATTCTTAGATATCTAAAAATATCTTTCCATTGCCTGTACTCAGGGATTAAATTTGGCTTGGAATAGTATGCTTAGATCATGAAGTTTCCTCTTTAGAGGAGTACTTATTACTCCATTTAGAGCTAGTGAATGATAGCAGCTAGCCTAATTTTTTCTGTTTTTGAGTAAACTATTATTTTCTGTCTTGTTGCTCACATTCTGTTCTCTTTATTCTAGATCTTTCATCTATGTCCAAGTATAAGTCTTTTTTTCCATTAGCATAATGGAAACGAAGGAAATTCTTTTTCTACTATGTTTATGATTATTATTTCTGCTCCTTTTGTCCCAGCACTTCCAGGAATATTTGTTATCCATAGGTTAGATTTCTATCATTGCACTCCGCTTCTGTTTTCTTCTCTTACCGTTTTGTCTTTAGCCTTTTCTTCTACAGTCTTCGAAAACAGTTTACAGATTGCATTTTCTCCCTTGTTAATTCTGCTCTTCACCACAACTGTAGCATTTTTCCTTTTGGATATATCCATCTCTTATTTTGGCTGGCTCCATGTTTGATATGTGGAGGATATGTGGAGTGATTTAAACCCATCTGAATGCGTTCGTGGGGTCTGGCAGAGCCTCACCTCAGATCTATGACTGGGGGAGAAATTGATTCACACAATTCCTAGCCTGGCTTCCTGCAGGTTCTCATCCAGTGTGGCTTTGTTCCACAAGGGTGGATCTTGGCTGCTTTCTGCTTCCGGGCAGTTCTGTTTCCAAAGCATTTCCTAAGAGAATACCCATTCCCATGTACCATCCATCCTCTTCCCTTCTACCCCTGCTGTGTTGTACTAGGAGACATGACCTTGAAATTCATATAAAAAGGGGTGAACTAGAGGGGGAAAATTGCAGGAATCCAATTCTGGTTGGCTTGGAACCTAATTCCCATGCAGAAGGAGAGAAGCAACCTGGACTCTGGTTATGGCAGCCCTGAGCCCCTGGCCTGGACATAGAGTAGGAGCAGTAAAGCCTTCTCCTGGGGTTCCATTGGCTATTCTGTGCTGGATCAGAAGATGAAACAGATATTGCTAGGGTGGACAGTGATCCCTCAAACTAACCCCACTGGCACTGTACTTGGTGGAAATTTCCTCTAGATTTCTATCAATGCTGACACAAAGTTTTATGCTTCTGCAGAGCTTCATAGGTATTTTAATAGGAGATAGAATGCATCTTAGACTAACCCAATGTTAATTTTTACATATGCCTGAGGCAGTTCCCCTCCCTGTCTTAGAGAACAATGTACTCTTTACACACATAAAACAATGATTTTTCAACTTTGATAAGGGCTGAAAATTACACCACTTATCAACTCCCATGGCAGCCACATGATGCCTGCAGGTGGAATTCTACAAGATGACATAAAGCGGGTTAAACAGAAGCAGCCTGGCCTCTAGAGCAAGCAACGGTGTCATGCAAAATGGCCTGTAGGAACTCTAGCCGCTTCCAGGAGCTTGTCATTAAGCTGACTCATCCTCTACTATCTACAGATAGTTCACCAGCAAGGATATCCCTTAAACACATGTCAAAAGGAAAAATATAACACAGTGTATCTTTACCTTATAATAAATTCTGGCCACCAAACCCTGCTGAAGAACCCTTTCACGAAATTTCACTGCTTTGAACAGAAAGGCGAGATCATCGACTGTGTCCATGTTAAATGCCAGGAAACTGAAAGAAAATCACAGTGACCATCATTATTATTTTGGCCTCACCAAGAATTTCATTTGAAAGAAATAGAGTGGGTTTGTTTTTTAAAAATATTTTTTTCTAAAGAAAAATGGTGTCAATAGACATAATCTCCCCATCCCATCTCTCATTGACTGTATTCATAATTCTTTTCAGTAATCTTAGCTCTAGTTTATTCTAGGTGGTTGTCCTTGTGGTATAGAGATGATTTGGTTTCCTAATTTTTCCACTTACTATGGTATTATCAGTAGTGTTCAATATTTTACATAGTCTTTCTTAGTTAATAGCAATATAATTTCTGTCAAGTATAATCAACCATTATATAATTCTTTTTTTTTTTTTTTTTTTTTTTTTTGAGACAGAGTCTCACTCTGTTTCCCAGGCTGGAGTGCAGTGGCAAGATCTCGGCTCACTGCAACCTCCACCACCTGAGTTCAAGTGATTATCATGCCTCAGCTTCCTGAGTAGCGGGGATTACAGGCATGTGCCACTGTGCCTGGCTAATTTTTGTATTTTTAGTAGAGACAGGGTTTCACCATATTGGCCAGGCTGGTTTTGAACTGCTGACCTCAAGTGATCTGCCCACCTCAGCCTCCCAAAGTGCTGGGATTACAGGCATGAGCCACTGTGCCTGGCCCCCATTATACAATTCTGTCAAGTGAGTTTATAATAATAACTCAACCACTATACAGCTCTATCAAGTGAGTTTATAATAATAACCACTGCTGGGCATTTATTATAATTATTATAATTGGATATTAATAATCAAATATATCTGTTACAAAATATTTATCAATGAATAATACTTATTAAATATATTATATATCAGGAATTGTGCTCATTATCTGCTGTGAATTACTCAATTTTCTCGATAATTCTAGAATACTATAATTATCCAATGTAGAGTTCAGGAAACTGAGGCTCAGCAAGATTTGGTAACTTGCTCAAGGTCACACAGGCAGAACTCAGTCAAGCTCAGGTTTTGTTGGGGAACATCAGCATTTAAAGCAAGAGGCACCCCAGAGGGAAGTAGGAGGGCTGTGCGCAAGCACAGGGGAGGGTGTGCTACAGAGATGGTGGCTTTCTTCAGCAGGCAGCAATTCCCATCTTTCCCATTTGGCAAATGAGGAAACTGAGGCACAGAGGAGTTAAGAGATGTAAGCACAGACTCAAAACAACCAAGTTCACAATTAAAAGCTCGTGAGCTTTTCATCATGAAATTCTGTATTTCATGCCAATTTTATGGCCCCACCATGAACCTTTAGATAACCTAGACAAACAGGGGAAGGGTTAATTCACACTTAGGATTTCCCATAGCACAGCCACCTCTTGCACTCTCCTTCCCCCACTTCCTGAGGAAGTAAGTTATCATAAGACTCAAATAACTTAAATTCATATTAACTAAAAATAAAAAACCCAAGTGGCTGTTCTTGCTTAATCAGAAGGCACGAGAGAAACGTTAAGAAGCAATTGATGCAGTGCTTTTGAGATGCCAAGTGCTGAATTAATAGTCATCCTCCATTTAGACAGGGAAGAGGAAAGTATTTACATGCCAATTACCGGGACATTTAAACGATGTCAATGTTTATTCTGAATCTGGGCTTTAAGAAGTTTGGGTTTCTGCCTCAGTCTATTTAATGAAAGATGTAAAAAGCTTTCATATATTATTGAAAAGTATGTTTTAGTCATTCCAGGGGCTGGTATTGGAAATTAGCTTCCCTGGAATTCAGACTGTAGAACATGTTTGTCCACCTGAGATTGTGAACTGCATGTGCTGCAGGAAGGGGATCTCACCCACTCGCTGAGTCATGTGAGTCACATGTCATGTAGGTCTAGGAGCCTGCCCAGTGCAATAGAGTGTGCAGACTTTCTTTAAAAATAGAAACATTGCTAAAGGCAACCTCCTTGTAACTATGTATTTTACAAGAAGATCCAAATGACTCTATTTTTAAATAAAGTTTAAATTAAATTAAAATATGTATCATTAGACATCAGGGAAATGCAAACGGAGACCATGGTGAGGTAGCATTATACATCCACCAGAATGACTATAATTAAGTGCACTGACATCAAGTGTTGCCGAGGATCTGGAGAAACCAGAACTCTCATGCTTGCTGATGGGAGTGTAAAATGGTGAAATCTCTTTGCAAAATGTTGTCACAGTTTCTGATAAAACTAAATGAACACATACCCTATGATCTAGCAGTTTCACTCCTAATTGCCTAAGAGAAATAAAAACATATGTTCACAAAATAGGTTATATAAGAATGCTCATAGCAGTTCTACTCACAGAAGTGAAAAACGGCAAACATCCCAGGTGTCTATTCATCCATAAGAGAATGATTCTACTATATCCATAAAGTAAAATACTACAATGATGAAAAGAAACAAACTAATACACACAACAACATGGGTGAATGTCAAAAAGTATTATGCCAATTTCACGAGGCAGCTGCAAAAGAGTACATACTGCCTGGTTCTGTTTATGTGAAGTTCTAGTACAGAAAAACTAATCTGTGGTGGGAAAATATCAGAAGAGTGGCTGTATCTGGGTAGTGAGATTGACCAAGAAGGGGCATGAAAGAAATTTCTGGAGTGATGATCTATTCTTAATATGAGTTTGGTTACATAGATGTATGCATTTGTCAAAACTCAGTGAAGGTACACTTAAGATTTGTGAATTTTATTGTATGTAAATTCTACATAAGAAGAACTATAACTAAATATGTAACTGTAGTTAATGACGCTCATGCTAAATTATTTAGAAATGTGCTGATGTCTACAGTTTATTTTGAAATGGATCAAAAAGAGAAGGTGAATGGATGGGTGAGTTCCATACATAGATCCATAGATATGATAGTGATATGGCAGGTACAGTAATAGGTTAATAGAATCTCCATGGTTTGCACATAAATGCTTCCTGTAAAATTATTTCAACTTTGCTGAATATTTGTAAATTTTACAGCATAATGTAGAAAAACATGTTGGGTGCAAGGCAAAATCTTGACTTTCCTGGACATCTACCACCACCTCCTAAAGGTCCCCAGGCTGATGAAAGTGGGAGGGCCCCCAGTGGCAGGCTACCATGCAGGAGGGAGAGAGACAGCCCTTGCAGGGACAAGCCAGAGCTGAATGGGGCTATCTGCAGAGCCAGGTACAACCCCCTTTCAGAGCCACTTCCTTCCAGGGCTCCTCTCCCTGCCATGCTCCATCTGCCTTACCTGGTCCCATGGAGGCTTTTCAGTACCATGACTGACTCCTCCCAGGCTGAAATGAGGGGTAGTTACTGTGAGGACAAATGGGTGCCCACTGGAGAGATTTAAGGGTACCAGGAAGTTCTCAGCCCATCTTTCCTCAGGTCCCCACCTGCTCAAGAGTACTTTTCTCAGGGCTGTCACTATGCCTACCATCCTACTGCTCTCGGAGTGCAGACTCCATGAAGGCAGAGCTCCTAGTAATTGCTGATCACCAAAGCTTAGAGAAGTGCCTGGTACACAGTGAGTGCTGAAAACATGTTGATGACAAAGGCTTTCCTTCATATAAAGTCAGAGTAAGTAAAGTTTCGGGATTTAAGTAGATAAACACAGGGACTGAATCAGTAAAACCTAGATGTGTGGGAGAGAGATGTATACTGTTTTGGAGGTTAATAACTGAGACAAAAATAAATGGACTGGAACTTTCGAAATATTTACATTTGGAATATTGCCTTTGGCACATCTCAACTCCGTGCTGGAAAATGTGCTAGGGATATAGATTTGCATATGGGTGAGAGCGTGTCATGCTTCCAAAATGATGGAAACAAGCCCTGCTCTGCTATCTGAAAAAGAAATGAAAGGGCAGATGATTTGCGGCCAGTTGGGGAACAAGTTTCCTGCAAGGATGGAACTGATTCTGGTGGGGAGTTGTACTATTCTTTCAACTCCTTAATATGTTGGACAATTTTCAAACTGATACATTGGAGGAAAAAGCTATCCATACTATAAACTTCCTACTCAAGAGCTAGAAATATTAGGAAGACCCACTAACTCTAGAGTATGAAGACAAATGGAGACATTAAAACTAAGAAAGACTCCAGTGAAACAGTCCTAACATGTAGGAGCTCACGTTTTCAGGCTTTAAGATGGACCACAGTTTGAATAAACAGGGTCCTGAGCAGCAATAAAAAAAGAAAAAAAAAGACAGATTACAGATTTCTCAATTTCATGTCATCCCAATGGCTATAAAGAATCCCAGGCCATCATTTACTGTGTTTTCCATGTGTTTAATCAGGATGGTGAGATTCTATTTTCTAATGAATAGTTTCCTTAGAAGTTCAATACTTTTGGTTTGAGGGACCAATAATATCATTCCAAAAAAAAAAAAATTTAAAAATACACAAAAGAAAAAAGCATAATAAGCTCTCTAAAAGTATAATATAGGAGACAATACATTCATGAGCATAAATCGATGAAAGAGAAAACAAAGGTATAACAGAAAGGATAAAAGGGAAAAATCAGTTGTTTGAAAAATAACAATAAACCAGTCAAACATCTGATGAGACTGAGCAACAACAACAAAGAAAGGAGAAAGCACAAGATGGCATTTTAAGAATAACAAATGAGACACAACTACAGATCTGGCAGAAGTTAAAAAGGTAATGATAGAACAGTACACATAAAAACTTACACCAATAAAATCAAAATCAAAGAATGAATTCCTAGAAAAATGCAATTTACTTAAACTGACATGAAAAGAAAAGCCTAGTCTTTAAACAATTAAGCTAATTAGTTTACTCGCCAAGCCCAGATTATTTTCAAATTTGATGAATTATTCAAATTCTTTCACAGATAAGAAAACACTCCCCCCAAAATAACTCTATGAGAGCTATAAAACTTTGACATAAATCTAAATCAGGCATGTACAAGAATGGAAAACTATAAATACACAATCTCCTCCCCCTAAAAAATACCAACAAGCCAAATCCAGGAAAATATAAATATGATAATACAGCATAACAAAATTGAGTGTTTCTTAAGCATGCAAAGGTAGTTTAACATTAGATGATCTGCAAAAATTATTCACCAAACTAACAAAATGAAGAAGAAATATATGATCATTTCAACAGATGCAGAAAAATATCATTTGATAAAATTAATCTGGTAATGACAAAAATACATTTAAAATGTATAAGCTTCTTTAGGAAGTAAAGTGTGTCTATCAAAAACTTCAGCACTCCAGCCTGGAAGACAGCATAAGATCCTGCCTCTAACATAATAAATAAAATCAGCAATAAGACAAAAGAACACCTTGTAAGATGGCTTCTATTCAAACTGTGTTGGTGGTCCTAGCTCTTGCTGTGAGACATGAAAAGAATAAAATAAATAACAGTTGGAAAGGAAGAAATAAAAATTTATAATTTGCAAATTAGTATCTACGGAAAAAACCTCCAAAGAATCTACAGACACATTTAAAAGAAATTTCTTTACAGTCTGATTTATAAACAAAAGCCATGTGCATGTATAATAAATCATTAACTATAAAAATCATAATTTAAAAATATTCTTTTAACAACAAAATTATAAAGTAACTAGTAATAAATCTATGAAAGGATATACTATGTATGGAAAAAATTATACAACCCTGAAGGACACTTTGAAGATGAAAATCTTTGAGAGGAAGACCTGCTTTATAAATATGTCAATTTCCTGCAAATCTATAGATTTAATATATTTTCAAAGAAACTTTCAGCAGGTTTGCAGGCCTGTGGTAAAATACAAATAACAAAACATTTACCATTTTAACTTTATTTATTTATTTTTTTGAGACGAAGTTTCACTCTTGTTGCCCAGCCTGGAGTGCAATGGCGCAATCTCGGCTCACTGCAACCTCCGCTTCCCGGGTTCAAGCAATTCTCCTGCCTCAGCCTCCCAAGTAGCTGGGATTACAGGCATGCACCACCACGCCCGGCTAATTTTAGGTTTTTAGTAGAGACGGGGTTTCACCATGTTGCCCAGGCTGGTCTCAAACTCCTGACCTCAGGTGATCCACCCGTCTCAGCCTCCCAAAGTGCTGATACATGCATGAGCCACTGCGCCCAGCCCATTTTAACTATTTGTAAGTGTACAGCTCAGTGGTATTAAGTACGTTCACACTGTTGTACAACCATTACCACTATTCATCTCCACAACGTTTTCATCTTCCCAAACTGAAACTCTGTACCTATGAAACAATAACTACCCATTCTCTCCTCTTCTTAGCCCCTGGGAACCAATAGTCTACTTTCTGTCTCTACAAATTTGACTTCTCTAGGTATGTCACGTAAGTACAATCCTACAATGTTCATCCTTTGTTTTATTTCTAAGAAACTTCACAAACTGATTACAAAACTTACATGAAATGGCCAAAGATCCTGAACAGCCAACCCAATTCTGAATGACATTTCTGATATAATAATATAATATAATACTATAGTAATATTTTATTACAAAGCCAGAATAATTATAACAGTGTATGGTTGGATCAAAAATATACAAAGAGACTAGGAACAAAATAGCCCCAAGACAAATTCTCAAATAGATGGAGATTTAATAAATGCCAAAGAGAACTTGCAGGTTACTAGGAAAGAATATCCAATTCAGTAAATGGTGCCGGAACAACTGACTGTCCCCAAAGGAGAAAAATAAAATTAGATCCCTTCCTCAAACCATACACAAAAATGTGTATGGATTCAATAATTAAATGTAAAAGGTGAGACTTTCAAACTTTCAAAGATATAGATTTCATGACCTCAGAATAGATGATGCAGCAAAAGTGTTGGATATAAAACATTGGTAAGTTCGACTATAATTAATGAATTTATCTCAATCAAAAGATATGATAAAGAAAATGTAAGACAAGCCACAAACATAGAAAAGATAATGATAGCATTTATAACAACAAAGGATAAAGAGCCCTTAAAAATCAATAAGAACAAGACACACACACACACACACACACACAATAAAAATAGGCAAAAAACATGAACAGGCATTTCACATAGGAAGAAATACAAATGGCAAACAGACATGTGAAATCATGCTTATCCTTAATAGTAATCGAGAAAATTCAGTTTAAAGTCAGGGTGAGAGATCATTTCTTATAGTGTATTGACAAAAATTAAGAAGTCTGATAGTACCAAGTGTTGGTGAGAACAGAATAAGGCCCCACAAGATACATGCTACAAATGGGGGTGTAAATTTATACAACTACCTTGAAAAATAATTTGTCTCTATCTAGTAAAGTTGAACATTACTCCATAGCACAGCAATTCCATTCCTAGGTAATAGATACCGAAGGGGAGTGTTTTTCAAACAACAGATTGCAAATAACTAAAAGGTCATAAAATCAGTTTAAGGGTTGGGGTCAGTATTTTTTTTAAGCAGAGTCTCACTCTGTTGCCCAGGTTGGAATGCAGTGGCATGATCTCAGCTGACTGCAACCTCTGCCTCCCAGGCTCAAGCGATCCTCCTGCCTCAGCCTCCCAAGCAGCTGGGACCACAGTCATGTGCCACCATGCCTGGCTAATTTTTGTATTATTTTTGTAGAGACAGAGGTCTCACCATATTGCCCAGGCTGGTCTCAAACTCCTGAGCTTGAGCAATTCTTCTGTCCTGGCCTCCCAAAGTGCTAGGATCACAGGCGTGAGCCACCATGTCTGGCTGAAATCAATATTCTGCTAAGATCAGTATTCTTTAAAAATAAAATTTAAAAATGTCAGAGAGCATCATCAGTAATAAATAGGGAGGTAGCCACTGCTCCATGAACTGTTTGCTTCAGTTGCGTCTGAAGTGGAGGTCCTATGGATATATGGGTGTCCATGGTGATTTAAAGTGTATTTCTTATTCTAAGTAATGTCAACTAAGTTTGAAAGCCCTATAAAAACTCTTGTGCACATCCCCCAGAAAACATGTACAGGGTTTTTCACAACAGCATCATGCAAAATATCAAAAAACCATACACAACCCAAATGTCCAAGATATCAGAGATTAGAATGGGTAAGTACAGTGTGGCATATACACAGGATGGAATATTACAGAATATTGTGAAGAGGAGTTCTGCACCTATACTTAACAATTTGAATGATTCTAAGAAACAAAATACTGAGTGAAAACAAAGTTACAAAATGCTACATATATTATGCTTTACTTATAAAGCTAACAGACAATCCTGAAAGATCAATACAAACAACCAAAAGCATGGATGTTGAAGCCAGACTGTCTGGGTTCAAATCTCACCTCTGCCACTCACTAGCCATGTAATCTTGAGCAAGGTACTTAACCTCTGTGCCTCAGTTTCCTCATCTGTGAAATGGAAATAAGAACTTACCTCATGGGGTTTTTGGGATTAAAACCTGTAAACTGCTTGGAACAGTGAACATGAAATAAAGAAGGAACTCATGGAGAAAGAACAGAATGAGCAATGTTTTAGTTTTTAAGTTGGTAGTGAGTGTATGAGCATTAATTTTACATATTCACAGATTTCTTGCATATAGCAAATATTAAAAATTTCAAGCAAGAGTGAGTTATGCCAAGGCTGTATGAACTCAGGCTTCATGATAACCCACTGAAGGCAGATGATGATGATGGCCTGAGTAACACGTACCTGGTTCTCAGCTTGTCCCTCACAGATTCAGCCCAGTTTTGTAGCAGGCCAAAGAGTGGTTTTTCTTCATACTGTTTGGTGTATTGGGCCAGCAGTTCCCACCCCACAACCTGTGCAAAGAGTTTATCACTGATCAGTCTCAGCAGGGTAAAAAATGACAGTATCTTTAATACTGCAACCCAATAAGATCTATTTGTCACTTAGCAAACTCCTTGGAAGGAATCAAACACAAGACCTGATTCTTACAAGGGCCTCTATTTCCCCAAGGCAAATGTGGGGCATTTATCACACCATCCCCCATCCTCCCCTGTGGCCAACTTCACTAACTACTTACTGCTTGCTCTCCCTTCTTGCCTGTATCAGTCTCTAACACTGGTCCTGGGACCAACTGTTTTAGCTGACACTTTAGTAAAACCTGCTTGCCTTCCATGGACCAGATGGCTGGTCCGTTCTCTTTTTCACCCCTGACATTCTCTGGTCAATTAGACCTTTGGGGAACAGTATTGAAATGCACAAATAAAACAATCTCTATCCTCTACTTCAATCTCTATCTTCTACTTCAGCAGCTTTAAAGTTATAATTTGGGCCTAAAATACTGCATGCTCTTCTGTGGTGGTTCAAAGAAGATGTCCATGGCTAGCCTGATGCAGAAACTCAGCTGATGGTTAGCAACAACCACTAGACATGTGAATGAGGCCACCTTGGGCCAGCGTGCCCCCACTCAGCCCCGACATGCTGCTACCACAGCATGAGTGAGCCCAGGGAAGACCAGCAGAGCAGCAGAAAAACCACGTCGTGTGAGCTTAGCCCAAACTGCTGACCTACAGGATCATGAGCTAACAAATTGTTGTCTCAGAGCACTAAGTATTGGGGTGGTTTGTTAGAAATCAATAGATAGCGATTCATTCTCTTTCAACTATCAGTTTAAGAATATTTCTTCTTTGCTTTATATGCATGCATGTTTTTATATAGATTATATAAAATGTTATGTTTGCTTTCACTCAACAGTATCTCATAAATAACATTTTTGGTTTGCACTGTTATGTAGAATTCTATTTGTTTATTTACTAACCGTATACTTTTGTTTTGATAAATCATAGCTAACTAAACATTTCCATTTGGTGGGATACTTAGGTTGTTTCCAGTTTTACATTGTCATAATAACCTTGATAGCAATATAAGCAGACAAATAGCATAGTCATATTTTGTATTATTACCTGCGAATAAATCCCCATGAACTTGATTGATACAGAGGCTCTTAAAGAGGGCCACTCTGCCAATAAGAGGGATGCTGAAAACTTTCAAGGCATTTTTGCCTGGGGAAGTTTTATTGGCATTGGTGGGCAGAGCCAGGTATGAAATGCATGGGACCATCTCAACCAACAGAGGTCTGTGCCATACTCCATGTTCTGTCAGATGCCATGTGGTAAAATACATCCAGGCAGTTAAGAGCCCTGAACTTAGTTATACCAAAGCTTTCGGGTTTTCCAAATCCCAGGTCTATGGAAGAATTAAACTCCCCTGTTCCCTTGAAATTAGAGGTGCTTTAGGCCAGTACACAAGTGACACCGCCTCCTCTCCTTTCCCATCACCATGGCAACCTGCAATGCTCCCAGGTGTGACTGCTCCATAAGCCTGGGCATCCGCATTCGAGGCTGACACAGTAATTCTGAGTATAGACGCAGGCATTTTATGTCTTGCTGTGTTCATGTTTACTTTGTTATTAAATAAATATATTTATTATATAAATAACTTTCCTTTGGTTTCCTTAAGTATTGTCTTGTATTCTTGTCTTGTATTCTTGCAATTATGTCTCTAGATAGGTTATGTGATCGGTGATTTCATTCAGGATAGTAAAGGGAGTGTTACAGAATATTCATTGTCAAAAAGGGGGCATTAGGTCCAGTGAGATTGAGAATCACTGCATTATGGGTCAAAGAACATGTACATTTTTATGGCTGTTGCTATATAAAATAAGTGTGAGAATCAAACCCTGCCAGGATCTGGAAAAGTGGGGAAAATAAAATGACTTTAACTAGAATTCAAACTGAAATGATATAGCAATCCAGTTCCATTTCACTAACGCAATACCAGGATTAAGATTTAACTTTGTTTTTGCTAATCTATAAAATTTATGATGGCTGTAACTCTATCTCACTCTTGCTGCAGAAGCAATGTCATTCCAAGAATGAACAAATTGCTTTCTCTGATTCCCACCCCCACAGCTTTCCCTTACTCTATTTTTCTCCATAGCATTTATGGCTACCTGGTGCTACAGACCACAACTTGTTTACTGGCTTGCTGTCTTCCGGCAGCCTGGAAAGCAAGTGCCAGGCGTCAGAGTGTGTCCATCCCTGTGCCATCGGACAACGTACTGCACAGAGCCCAGAGGCAAGGACTCGCCCTTGAGCGAATGAATAAGTACATTCCCTTCCTGTTCTCCCTATCTCATCCAATATGTCCAATTCCTTGATAATCTCCTTTATCTTCTGCCACTATTTCCACTTTTTCCATTTAAGCAACTAAAATTGGGTAGAACTAACTCACTCTAACTAGGATTACAATTAGAATGATACAATAATCAAGTTCAGGTGCTAAACTTAAGAAAGACAAGGGAGATAAATTTGGTTCTGGCTAACATCACAAACGCAGATTACTCACTTTGGATCTTTGCTCCTTTCCTAGGTCATGAGACAAGGAAACGTGATTTTAAAAATGAGTTTATTTTCTGCTGTTGATGCCCCCTTGGTGAAAGATTAAGAGATTGAAGCTATCAGCTACCATGGGATTTGGGCATTACAGTCTCTAGGTCCAGCACTTTTATAAATTACCAGGCAGAGGCAAAGAGAGATCAGTCACCACCTAGACTGAGTGTGCAATGAAGATGTGCTTGTTTGACCTCATAGAGGTGTTCCTGAATATATTATAATATACTGTGTAGTATATATGTGTGTGTGTGTGTATATATATATAATTTTTAACTCTATTTAAAAATAATTGTAGACTCACAGAAGTTGCAAAGTTAAAAGCGCATAGAATGATTCTCTCCAGCCAACACCCAGATTCCCCTAAAAAGTGATTTGTTGGCCAGGCGCAGTGGCGCACGCCTGTAATCCCGGCACTTTGGGAGGCCAAGGTGGGTGGATCACCTGAGGTCAGGAGTTCGAGACCAGCCTAGCCAACATAGTGAAACCCCATCTCTACCAAAAACATTAAAAAATTAGCTGGGCATGGTGGTGCGTGCTTATAGTCCCAGTTACTCGGGAAGCAGGAGAATCACTTGAACCCGGGAGTCGGAGGTTGCAGTGAGCTGAGATCACATCACTGCACTCCAGCCTGGATGACAGAGTGAGACTCTGTCTCCAAAAATAAAATAAAAAGGTGATCTCTTACATAATAATGGTGACTATCAAAACTAAGAAATTCAAAAGAAATTTTATTCATTACATGTTTTAGTTCTAGATATTTCATTACTTAAAATGGACCTAGTAGTAAATTGTTTTGTAAAGTGAAACATTATTTTCAGCAACACAAGTGATTACACTCTCCTGTAAGTCTGGTGTTTTACTTATTCAAGGTTTCCTTAAGACAACTTGTGATAGGTGATTGTGGGTGGTGTTTTTGTGGCTTTTCATACAGGTCTCTGGTTCTGCATGTTCTGCTGGTTCTGCACTCTTTATTTTCATATACACCTGCTCAGGAGCCCCTTTCTTAGTACAACTCTAGGGTGAGTGAGCAGTCAAAATATCCATGTCTTTTCTTTTAAAAAAGGTCCCATCTGCAGGAGGAATCAAGCAAATCTACAGTCAACATTTGGAAACTATGAGTTTGGCAATTGTGCAGAATGATGACATCATGAACATGCATTTGCAATAAATATCATATATAGCATGCAACATGATTATGTAACACCAATAAAAGTTATTTTTAAGGTCAAATCACTTTTCAAGGCATCTATGAAGCAACCAGCATTTCCTCACACTAAGTATTTCACTGATTTATGCTAGGTACAGTGAAACTTGGATTAAAGAGCCTAACAAGTAGAGTTTGCTGCCAAAGCAGAAACACTTAGAGCCAATTATAATAGAAAAATGTGATTTCCAAGGAGACCCCACCAGATATCCATTATGAATCCAGGCAGTGGGGCCATCCTTGGGTTTGTACCATAGAGTGGTACATTGACTCAAAGTGGCAGTACTTATGGCACTGGGCCCCATATCATGTTCCAAGGAGCTCTAGGTAGACTGGCTACATAATTTGGGGCTCGATGCAAAATGAAAATGCAGGTCCCCTTCTTCAAAAATTATTAAGAATTTTATGATGATGAGAACAGAGCACTGAAATAAGCACGGTCCCTTCTGAGGGCAGGGTCCTGTACCACTGCACAAATCTCACCCCATGAAGCTGGGCCTGGCCCTAGGGGTTCCAACAGGACTGCCAGATAAAAGAGGACACCCAACTTATATTTGGACACCCAAATATTGCATGAGTCATACTTATACTAAAATAATTTTCATGTTTACCTGAAATACAAAAGTAGCTGGGCATCCTATATTTCTTTTTCCTACATCTGGCAAGCCTAGGTTCCCGAAGGGCATTTCAGGGGTCACCTATGGGTATGAGAATGAAGAAAAGACCAAGTGGATGGTCTTGATTTTCCACCATCATGCATTTTAACTCTTTACCTCTTTTAGATGCTGGACATCCCATCAAGGCAAGATTTCTTTGGGGAGAATCTTTAAAAATTCCCTGGCTAGAAGAAATAAGACGCAGAGATGGAAGGGATGACAGAAGAAGGGAGGGAAGAGGAGGGGAGGGGAATAGAGGAGAGGAGGAGAGAGGAGAGATGAGAGGAGAAGCAGCAGGGAGAGAAGAGAGGGAAGGGGAAAGGGAAGGGGAAGGACTACTTTAGCACAGAAACCAACATGTAAGCAGCTCTGAGTAATTGCTGGGCCTTAAACACAGATTTGACTTGAACCCGGGAGGTGGAGGTTGCGGTGAGCTGAGATTGCACCACTGCACTCTAGCCTGGGTGCACAGCAAGACTCCATCTCAAAAACAAAAACAAATAAAAACACCAAACCAAAACAAAACAAAAAAAAAACATGGATTTGAACTTGAACTTCAAACCAGGAAGGATGGATGGATCTGAAGCAGTGATTTAGGCCCAGCAAAAAATCATGCACAATTCAATCAAACTTAAGAGTGGTTAGTTTTGTTGTCGTTTTCAGTTAAATCTGGACCAAGTTTAACTTATCTTCTTAGTGTCTCTTTCTAGTTAGATATAAAGTGGTTTCCCCTTTCTGGTTTCCCTCCTTCCTTCCAGCCACATTTATGGAGCACTTGCTATGTACATGGCACCTACTCTTTATATTGAGTATAGGGAACATTCAAAAGATAAATAAGATACAGCCGTCCCTCGGGGTCTTCCAGTGCAGACGGAGAGATCAACCTATACACACACAACTATACTCAGAGGGATCTGTAAAGAACACGACAGGTACAGAAGCACAGCAAGTTAAAAGTGGATCCCTTTACTATGAGGACTGGGGAAAGCTTTATGGAACAGGAGAGCTTTTGACCTGAGCCTTAAAGAATGAATGAGCTTCATTCATTTGTTCATTCACATATACAACACCTAATAGCAGCAACTACTCATTTTCTTTGAGCATCTATCTACTAAGGCTAAGCTCTGTTCCAAACTTAAGCTCTGTTCCAAACCCTTTAGATGGAATACCTAATTTAATCTTCATGACAACTTTGGGTAGTTCATGGAGTCACTCACCCCATTGTCCAATAAGACAACCAAGGCCTAGAGAGGTTCAGCCAGTTGCCAGGGTCACAGAGCCAGGAAGTGGTGGGGCTGGGATTTCAACCCAGAGTCCATGCTTTCAGATGAAGTTTCACTCTGTCGCCCAGGCTGGAGTGCAATGGTGCGAGCTCAGCTCACTGCAACCTCCACTTCCCGGGTTCAAGCGATTCTCCTGCCTCAGCTTCCCGAGTAGCTGGGATTACAGGCACCCACCACCACACCTAATTTTTGTATTTTAGTAGAGATGGGGTTTCACCATGTTGGCCAGGCTGGTCTCGAACTCCTAACCTCAAGTGATCCACCCACCTCAGCCTCCCAAAGTGCTGGGATTACAGGCATGAGCCACCACACCCAGCCCAGAGTCCATGCTTTCAATAATTCCACACCTAAGCTCCACCTACTGTATGCCAGGCTCTGTGTAGTCACTGGGGATACAAAGAGAATGCAGGAACCCCTGGTGTGCTGGGGGAGGGGCAAGAGCAGACAGCATGTCAGGATAATGTGATGAGATGACAGGTGAACTCAAAGCTCAGTGGGCACAGAGAGGGGCTGCGCAGTCACACTTGACATAAATTCTGAATCTGAGAAGGAACGGTAGCAGCAACAAAGGCTTTCAGGGCTGCGGGCAGAGCGCCTTTAGAGACACAGCAGCACGGAGAAGCCTGGGCGGCCAGGGTGTATGGAAGGAAGGGGCAGGGGCAGGGGCAGGGCTAGACACCAGGGCCTTGGCTGCTGTCTGAAGAGCTGCCTTTATCCAGGCGCTTTGGGGAACTGAGTGACAGTGTCAGCACCTGGAGCCCAGTGTGGAGACTCAGGAGGCCGCCAGTTGAGCCACCTCTGCGACTTCCTGTTAGAATTTCTGACCCGAAGCAGAGCCCACAGGCCCAACAAGGTGGTTGTGGTTGTGTGTCCCTAAGTTAGGAAGTTTGGGGTGGTTTGCTGTGCCACAGTACACAGGAACAGGGAGCTCTTCCGGTCCCTTTCTCCCTTCTTGGGGTGTCTTCTTCCCTTCGCTTCCCATCCCACACACCTGCGCCACATTACATCAGTCCCCTGCACACATTTTGGCTCTCCTACCTGGAACCTGCCCAGGCTACTTCATGCCACAGTAGGGGCGTGAGCCCTGGTGTCTGGCAACCAAACCATCTCCACATGCAGAACCCACAGCTTATTAAAATAGCCACAACACAGCCTTAATTGAGCCCCTACTGTGTGCTGAGTGCTCTCCAAGAGTAACTGTAAGAATCCTACAAGGTACAGGTGATGGTCCCAGTTTTACAGGTGAGGGCTGTAACTCTCAGAGAGGCTAAGCCCAGGATTTCACGGTTCCCTCAATGTGGGTGAAACAGAGCCTGGGCTATCTGGCCATGAGACCGCCCTGGCCTAAGCGTGCATTCTTCCTCCAGAGCTCCCTCCTTTGCAGCCTATCGTGTGCAAGGCTCTGTGGTTCACCCCACGCCATAGACGGGTTTTGTTAGACACACCCCTCACAACCCCCATGGCCATTTCACATTAAAAACATATTATGTGCTTACCTTCCGTTGAAAACTTAGAATTTCTGCAAAGCCTGAACCAACGTTCCCCCAACACGATGGTCAGTGGGAGCTGAGGAGAGGTTATAGCCCCCTTGGAAAGGGGCAAAGGCCCTCCATTTGCACCAGTCCCCAAGGCACTCTGAGTCTCGGGGTCTGCTACAGTTATTAAGGTACCTGCCTGGCCTTGAAGGTGATTGATTTGGTGATCCCTCTTGTGGGCCTAGTCCAAGGGTCCCATGCACATGGTATAAAGAGCCTGGGAGTGTACCCCTGCCCCGCACCCCCTGTGCTCTTCCCGTCACCATGTGTAACTGGCCCAGTGGAGTCCAGCTCAGGAGCACACCATTCCTGCAGGCAGCCACGGCCCTCACGCCACACACAAACTTCATTCTGGCCCAAACTTCTCACTAAAGAGGTAGAAAATGCCATTTCTCACACAGTTGGGCCACGGGCACCGTCCTGGCCAATGGGATCTACGAAGAATTCAGCTGAAGGTTTCTGGGGAAGGTTTTCCCTCGTGCTGTCTTCCCCAGAATTGTGGCAGCTATTTTAAGACACTGATGAGACGATCCAGAAATCACTCCAGTGTCAGTGGAACTGGATGCTGGACAGAAGCAATGGACTCAAGGGCAGACAGGCCCCAGCTGTGGGGTCACCAAGGAGCATGGCTGGTGTTCTTATGGTTTCAGCCACTTTAGATGGGTATTTATTACATGCAGACAAATGTGTCCTGAATGCTAACCCCAGTAGTGACTGGGTCTGAACCGAACTCCGGGAAGATGTGTCCACTTTCCCTAGTGCAGGGCCGGCTGTTGTTCCCAAGTGTTTTTCCATCCCATTCTCACCTCCCCTAGCCTCCTTCTACCCCCCACTCACCCCCATATCGCCCTCATTTCCAGCAAGCTTCCTCATGTGTATGTGCGTGTCAGCCCCCTCCTGACACCCAAGCCCTGATGACAACAACAAACCGTCCAGTGTCGCTGGAATACATGTTACTTGTAGAATTTTTTTCAGTTGAAAAGAGAAAGTAACTTGTCTTAAATCTGTGACAAAATAAAGAATGAAATGGCAATGGGCAGAATGTTAAAAAAGAAATTCGACTTAGTTTGTTACAACTTGAGTACCGTGCAAACCCTTTCTGAAAGAAAACAATTCTCCTTAACCCCCAATGTTGATTTAAGTTGTTTCAAATTATAACGTTACTCAAACATGTTCAAACATAAAACTATATATAAACACCTTATGTTTATAGCTCTTGTTCAACTCTAAACTATGAAATTAAATACAAGCAAAACTACAAAACCAATAAGATTCAAGTCAACAGTCCTAATAACATGTGACAGACTGTTTTGCAGCATGAACTTGTTTTTTTCCAGCCTGTGCCAGTTCCTTTGGGGGAGTTATGCCCACACCTCTGAGGGCTGGGCAAAGAGATCCCTCTGCCACACTTCTCTGTGGTCTATAAAACCCTCTGCTATGGTTTGAATGTGTCTCCTCCAAAATTTAGGTATTACCAATGTAATAGTATTAAAAGGCAGAGACGTTCAGGGGTGATTAGGCCACAAGGGCTCCTCCCTTGTGGATGGGATTAGGTGCCTTTAGAAAAGGGCTTGATGGAGTGAGTTCACCCCTTTCTCCCCTTCTGCCTTCTGCCATGTGAGGACACAATATTCAAGGCGCCATATTGGAAGTAGAGAGTAGCTCTCACCAGAGGCCAGCATCTTGATCTTGGACTCCCCAGCCTCCAGAACTGTGAGAAATAAATGTCTGTTCTTTATCAATTACTTAGTGGTATTCTGTTACAGAAGAAGACATGGACTAAGATACCTCTTCAAGCAGCAAGCACATCATACCAATCTTCGGCCTCCACTAAACCCAGATTTTTAAATCATAGAAAACCTACATCTATTCTTTCCTCATTGGTTCCTGGTCATCAAGAAGGTGTTCTCTGGTGCTGACAGGCTTAGCAGTGCAAGACAAAGGCCAGAATCCCCACGGCAATCTCTGGTTATATGGTTGTTATCCTGATGATCTGTGTATACTGCTTAGACTATATCTGTTTAGAAGATCATCAAAATTAAGACACAAAATTAATACATTCTGTCAAGAACTCATAGTCCCCAATTTGAAAAACTACATTAAAATCAAATTCTGGGGAGCAGAGAAGAAAAGACAAACAAAGGCCCCAGATCCAGAAGGCTCCCTTTCTCCAGAATCTCACACATGGAGTCCTGATGAGGAAAAATGTAAATATTTAGATGCTGCAACATCTGGTTTCAAAAAAATTAGTGCCAGCTTTGCATATGGGTCAATGGATTTGGAAAGAGAAAAACAGAACTTGTCTGTTCATTCCTGGGAGTAAAGAGGGTTGTTATGTTGGAGGATGGGGTGAGTTTGTGTGTATCATGAGTTGGTTTGTTCTCTTGAAAAGCCCTTCCTTTCTTTGTCACTCTTCATTCCTTTTCTTCCCTCCCTGACATTTTATATCAAAGGGAGAGAATTTTTTTTTTTTTTTTAAGATGGAGTCTCACTCTGTCACCCAGGCTGGTGTGCAGTGGTGATCTTGGCTCACGGCAAGCTCCGTCTCCCGGGTTCACACCATTCTCCTGCCTCAGCCTCTCCAGTAGCTGGGACTACAGGCACCTGCCACCACGCCTGGCTAATTTTTTATATTTTTAGTAGAGATAGGGTTTCACCGTGTTAGCCAGGATGGTCTTGATCTCCTGACCTCGTGATCCACCTGCCTCAGCCTCCCAAAGTGCTGGGATTACAAGAGTGAGCCACCACGCCCAGCCGGGAGAGAATATTTTTTAATGGTTTTAAATATACTTGATCTCTAAAAATTAAAAGCCCTATTAAATAGTCTTAAATAAAAAGCAAAAATCTCCTACCCAATCTTTTACCTTTAATAACTCACTCCAGAAATAACCATTTTTAAGTAGTTTTTGTTCTCCTAGAAGGGGAAGCTTCCCAGTGTGAAGGTCAAATACATTCTCATGTCATGCTTTAGTTTGCTCGTAGTTGGAGCATGCTTTTCTTGAGTGGTTTTGTTTTTCCTGGAGTCTTAATGGACTCTTCTTTCTCTTCTTTCAAGAAGAAACATGCCTTTTCCATCATATCACTAGAATCTTCCTGCTTCTTTTTGTTGAACAGAAATTGTTTCCTTCCTAAAGTCATTATTTTGACCCCTCTGACTTCCTGTTCAAATTTGGACTAATTGTTTTCTGGGCTTGTCACATCACTACCATCCAGGTATTTCCTTGCACATACTCCACTTGGGTTAGCTCCCGAAGGCATCCATGTCTTTTAAATTCTTCATTTCTTGAATGCTTTCTTGCAGTTCATCCACAAGTAACATTTTTCAGAAAATGCATATCAAGTGAACTTACAGTGCATTTGAGTATCTGTCTTTATCTTGCCTCATACTTGATAAATAATTTGGCTAGCTGTGAAATTTCACATTCAAAGCAATCTTCTTCAGAACTTTGAAGGTATTATTCCATTTTATTCTAGATCTGTGACCTGTAGGCCCTTGCCATTCAGTGTGATCCATAGGCCAGGAGCCATAATATCACCTAAGAGATTGCTGGAAATACAGAATCCCCCCACCCCAGAATCTGCAGTTGAACAAGATATCCAAGGATGTACGGGTACATTACAGTTGAGAAGCTGTTACATCCTTCAGTGCTGCTTGAGAGGTCTGTGGTCAATCTGACTCTTAGGCCTTGGTAAATAATCCCATGTTTTTTCAGCTTGAGGGTTTTGAGGCCTTTCTTTGTCCTTGCTTGATGTTCTGAAATTCTCCAGGTTGTTTTCAGGCTCTAATCTCTTCCAATGGGTCCCACCAATCTCCAGACTTTTTTGGCTTTCTTCGTATCTCAAGAATTTTCGTCTATTTCTCTGATTTACCTGCCTCTCTGTATTCTCCAATCGCTTTCTTGGAAATGTTACAGATTTTAGACTGATTATTCATCAAAAATGGAATGGAAATTTCCCTTTAATCCTACTCTCCCTTTTTTGTCTTTCTGATCTTCATTCTTGGAAGTTTTCTCAAATTTCTTCTTTAGCCCTTACATTTGATTTTTTTTTTGCAATGTGTATTTTTAATTTTACAAGCACTTTATGGGTCTCTGAATGCTTGTATTTCATAGCAGGCTGTTCTTGCTTTATGGATGCAATGTGGCCACACATCCCTAGGGTTACTAATTAGTTTTTGTTTCTCTATTTTGCTTCCTCTAGTGCCTGTTGTTATGTTTGTTCATCTTTCTCCTTCTTTTTCACGCTGTTGATTTTTCTTTAATTTTTTTTTAGATAATACTATTAAATCATTGCTCATTTTTTAGGTGTGATGATGGTTATTATGATTTTATAAGAAAAGATCCTTATTTTTAGAAAATGAACATTTAAGCTCTTAGGGATGAAGTGTTTTGATGCCTGCAACTTACTCTCAAATGATTTCATGCACACACACACACACACACACACACTCACACAAACATATGCACAGAGGGTAAAAAAGAGAAATTTTAATATGGCAAAGTGTTAACATGTAATGAAACCAGGTGGACGGTGTGCCCAGACATTTACTGTACTAGTCTTTCAACTTCTGTCTTGAAATTTGTTTGAAATTTTTTATTGTAAAAGTTGAAAATAAAAACGAAACAAAAATATTTGATGATGCTTGATTGTTCATTCTCTGATTATCCTTAAGAAAATATCCTCGGGAGTCTGAAATCCCTAAGGAATCAGCTTTCTTATAGTAAAACAGATATGTGCTTGGTCTCTTTTATTTTCTTCCTCAGTTCAAATTTGATAGAAACTACACTGGGCTGATGCCCCACCGCTGGTACGCAGCACACATCAGCCGGCCTGCCCCACAGCATGGCTCAGGCATTCCTGCAGGGGAAGAACAGCTAGGTTCCCCAACCCCTGCAGGAAAGGTCTGTCCTACCCCAAACCACATCTCGGCTGAGTCTAGTGTTTTAAGCACGGAAAAAGTACAAAAGGGGTTTTGTTCTCTTGGCCACCTGCCACAGTCCAGCCCCAAAACAACTCAATGCTCCCTTCTGATTGAAGAAACATTTTGTGCTTTTCTGAACATAAGGCTTGATGGTATTACTGCCAGGCTTCCTGTCAGCAGGCACACATCTTGCCATGGGCAGTTCCAAGACAGAGGTCTCTGCAACAGAAGCCACCCAGATCAGTCAGGAAGAGGACACCCCTTCCTGGTCTTTAAGCAAGTTAATGGCAGGTCATTTGCATTTTTGCATATTTGCACTGCGAAGTAATGAACAATATATGCAAAATCTCTAACTAACATTCTTTAGGGAATCTGCCATAATGGATTAGGAAGGGACCTCTCTTGGTGTATCTCTAATGAAGCAAAAGAAAGTTATAATGGGATTTCATGGGTGTGGGTAGTAATTGGATTTGGTGGAGGGTATAATTAAATTTCACCAAGGGGCTACAACCTCTGCCCTGGCAAATAATAAAAGTGTCAGAAAACTTTCCATCTTGCTTAAAGGCAAACATGTAAAGCCTGCAGAAATGCCACAGCACATCCCCTCAATCATGGGACAGCAACCTACCACCTTCAGGATCTCAAAAGTTTTACCTTCTGGTAGAGAGCTGAAAGCACTGTAGGTAATATCAGAATATTGTGAAACTCACTGGCCAGTTTCTCCCCTGTGTCTCCTGAAATTTCCATCTCTACTTCAATAAGGAGAATCAAAGCAGAATCCAACCCAGAGAAGGGTGGCCTCCCCAAAATGTGGAGATTCCAACACAGAAGTAGAAGGCTGAGTGGACCAGTACAGGCAGCCAGCACAACCTCCCATCACTGTGGAGGCATCAACCCTGGATGCCCAGCAGCAGAAAACTCCAGGTCACCTGGCAGGCTTCCTGTGAGGGGGTGCTGACTGATGGCAAACAAGCAGGCTGACCCTCCCCAGCACTAAGCTATGTATTCAGGGGTCTCGGTCTCTCACCCCAAGGGACCAAGCACTGCCTGGCCAGGCTGTTAAGTTTTCTTCCCAGAGAAGGTTTCTGGAGCTATGGCAGATGCTATTACTGTAGTCGCTCTGATGTGGGGAACTGGGTGTCCTGCTATTAAACAGGCCTTTATGGAAATGCATGACTCTGCCTGAATCCCTCTCCTGCTCTCAATCCTTGTGACCCAGTGTCTCTCCAGGGTCATCCAGAAGAAACAACCCCACCTTCAGCTGTGTCCACTCAGCTTGTGTCTTAGCTCAGGCTGCTATAACAAAATACCATAAACTGGGTGGCTTATAAACAACAGAAATTGATTTCTCACAGTTCTGGAGTCTGGGAAGTCCAAGATCAAGGTAGTGGTAGATTCAGTGTCTGCTGAGGGCTCACTTCCTTGTTCACAGATGGCACTCTCTTGCTGGGTCTGCATATGGTGTAAGAGGCAAGGAAGTGCTCTTTGATAAGGCACTAAACCCACCCATGAGGGCAGAGTGATTGTGACCTAATCACCTCTCAAAGGCCCCACCTCCTAAAACCATCACCTTGGTAGGTTTTGACACATTAATCATGGAGAGACATAAACATTCAGGCTGTAGCAGGTTAGCCTGTCAATTTCATTCCATGCTTCGCATTCTCCAGAAAGTAATAAAAATACTCGGTCATCTGATGGCTTCTCTCCCAATGTCAATGTCATTGACATTGTCATTTACTTATTCCTGCTTTTTATTTATTCTAGTTATTTGACCTTGAAGAGGGAAGAGCACTAATGCCAATCAGGATGCACATATGCTTTATCTTACGGAACCATGTGCAAAATAAAGTTAACATGAAAGGCCTGAGACTGCTATCCTGAGATTGCACCTGGGAACTTGGGTTTGGGAAGATTCCCACCATTCCTTGACTGATAAGGGTGGCTCACTGTGCCTAAACCATTTGAGCACATAATGTGGTTTATGCTGAACACCTGCTTTCTTCTGAAAGTCTGCATTGATATGTGCTAGGCAGAGGGTGTCTACATGACCAGCCCTCAATAAAAACCATGGACATGGAGTCTCTGCTGAGCTTCCCTGGTAAACATTTCACATGTATTGTCACAATTTGTTGCTGGAGGAATTAAGCATGTCCTGCATGACTCTATTGAGAGAGGACTCTTGGAAACTTGCTTCTGGTTTCCTCTGGGCTTCAGCCCATGTGCCTTTTTCCTTTGCTGACCTTGCATTTTGTGTGTGTGTGTGTGTGTGTGTGCGCGCGCATGTGTGTGTGAGAGAGAGAGAAAGAGATGCATGTGTGCGTATATATGTATTTTTTACATATGATTTTGCTGTAATAAATCACAGTCATGAGTATATGTCAAGTCCAGTGAGTTCTCCTAGTGAATCATCAATCCTGGGGGTGACCTTGGGGACCCTTGACACACGCCACTTATAAAAGAAGTGTTTCCAGCTGGATCATCACTTGAGGTACCATTTTTCCAGTATGTGTCTGGAAGATATCTGTCTGGCAAATTGGTCAAAACAAGGCTTACAGTCTGGACTTAAGGTCTCTGGTGATCTCTTTCTTAGCAGACTGTAAAACTGGACCATGCCCTGGTTCCTTCCCCAGCCTAGGCGTTGGAGCATTTATGTGTGTTCTTAGTGCATAGGGTGCCCTGCTTTCTGTGCTGATGTTCATTCTCCCAACCAGGTGCTCAGCCTCTCTGCAGCCCAGCATCCCTGCATGTTCCTGCCGTTAATCGTTGAGAGTTCCTCATTTCATTTTCCATGCTCCCACATATGTGATAAACAAGGAGTCCCTGTTTTTCCCCATGCTTCCACTTGAGTTCACATTTAGAAATTGTGACCATTCCCATAACACACTAAACAGCCTTTCCATAATGCTTACAAGCTAGAGCTTGCAATTAAAGCCCTAAATCACAACTGCAGGGTCAAGTGCTGTTGAATCCCATGCTTATGTTTAACATATACTCCCAAAGAGAAAGCTGTCAAAAAACCTCACTTGGATCACAAGCTGAGATGGAGAATGTGAATTAATGTAATGTCTGAATTACTGAATATTCTTAAGAAGATTTTTTGATATAACATTTAAGCAGGAGGGAGACAAAAAACAGACAACTTTTAATCTAGCCCAAGTTAAATTATAAGTCTCAATTCTCCCCCAAATAATCTACTCTCCTACAGATATCGCTAAAAGCTAAGAGGGAATGGGGAGCTGCCACTACATGCCGCTGTCCTCATTCTAATACACTTTTTAAGATACATAACAATGGAAAGAATGTTCTTTTTTAATCATCAAGACCGTTTACAACATGGAGATATCAATATTTTGCTCTCTTTCTAAACTTACTCATGCATAGGTTTTTGTTTTATATCTTTTTAAAAAAATTCTTTAAATGTAATTGTAGCATTTGCATGAATGTAACTGTAGCAATGAAGCATAAGAAATAATTCAGAGAGATCCTATGCACCCTTTATCCATTTTCTCCCAGTGGTAACACTTTACCCAACATTTACTGGCATCCCAACCAGGAAAATAGTGTCGGTACAAGCCACAAAGCTTATTCAATTTTCATGTTATTAATATTCATTTTAGCCATTCTAATAGTAATGTAGTAATATCTCATAGGAGTTTTGATTTGCACTTCCATAATGGCTACAATGATGTACCTATTTTCATGTGCTTATTTGCCATGGGTATATCCTCTTCAGTGAAATGTCTGTTGATGTTTTTTGACCACTTTCTAATTGGATTGTTTGTTTTTCACTGTTGAGTTTCGAGAGTTCTTTATATATTCTAGACTCAAGTCCTTTGTTGGAGATGTCATTTGAAAATATATTCTCCCTGTCTGTAGCTTATCTTTTCATCCTCTTCACAGGGTCTTTCACAGAACAAAAAAAATTACTTTTCATGAATGCAGCTTACCAATTTTTCCTTTTATGAAATGTGCTTTTGATGTCAACCCTAAGAACTTCTTCCCTATCCCTAGGTCTCAAGGATTTTCTCCTGTTTTCTAAAAGCTTTATAATTTTACGTTTTATATTTAAGTAATTCATTTTGAGTTAAAGTTCTTTATAATGTGTGAGACTTAGGTTGAGGTTCAGTTTATTGTCTGTGGATGTCCAATTACTCCAGCGCTATTTGCTTAAAAGGCCATCTTTCCTCCACTGGATTGCTTTTGCAACTTTGTCAGAAAGCTACAGTTTTTATTTCTTCCCTTCTAATCTCTATGTTTTAATTTATTTTTATTGCCTTATTGTACTGCTAAAACTTTTAGTGCTAGTTGAATAACAGTGGACATTCTTGCCTTTTTCCTAATCTTGGGGGAAAAGCATTCAATGTTCCACTATTAAGCATGATGTTAGATGTAATTTTTGTAGACTCTCTTTTTCAATTTGAGGAAATTCCCTTCTTTCCTAGTTTGCTGAGTTTTTGTCATGAATGGTTGTTGGACTTTGTCAAATGTTTTTTCTGTGTAAACTGACATGATCATGTGACTTTTTCTCCTTTAGTCTGTTGACGTGGTGGACTGCATTTGATTGACTTTTAAATGTTGAAGCATACTTGCATATCAGAGATAAATTCTACTAGGTTGCCATGTGTAATTCATTTTGTACATTACCAGATTCAATTTGTTAATATTTTGTTGAAGATTTCTGTATCTACATTCATGAGTGATACTAGTATGTAGATTTATTCTTTTTTTCTTCTATCTTTGTCTACTTTTAGTATCAGAGTAATACTAGCCTTCTAAAATGATCAAGGAGTACCCTCTCCTCTTCTATTTTCTGGAAATAGAATTTTCTGAAAATAGAAGAGGTGAGAGTAACATTCTTCTTTAAATGGTAAATAGAATTCTCCAAGGCTTCAAGGCCGGGAGATTTATTTTTCAGGAGCTTTTATATTATTATTAAGGATTCAGTTTCTTTAAGAGTATAGAACTATTCAGTTTGTCTGTTTCAACTTTGTTGAGTTGGATAGTTTCCAGTTTTTGAGGAACTGGTCCATTTCCTCTAAGTTGCCAAATTTATCAATGTAAAGCTATTTTCTAGTATTCCTTTTTTTTTTTTTTTTTTTTTTGAGACAAAGTCTCACTCTGTCACCCAGGCTGGAATGCAGTGGCACAATCTCAGCTCACTGCAGCCTCTGCATCCCAAGTTCAAGTGATTCTCCTGCCTCAGCTTCCCGAGAAGCTGGGATTACAGATGTGCACCACCACACCTGGCTAATTTTTGTATTTTTAGTGGAGATGGGGTTTTACCATGTTGCCCAGGCTGGTCTCGAACTCCGACCTCAGGTAATCTGCCCACCTCGGCCTCCCAAAGTGCTGGGATTAGAGGTGTGAGCCACCACGACTGGCAACCTCATTATCTTTTAATGACTGCATGATCTCTAGATACATATTGTTTCATTCCTGATATTGGTGATTTGAGCCTTCTTAATTTTTAACTTTGTCAATCTTGCTAGAGTGTTATCAACTTTGTTGATTCTTTACAGAGCCAGCCTTTTGTTTCATGAATTTTCTCTATTGTTCTCCTGGCTTCAATTTTATTAATGTATAATCTTAACTTTATTATTTCCTTTCTTATGTTTGGTTTCTACTTATTTTGCTCTTCTCTTTCAATTTTCTTGAGGTAGGGATTTAGGTGAATGAGTTGAGACCTTTCCTCTTTTCTAAAACAAGCATTTAGTACTATGAATTTTCCTCTCAGCACTATTTTATCTGCATCCCATACATTTTGATGTGTTGTGTGTTCATGCTCACTTATTTCTATGTATTTTTAAAGGTCCATTAAAATTTCCTATTTAACCTATGGATTATTTGAAGTATGTTGCTTAATTTCCAAGTATTTAGAGATATTATTCTTTTCTTTCTGTTCTTGATTTCTCATTTCATTCTATTATGATGAGAAAACATATTCTGTACCTTTTTAATTCCTTTAAATTTGCTGAGTTTTATTTTAATGGCCCAGGATAGTCCATCTTGAAGAAAATTCCACAACTGCTTGAAAAACATGTATGCTGTTCCTGTTGAATACAGTGTTCCATGTTCCATACATGCTAATTAAATCCTGTTGCTTGATTATGTTTTTCAGTTCTTTTTTTTTGCTGTCCATAAGTTTATTGTCTTATCTGAAAAATTGTCATAGAAAATTGTTTGGTGTAGCTCTCAGTAGCCTGCTCCTGAGCTCTGAGGAAGCTTGCCTTCTTTTGAGCTATGTGATCTTTCTTCTGGGCAATGGACATTTTGGGACAGTTCCACCTCTTCTTTTTAACTTCTTTCTTGGGCTTCTTTTCATAGACTTGATTCCTGTGTATAGCAGCATGAGCTTTCTTATACATCTCCTCCATCATGTCTGGAGTTACACTGTTCTTTATGTATTGAGAGAACTGTTTCTAGTAAGCATCTTCATCTTCTTCCATTAAGTAGCACAGGTAATCTGCAACATTCTGGCCCATGATGTACTTCCAGTGTACTTCTGCATTAAATTCCCTGCTTTCAGAATCATAATCAGGGAATCATTTGGTACTATGAGAGACAGATGAGCCTCCAGCCACAGCTCCTTTCAGGGAGCCAAAAAATTTATTGCCAGTGGTAGTTCTGGCAAGGCCTGCATCCAAATAGCAGGTAAAGGCACCTGGCTGACCATCAATGCTTTCCACATTGTATTCATTGCCAGTCACCTACACTTGGCCTTCATAGATGTTGTCCATGCCAAACCTATTGAGCAGCCTGCGGGCCAGCAGCAGGCCAGTACAATACACTGCAGCATAATTTGTCAGGCCAACCTTCACACCATATTTTGGCAGTTCGTGTGCATATGCTGTGCAGACTATCATATCCCCCTCTATATGGGCATAGCAATCTGACTAATGATATCTCTGTTTGTTAGATGAACTACTATCCTATATTTGGGTGTGTTGTATTTATTTTTATCCTGTATCACCAAGCATTTCTGAGCATAGTAACCAGTTTTACCCTCTCATCGTCTTCTAAATTTCACTTGGTATCTCTTAATAAATAAAATCTCTTATTCTTAACAACTTTAACAAACCCCATCCTGCAAAACAGAGACCCAAATCCGTGGCTCAACAGAGACCTGCAGGCCCAGCAGTGCCTGTTTTTCAGTTCTTTCATATCCTTTCTGATTTGCTGTCTAGTAGTTGTGTTAACCATTGAAATAAATGTGTTGAAATCTCCAACTATAATTGTTGATTTGTCTATTTCTCCTTTCATTTCTTTCAAGTTTTCCTCCAGAACCTCACAGTATCACATTGTATAGTCTTATTATTTACATGTAAAAATTTGTAATATATCTCATCACAGTCTAGTGATATTAATGTTTTACTACTTTCAGTGAAGTGTGCAAACCTTACCTCCATTTAGGTCTCTTTGCCCTCACTTTTTTTTTTTTTTTTTTTTTTGAGACGGAGTCTCGCTCTGTCGCCCAGGCTGGAGTGCAATGGTGCAATCTCGGCTCACTGCAAGCTCCGCCTCCCGGGTTCACGCCATTCTCCTGCCTCAGCCTCTCTTGAGTAGCTGGGACTACAGGCGCCCGCCACCACGCCCGGCTAATTTTTTGTATTTTTTTAGTAGAGACGGGGTTTCACCGTGGTCTCGACCTCCTAACCTCGTGATCCGCCCGCCTCGGCCTCCCAAAGTGCTGGGATTACAAGCGTGAGCCACCGCACCCGGCCCCTCCTCACTTTTTAACTGTCTGAAGTATTTCCTTTACGTACATTGAGCAACACACTTCTCTCCTGAGACTCTGATAATACAAATGCTAGCTCTTTTGTTATTGCTCCACTGATCTGTGTGATTCTGTTCATTTTTGTCTTCTCTGTTGTTCAGATTGGGTAAATTCTGTTGATCTGGCCTCAAATTCACTGATTCCACCCTCTATCATGTCTACTCTATTACTGGGGTCAGACTGCAAGTTTGTTAATTCAGTCATTGTATTTTTAATTCTATCATTTGAATTTGGTCCCCTTTTATTTGCTTATTTTATTTTTCTATTTTTAAAATTTGTTTTAAGAGCATTTGTAGCACTTTTATGCACCTTTGAAGCACTTTTATAGCAGGTACTTTAAAATCCTTATCAGATAATTCCCACATTGGATTCTTCTTGGTATCAGCATCTATTGACTTTCTCATTTAAGTTGTGATTTTCTTGGTTCCTTTATAACAAGTGATGTTTTGTTGTACCCAGTGTATTTAGATATGATATTATGAGATGATATTTAATCTTGAAGTGTAGCAAAAGGTCCTGATGGGTACATGTTCACTTTCCTGCTGGGTCCCGTCGACACCATGCTGGGGGAAAAGGAGCCCTGACGTATACTGCCTTGTTGGAGACAGGTGGGGGGCAAGTTCTGTTCCCTCTTGGCCCTGCTGACATCAGGGAAGGGAGTGGGGAGGCACAGGGCCAACTAGCCCCATTTCCCACCACCTCATTGAGCCTCATTGATGCTGGATGAGGTGAAGGCTCCGCTGCTTACTGGCTCCTGCTAAAAATAGGGGAGGAGGAAGAAGGATATTAACTCCCCCACTCCATCCTATTTCATTCTGTTGATGC
>NW_026652290.1:29702387-29998711 GCF_009828535.3 Hylobates moloch | reverse complement strand
AGGACTTGCTTTATGAATCTGGGTGCTCCTGTGTTGGGTGCATATATATTTAGGATAGTTAGCTCTTCTTGTTGAATTGATCCCTTTACCATTATGTAATGGCCTTCTTTGTCTTGTTTGATCTTTGTTGGTTTAAAGTCTATTTTATCAGAGACTAGGATTGCAACCCCTGCCTTTTTTTGTTTTCCATTTGCTTGATAGATCTTCCTCCATCCCTTTATTTTGAGTCTATGTGTGTCTCTGCACGTGAGATGGGTTTCCTGAATACAGCACACTGATGGGTCCTGACTCCTTATCCAGTTTGCCAGTCTGTGTATTTTAATTGGAGCATTTAGCCCATTTACATTTAAAGTTAATATTGTTAAGTGTGAATCTGATCCTGTCATTATGATGTTAGTTGGTTATTTTGCTCGTTAGTTGATGCAGTTTCTTCCTAGCCTCGATGGTCTTTACAATTTGGCATGTTTTTGCAGGGGCTGGTACCGGTTGTTCCTTTCCATGTTTAGTACTTCCTTCAGGAGCTCTTTTAGGGCAGGCCTGGTGGTGACAAAATCACTCAGCGTTTGCTTGTCTGTAAAGGATTTTATTTCTCCTTCACTTATGAAGCTTAGTTTGGCTGGATATGAAATTCTGGTTTGAAAATTATTTTCTTTAAGAATGTTGAATATTGGCCCCCACTCTCTTCTGGCTTGTAGAGTTTCTGCTGAGAGATCAGCTGTTAGTCTGATGGGCTTCCCTTTGTGGGTAACCCGACCTTTCTCTCTGGCTGCCCTTACCATTTTTTCCTTCATTTCAACTTTGGTGAATCTGACAATTATGTGTCTTGGAGTTGCTCTTCTCGAGGAGTATCTTTGTGGCGTTCTCTGTATTTCCTGAATCTGAATGTTGGCCTGCCTTGCTAGATTGGGGAAGTTCTCCTGGATAATATCTTGCAGAGTGTTTTCCAACTTGGTTCCATTCTCCCTGTCATTTTCAGGTACACCAATCAGACGTAGGTTTGGTCTTTTCATATAGTCCCAAATTTCTTGGAGGCTTTGTTCATTTCTTTTTATTCTTTTTTCTCTAAACTTCCCTTCTCTCTTCATTTCATTCATTTCATCTTGCATCAGCGATACCCTTTCTTCCAGTTGATCACATCTGCTACCGAGGCTTCTGCAGTCTTCACGTAGTTCTTGATACTTGGCTTTCAGCTCCATCAGCTCCTTTAAGCCCTTCTCTCCATTGGTTATTCTAGTTATCCATTTGTCTAATTTTTTTTTTCAAAGTTTTTAACTTCTTTGCTATTGTTTTGAATTTCCTCCCGTAGCTCGGAGTAGTTTGATCGTCTGAAGCCTTCTTCTCTCAACTCCTCAAAGTCATCCTCCGTCCAGCTTTGTTCCGTTGCTGGTGAGGAACTGCGTTCCTTTGGAGGAGGAGAGGTGCTCTGCTTTTTAGAGTTTCCAGTTTTTCTGCTCTGTTTTTTCCCCATCTTTGTGGTTTTATCTACTTTTGGTCTTTGATGATGGTGATGTACAGATGGGTTTTTGGTGTGGATGTCCTTTCTGTTTGTTAGTTTTCCTTCTACCAGACAGGACCCTCAGCTGCAGGTCTGTTGGAGTTTACTAGAGGTCCACTCCAGACCCTGTTTGGCTGGGTGTCAGCAGCGGTGGCTGCAGAACAGCGGATTTTCGTGAGACCACAAATTCAGCTGTCTGATAGTTCCTCTGGAAGTTTTGTCTCAGAGGAATACCCGGCCGAGTGAGGTGTCAGTCTGTCCCTACTGGGGGGTGCCTCCCAGTTAGGCTGCTCAGGGGTGAGGGACCCACTTTAGGAGGCAGTCTGTCCGTTCTCAGATCTCCAGCTGCGTGCTGGGAGAACCACTACTCTCTTCAAAGCTGTCAGTCAGACAGGGACATTTAAGTCTGCAGAGGTTCCTGCTGAATTTTTGTTTGTCTGTGCCCTGCCCCCAGAGGTGGAGCCTACAGAGGCAGGCAGGCCTCTTTGAGCTGTGGTGGGCTCCACCCAGTTTGAGCTTCCTGGCTGCTTTGTTTACCTAAGCAAGCCTGGGCAATGCCGGGCACCCCTCCCCCAGCCTCGCTGCCACCTTGCAGTTTGATCTCAGACTGTTGTGCTAGCAATCAGCGAGACTCCGTGGGCATAGGACCCTCCGAGCCAGGTGTGGGACACAATCTCCTAGTGTGCCGTTTTCCAGGCCCGTTGGAAAAGCGCAGTATTGGGGTGGGACTGACCCAATTTTCCAGGTGCCGTCTGTTACCCCTTTCTTTGACTAGGAAAGGGAACTCCCTGACCCCTTGCACTTCCCAAGTGAGGCAATGCCTCGCCCTGCTTTGGCTCGTGCACAGTGCGCTTCACCAACTGTCCTGCACCCACTATTTGGCACTCCCTAGTGAGATGAAACTGGTACCTCAAACAGAAATGCAGAAATCACCCGTCTTCTGTGTCGCTCAGGCTGGGAGCTGTAGACTGGAGCTGTTCCTATTCAGCCATCTTGGCTCCACCCCCAGGATTGATTTCTTAAGGGATCTACTCTTAATAAATTATTAGAGATTTTAATTATGTTTTTAAATAAATATATGTATTTAAAGATATATTTGTTATTAATATATAATGTTTTAATACATAATTATAATTATATAATATATATGAACTCATCCTTTTTTATGGCTGCATTCCACGGTGTATATGCGCCACATTTTCTTTATCCAGTCTATTATTGATGGGCATTTGGGCTGGTTCCAAGTCTTTGCTATTGTGAATAGTGCTGCAATAAACATGTGTGCGTGTGTGTGTGTGTGTGTGTGTGTATAATATATATCTAAAATATATCTATTATATTTTATATTAACATATATTAAGTACCGTAATGAAACAATATACTAATATGTTGTATTATATAAATTATACTAATTATATTAATAGTATGATTATATTATTAATATAATTAATATGTTTATAAATATTAAAGTATAATTATTAAATTTATTTTTTTAATTATACTTTAAGTTCTGGAATACATGTGCAGAACATGCAGGTTTGTTACATAGGTATATACATGCCATGGTGGTTTGCTGTACCCATCCACCCATCACCTACAATAGGTATTTCTCCTAATGCTATTCCTCCCCTAGCCCCTCACCCCCTGACAGGCCCCAGTGTGTGATGTTCCCCTCCTTGTGTCCATGTGTTGTCATTGTTCAACTCCCACTTATGAGTGAGAACATGCAGTGTTTGGTTTTCTGTCCTTGTGTTAGTTTGCTAAGAATGACGGTTTCCAGCTTCATCCATATCCCTGCAAAGGACATGAACTCATCCTTTTTTATGGCTGCATAGTATTCCATGGTGTATATGTGCCACATTTTCTTTATCCAGTCTATTATTGATGGGCATTTGGGTTGGTTCCAAGTCTTTGCTATTGTGATTAGTGCTGCAATAAACATAGGTGTGCGTGTGTCTTTATAGTACAATGATTTATAATCCTTTGGGTATATACCCAGTAATGGGATTGCTGGGTGAAATGGTATTTCTGGTTCTAGATCTTTGAGGAATTGCCACACTGTCTTCCACAATTGTTGAACTAATTTACACTCTCACCAACAGTGTAAAAGCATTCCTATTTCTCCACATCCTCTCCAGTATATCTGTTGTTTCCTGACTTTTTGATGATAGCCATTCTAACCAGTGTGAGATGGTATCTCATAACTATTAAATATATTCCTATATATTTAATAATATATATTTAAAATATATTTAATAATGTATTTTAAAATAATTTAAATTTTTTTTATTTTGTTTTAGAAGTTCGACATTTATTACATCTCACCATTTTCAGTTTTCTCTCCCCTTTTAAAAGGAGCAAAGTAATAATGTTCTCCAACTCATTTTCAGCTCATATAAGTGTTTTTCCCCTCAAGTTCTATTTGTTGTGGCCTGATGCTCACCATAATTTCTTAAAGGTCTAAAGGAAATGTTTTCCTCCAACATAATATTCTGTACACTGCAGAAGGTCTTTCCTTTTGTCTTTTGGTAACTGGCCTAACAGATTTTACGTTTCATGGAAATAATTCCATTAAGTTTTGGTTTGCTTAGGAAAAAAAGCTGAGACTAAATTTTTTTTTAATTAAGGTTGTTACATCCACGTATCTTTTCATATGTGCTTTTAAAGTTCTTGTAACATTAAGTTACAGGGCTTTGACTCTTGGGTCTGAAAAGGATACCAAGTCCTGTGAAATCTTAAATACTGACAGCAATTAAAGCCTCATCATCAGGCCCCATAGAAGATGCCAATCAAAATAAATTGCATTCCTCAGACAAAGGCCAGAAATTAAAGCTATTCAACTCCTCAAGGCCAAGGGACTATCGTGGAAGAGGTGGGTGTGTGAGACTGTAAGGGCCAATTTTGAGAGATAAAATAAGTTCAGTTTCACTATAAATCAATCATTAATGTCAAAAGCACAATGATGCAAGACAGCATATGGGCACCTGTGCCAGATTAACAAGGTTATCTTGAGGCATTAACCGACTCCTTAATAAAGGTTATAAAGTCTATAAAAGGCTTATGGAAGTTATATCTCATGTTCAAGATTAAAATTTTATAAATTGTTTATAAGTTTTGGAAAACAAATTTAATTAGCTTCACGTTTTTATTAGGGCTTATTGTTCGGAAAATTAAGTCTCCTCTCTCAAAAAATCAAGGTTTTTGACTTTTTTTTTTTTTAAATCCTTAGGTTATCCCTTTGGTTAAATGAATGACTTATTTTACAATGACCTGTGATCCTCTTTTGTGATATCAAGTGTTTTAAACCTTTGATATTTGACAATATTTCCAAAATCAAATTATAAATTATGTCTTTTTCTGACCTAATTAATCCTTTAAGATACTAGGTTCCCTAAAATCTAAAACAATGACATAATTTGGCTTATTTGGTATAAAAATTATACAAGAAGCATTGTCAAATATAAAATGGTGTTTGCTTTTCTCTGGGCTGTATTTGTATAAATGTTATTGGTATGTATTCCAAAATTACGGGAAACTCCTATAATTCTGATATGACTTAATGTATGTTATCGGTAATAATTATAATCGTTATGTTAAATTACTATGTGCTACAGAGGTAACAAATTTCCTTGTCAACTGTGTCTTGACTATGGCTGCCCTAAAACTTTTTGTCATCCATAACAATTGTTGTCTTGTTTGGTCCTCTTTAGAAGGTGGCTTTATAATCAGCTATAAAACTCTTAACAGGTGCTCTTGAATACAAGTTTCTCATAACTTTGGAGATTGTAACATCAGAATAAAGGAAAAACTTTCAGGACTCAGAGAGCTGAAATAGTCATGAATATCAAGCAGAACAGGAATTAACTGCAGGGACTAAACTAATAGAAGTTTGAAGTAATCTTTTTAATGTTTTGCTTAAGACGTTGCTGATCCTTTCTTTTATTTTTCAGAGTCAAAAAAACTTCTTTTATGCTATTTATAGCTTTTAACAATTTAGTAAAGTATACTCTTATGAACCAAATTTGGGGCATATTTCTTTTTCTCTACCTGATTTCTATAAAATTTGGGAAGTATTTGTGACTATTCTTACCTTACGACAATACAGTTATTTGCGTAAGTGCAATAAGAATCTGTTTTCATTTGTAATGGGGCACAATTAAAGAAACTGGTTATTTTACCAAGGCTTTAACTTGAATCGTGTGTCTTCCATAAAGAAATCAAACTGACTTATGGAGCCAACAGAAGCCCCTTGGAAAAACTGACCTTACACCTTTGTCTACACAGTCCCTGTACAGGGTTCCTGACCTGTGGTAAGTAAAGAATGTCACTTTCTGACAGGCCTAGGAGGCCCAAGTTTATCTTGGAACCTGAAGAGGAAAGGAATTCACCCAACTCATAGTATTTGATGGTACAAATCCATAATGGCTGGGCTCGGCTTTAAAAAAGGAGTCTTACCTGAGATTCCTTCTAAGGAACAAAGTTCCATCAAAGCCAATTTAAAAGCCTACGTAAAAAAAGTAATTATTATTCTTGCTGCACTGTATACAAATAATAAGGCCAAGTATAACAAAGCAAATCAGTCCTACCATGATTTGTCTTTAGTAAAAATGGGAAACTACAGAAAAATTGTTTCAAAAACTATAGCACACCTGTTGTTAGATTCTAGTCTTGCCTATGTTTTTCAATTTTATTATTTTCTACAATTTGAACCAAATTCTAATTTTTCTTGGCTACAACCCTGCAAAATAATGTTTTCAGGGGTTTTTTTCCTTCTTTTTTCCCCACTGTTCCCAATTTGGAGTCAGCAAAAACTAAGCTGTGCTTTCATAAAGCCCTGCAAATTGAACCTAGACAACTTAAACTTTAGAAGAAAACAACAGCAACCTATTTACATACATAAGCCACTTTCATACCTGTCTACTAATATATGGACTTTAGAGTAATGTGGCCTATATCAATTTTCCAGGATTTTTTTTTGTTTGTTGTTGTTTTTCTCCCTTCCTCCCCCTATTTTCTCTCCATAAGACATGAGACTTCACGACCTGCTAAAAATGAACTTTCCTAATAACTCAGGACCTATCTATCTAGGAATAAACAATCCTAGCCATGAGAGATCAGAAGAAACCTGAAGCCAGAGACTCATTTTCTTCTAAAATGCCTTCTCCAAAAGATTTTTTAAAAGAAAGGGGGGAAATGTAAAAGGAAAATAAATCTTGGGGCCCCAAAATCACTCAAGCTGGGAACTGCTTAGGGCAAACTTGCCTCTCATTCTATTCAAAGTCACCCCTCTGCTCACTGAGATAAATGCATATCTGATTGCCTCTTTTGGAGAGGCTAATCAGAAACTCAAAAGAATGCAACCATTTGTCTCTTATTTACCTATGACCTGGAAGCTCCCTCCCTGCTTCAAGTCTTCCCACCTTTGCTTCGAGTTGTCCCGCCTTTCCAGACCAAACCAATGTTCATCTTGCATATGTTGATTTTTGTCTCATGTCTCCCTAAGATGTATAAAAACAAACTGTGCTCTGACCGCCTTGGGCACATGTCGTCAGGACTTCCTGAGGTGTGTCACAGGCACGTGTCCTCAACTTTGGCAATATAAACTTTCTAAATTACCTGGGACCTATCTCACATTTTGGGCGTTCATAAAATTTAACAATATTACTCTGACCTCCCTCCCTCCCTAATCTTTCTATGCCAAAACTGGACATAAAGAAATTATGTCACCTATTTTGTCTGACTGTAGGTCATAAGACCCCCATTCCAAAGATGGTTCTGCCCCATACCAAGAAGGAGGGAGTGCTGCAGAGAGACCAGGAAGGATCTATTTTATTTTATTTTATTTATTTTTTATTTTTTTGAGACGGGGTCTCGCTCTGTCGCCCAGGCTGGAGTGCAGTGGCGTAATCTCGGCTCACTGCAAGCTCCGCCTCCCAGGTTCATGCCATTCTCCTGCCTCAGCCTCTCCAAGTAGCTGGGACTACAGGCGCCCGCCACCACGCCCGGCTAATTTTTTGTATTTTTAGTAGAGGCGGGGTTTCATTGTGGTCTCGATCTCCTGACCTCGTGATCCGCCCGCCTCGGCCTCCCAAAGTGCTGGGATTACAAGCGTGAGCCACTGCGCCCGGCCTGAGACCAGGAAGGATCTAAACCGAGGGTCTTGCTGGGTTTCTCAACTCAGTTTGTATCTACTAGCATTAAATCATATCCTTTTTGTTCAATCGTATCGCTACATGGCTGTCCATACTTTGTTCAACCTAAGCATAAAAATGGAGAGTTTCCTCTGATCTTTGGATCTTCATTCTGAAGGCACTTGTGCCACATAAAACAATGATCAAACACACTTGTATGCCTTTTGTCAGTAATTTTCAGTGAATCTTCAGAGGGCAAAGGGGAAGTTTTCTCTTGGCCCCCACAAAATATTTTGACTTCCTTTCAACCATTTCCGGAGTCCGTATCTGGCTAAACTTCACACAAAAATAAGTTTACGTTTGAATGGGAAAAAAAGTAACCTGAACAAGTGAATTTTAAAAGGCCCTGTGAACTCTCAATGACTCCTCCACCCAGTTAACTGGAATGGGCCAGCATTTTCCAGTCTGGATACACTGTTATCAATTATCACCATAAAACACAGTTGGGTGAGGAGTGCTATCTTAAAAACACAGGACCAAACTTCCAGGTAAAGATGGCAGTTTGAACACTTGCATTTAGCTCAGCTCTGTACACCTGTATCGGAGACAGGTCGCAATCAATTTAGAAAGTTTACTTTGCCAAGGTTAAGAACGTGCCTGTGACAGAGACTCAGGAGGTCCTGACATGTGCCCCAAGGTGGTTGGGGTACAGCTTGCTTTTATACATTTTAGGGAGACATGAGACATCAATCAATATCTATCAGATGTACCTAGGTTCAGTCTGATAAGGCAGGACAACTTGAGGTGGGGAAGGGGTCTTCCGGGTCATAAGTAGATAACAGACAAAAGACTGCATTCTTTTGAGTCCTCGAGGGGCTATCCACTGAATACACAATTTAGTCTAGCTCAATATCTGCATTTTTACATAAACAATAGGGCAAAGGAAGCAATCAGATATGGATTTGTCTCAGGTGAGCCTCAGAGGGATGACTTTGAGTTCTGTCTTTTGTCCACAAGGAATTTCCTTGTGGGCAAATTTTGAGGGAGGTATGTAGGTTTTTAATTTTGTAGCTATCTTAGTTAGAAAGAAAATGGGAGGCAGGTTTGCCTGACATAGTTCCCAGCTTGACTTTTCCCTTGGCTTAGTGATTTGGGGGTGCGAGATTTATTTTCCTTTCACAGCTCCTTCTCAAAACCTCTCTGAAACTACAATAAAGGATTTTTTCTTAAAGGCATAAACCTCACCAAAGAGGAGAAAATAGCAACAAATTTTAAAAGCTGGAACACTGATGGACAACGGTAAATGCAGGAATAAGAAACAAAAAACCTAGACCAGTACTAAAGAAAGCTAACAAGTAACTAAAATACCACAGAACCTCCCAAAAGTTTCAGGAAGCAGTGATATTTTCAACTCCAGGATGTGAAGCCAACCTCACAGGGTTAACAAGAATTCTGAACAAAAATATAGTTATAATTAAGCATTAATCAGGCTGCACTTTGGCCCACTTCCTTGTAACCAAAAGTCATGTAGCTCTAGATACTGATCACTTGTATCCTCACTGTTCCTATAGATAGAATTTCTGACATTAGAGTCATGGGCTTTTAAGAATTAATTGCATCCCCCATTGTTCTTATAGATGGGATCTCTGACATTAATTAGAATCATAAGGCTTTTAAGAATTGCTTATGATTTTTTCAGATCCTGAATTCCAGCTGAATGGTTGACATCAACCAGTGTGAAGCCTCCCTTCCCATCTAAGACGAACAAAATCAGCATGAGAATACTGTTTCTTCCTCTCCTGTCCCTTGACTTCACCCTACACTTTCCAATCATCTCCACACTTCAACCCATTCCAAAACCCTTAAAATCCCCAGCCCTCAGCTACTCAGGGAGATGGATTTGAGGATTCCTCTTGTCTCCTTGATTGGTGGCCCTATGGCTAAACCTTTCTCTGCTGCAACCCAGTGTCTCTGCATATTGACTTGCTGTGTGCATTAAGGGACAAACCTATTGTGTGGTTACGGTAGGAGTGAAAAGAAGAGAATATTGGTTGAAAGGCTAATTTAAAACTTGTTATACCTCTAATCCTCCCTCTATACTCCCAAAACAGCATGCTGATTCTCTAGAGAAGGTCAAACACTGGTCTTAGAACTGAGTGGCCAAGCACATTTGAGGACAAGGGTACCCTATCAGTGAGCTACTGCTGCACAGCAGCTATCCCAGAACTCGGTGGCTGACAAACAAGTCACATGTTCATGCCCAGGTTCAGGAGATGCTGCAAAATATTGTAGGCACTTTCTCTCATCTACCACAGGTATTGTATTGAAAACAAGAGAATTGAAAGCAAGTTTACATCCAGAATACTGACAGACATCTTCTAGTCCTCTTTACCTACTTGACTGCCAGGCCATGAGTAACTATGCATACTCCTCCCAAAAAGAAATGGGGCAGCCTTCTCTAGGACATCTGATCAGCCAGGGGAAAGACAAATGATCTGACATCAGGAGTTCCCCAAGGTAATGGCCTGACAGACAATCCTCATCTTGAGAGCTGACTGACAATCAGGTAGCCCAGCACTCTTCAAAGGAGCAGACAGGGGCTGGGCACAGTGGCTCACAACTGTAATCCCAGCACTTTCGGAGGCCAAGACAGGCAGATCACTTGAGACCAGGAGTTCGAGACCAGCCCGGCCAACACAGTGAAACCCCCCGTCTCTACTAAAAATACAAAAAAATTAGCCGGGTATGGTGGCAGGCGCCTGTAATCCCAGCTACTTGGAGGTTTAGACAAGAGAATCACTTGAACCCAGGAGGTGAAGGTTGCAGTGAGCCCAGATCGCACCACTGCACTCCATTCTGGGCGACAGAGTGAAACTCCGTCAAAAAAAAAAAACAAAAAAACAAACAAAAATAAACAAACAAAAAAACAAAACAAAAACAAAAAATGAGCAGATAGGGAACAGACATAATTTAAAAGACCAAACAATTCAACAATATTTTCATTGTGTTGGTTGTTACATGACTGTGCTTGTCAAAACTAAAAATTATACTTAAAAGGAATGAATGTTACTGTGAAGTGTACCTCCCATGAACTGGAAAAAACAACTGAGGAAACTTGTACAAGAAGAAGTCCCTTAAACAAAAAATCATTAACATCCCCAGTGAAGACATTGAAAAAAAAAAAAAAACACCATAAAACAAGAACAAGATCCTACTAAGAAAAATTTTCAGAAAACAAAAAAGAGCTGTTAGAAACTGAACACATAAGAACAAAGAAAGCGCAATAAAAGGGTCAGAAAAAGGCAAAGCTAAAAATGAAGCAAAGGGACAAAATAAGACAGTCCACAAGCACCAAAGTCACAGAAGGGTCCCAGAAAGATGAACCAATAAAAACAGAGGGAAGAAAAATGAAATAAATAATAGGGAAAATACTCCCAAAATTGCAGAGTGTGAATACGCATGATGAGCTGTCCCAGCAAGTGCGCAGCGCACTGAACGAAAATAGATCCACACCAAGACACACATCATGGTGTTTTCGGAATGCTGGAGAAAAGCAAGATAATAAAAGGGTACGTGAGTCCTTAGAGAATTAAAAATAGATTTCATACAAAGGATCACAAATCAGAAGGGTACTACCCCCTCAACAGCAAATTAAAAACCAGAAGACAACAGAGAAATGCCTATATGATTCCTAAGAAAGTATTTAACATAGTGCTCTACAGAGTCAAATGATTGACTGAGGAAAAGTCGCATAAACATATTTTCTTAGCCAGGTGTGGAGGCACACATTTGTATTCCAGCTACTCAGGAGGTTGATGGCTAGAGGCCAAGGGGTCAAGGCTGCAGTGAATCAAGAATGCACCACTGCACTCCAGTGTCAGTGACAGTGAGAAGACACTGTCTCAAAAAAAAAAAAAAAAAAGTCCTACTCGTAGCTTGAAAAACATCTCTCTCTCTATATATATTCAGACATCCAAAATGTCATAGCCAAGATAGTAAAACCTCGTCTCTACTAAAAATACAAAAAAATCAGCTGGGCATGGTGGAGGGCACCTGTACTCCCAGCTACTTGGGAGGCTGAGGCAGGCGGATTGCTTGAACCCGGGAGGTGGAGGTTGCAGTGAGCTGAGATTACGCCATTGCACTCTAGCCTGGGTGACAAGAGCAAGACACCGTCTTAAAAAAAAAAAAAAAAAAGCAGCAGCAGCAGCAAGGGCAACCCAAAACAAGAGAAAAGAGAAAGAAATTTCCTGACTGTGAAGGGAGACCCCAAGAGTGCAGCCAAGTACAGCAGCTTACAGTTGACCATCCCGGACGACCCAAACAGCCTTCATAAAGCAGATGAAATTGATGGAGTGGAATACCCACTGTGCTGGAAAAAACAGATTTCACCACTTTGGGGAAAACAAAATATTGGGCAGGCAAGGAAAAGTAATCATACATAACACACTGTGTGGTTCTTGCACAATTACAATTCTGTAAAAACCAAGTAAAACCTAACTAAAATGTAACTGAACTGGGACAATTAGGAGAGGAGAGGGATGATGAACTGTGAGGACAAGGTAAAGAATAAGTAAATGTTCATCTTCCATTTATCCATTTAGAATTACAATTACCTAAAGTTGTCAGAAAAAGAAAATCTGAAAGAATTTTAAAAGCAGCTCAAGATGGCTGCAGGTTGAACACACAGGTAAAAGAACCTACGCCTATGAATTAAAGATGAACTCTCACTTGCAAGGCTGGAATTTGCCAAACATTTCACTAACATGCGCTGACTATAACCGTCTTGCCTATCAGATGAAGCACAAATGCAGGAGAAAATCAATCATTTCTCTCCAGATCCTGAAACACCTGCATACTGGTTAACTTTTTACCCTATATACATTGTAAACCAAAAACAAAATTCTATGCCTCCCAACTGACTGATGGACCCCTACTCTCAGCCAGGGGCATTCCAAAGAAAACCTGAAAATCAAGTTCAGCTCATGATGGGAAAGGGGAGTTGGATATGCCTCATTATACCATCTTCCCTTCGGAATTCAGGCACAACTGATGAGCATTAACATTAAGACAGATTTTTGTTCTTAATCTTTTTTCAGAAATAGGGTCTCACTATGTTGCCCAGGCTGGTCTCAAACTGAGCTCCAACAATCCTCACACCTCAGCCTCCCAAAGTATTAAGATTACAAGCACAAGCCACCACTCCCAGCTAAAACAGATCTTAAGATGAACAAAACTATTTGTAGCAATAAGACACCAAATTCCACCGATTCTAGTATAGAATCACATGACAGCAGGTCCTGAAAGAAACTGTATTTTACCCTAAAATGTATTTCTTTGACGTATTTTGAAATAGCCCAGTAAAGCTGTCTCTTGTAGGGAAAAAAAAATCTACGTTCTGTAAAGAATCCCCTTCCCTTTCCAGGTCTTTTCCTTGACCCAGGGGAAAATTAATTAAGACTCTGGCACTTTTTAAGTCTGGTAAGAAACATTTACAATCTATTCTGACACCTGCTACCTAAAAGCTTCATCTACATAAATAAGAACTTTGGTCTCCATAACCCCTTATCTTCACCCAAACATTGCCTTCTATTGATCCCAGGTCTTTAGATAATAATTATTTCAACCAATTGCCAGTCAGAAAATCTTTGAATGTAGCTATGACCTGGAAGCCCCAACTCTGCCCTTGAGCTTCAAGTTGTCCCACCTTTCCAGACTGATCCAAAGTACATGTTACATGTGCGGATAGATGTGTTATGTTTCCCTAAAATGTATAAAACCAAGCTATAGCTTGACCACCTTGTGGTGGTTTCTTTGACTAGCTGAGTGTTTTTCTTTTCAAAAGCTCCTTTGTCTGCATCAATCCTTTACATTCTATATAAGAGCAACAGAGATAAATATTGCTCCGAATATAAAGGGTGCTTGCACCCACCAGCCCGAATCTCAGGTATTTTTAGGTGACAAAGAATCTTGTGGAAGGTCAGAGAAGATTCCTCATGACATGCAGTGGTTCCAAAGGGCTTCACCATCAACAGAAAAACACTTAAGTGGTAATAGCTCCTCCAGGGAACTTTCATAATAGGCTGGTCACCTAGCATTCGGGGCACCTCACTGCTTCAGCAGGCGAGTTTCTCCTGAAACACATAAGAGAGCAGACCAACTCAGGGGTAAGCCTGAGAAGGGAAGCTCATAAGCAACACATTTTTGACCCTGAACACATTCTTAATCTGGTGCAGACAAGGGAGAAGGGAGGAGAGACATTTAAAACAAGACATCTGAAGTTGAAGCTATTGAAGGAGAGTTACCATCTTCCAAGATACCATCTAGGCTTGTGACTAAAAATTATAGCACCTCATCTTATAAATTTTTTGACTCATTGAACCAACATCACTAAAAATTAAATTAGCTTAACTTGGCCAAAATGGGGCTCATTCAAGACCCCAAAATTGAATTATTTACGTGCACAACTGGGAGGAGTGGCTTTAAAATTAAACACAAAGAATGGGATAGTTACTACAATGGTTTTTAAAAGCTTCTAAAAGAAATAATGATAAAATTGCTTCCATACAGGAGGTGAACGACAAGATCTTGGAAACTTTCTTGACTGAAAAAATTGTCTCATGTTTCCACTGTCTCACCTCCTCCCCTCTGCCTGCTCCTTCAGAACCCTCTTATTCTTTGCTTTCAGAACTGCCTTGGCCAGGCGCAGTGGCTCATATCTGTAATCTCAGCACCTTGGGAGGCTGAGGTGGGTGGATCACTTGAGCCCAGGAGTTCGAGACCAGCCTGCACAACATAGTGAGACATTGTCTCTACAAAAAATTTTTAAAAAGCTAGGCATGGTGGCATGTGCCTGTAGTCCCAGCTACTCAGGAGGCTGAGGCAGGAGGATCGCTTGAGCCCAGGAGACCGAGGCTGCAGTGAGCTGTGATCATGCCACTGTACTCCAGCCTGGGTGACAGAGCAAGACCCTGTCTCAAAAAAAAAAAAAAAAAAAAAAAAGAACTGCCTTGCCCAGATCAGATGTTCCCTACTCCCTCCTCTACCCACAGAAGTTTTGATAGCACCTTTCAGAGAAAGTCCTGACCCAAAGGGAGAACCTTCAGTAGTTTAGACCCCCAGGACAAGACAGAACTTAGAGCCCCTACTAAGGAATTTCCAGAAAAAAAAAAAAAAAAAAAAGAGGCTATTATTAAGATTCTTGGACACTCCAAACTCAGCCCTTCAGAGAAAAAGTATTTTGTTGATGCAGCAGCCAAAGGCTGCTCTAACACTAATATCAGATAAAACTATACATGTGGCTATATATTTTTTAAATGAGCTCCATTGAAAAGGAACTCCAAGTGGCTCAAGAAAAGGGTTCAGAGAAGGAAAAGCAGATATGGCTAACAAAGGAGACACACTTTTCCCCCACTTGCAAATTATAGTATGGACGAAACAACAGACTTGTTTTGCCTTTGGAATTTATTTCAATTTCCTGTATTACAACATTTCTATCAGCTCACTCACTAGGGACCTCAGAAAATGACTGCCTAAGAAAAACAATTATTACTGGAAACAGTCACCCACAGTCGGCTCATAAGACTTATGCTAAATGTGCAGTTTGTCCTAAACATAATCCAGGACAGCCTCTTCATGGATATCAAGGGCATTTTCCTTTGCCCACCAGACCTTTTGATATCTGGCAAGTGGATTTTATCCAATTACCTCCAGCCTAGGATTATAAATAGGTACTGGTTATGATTTGCATGTTCTCTCACTGAGTTGAAACATTTCCTTGTAGAAGAGTCATAGCACACGCAGGAGGAAAATATCGTTGAAGCAAATAATTCCCTCTTGGGGAATTCCTTCCAAATTACACAGTGATAGAAGAACTCATTTTACTAGAAAGACAGTCCACTCAACTTGTAAAATCTGGCCCATTTTCCAACATTTTCATTATGTATACCATCCTTAGTCTTCTGGATTGGTGGAACAAATAAATCGAATAATAAAAGTTCCAGCTGGCTGGCTGGGCGCGGTGGCTCACGCCTGTAATCCCAGCACTTTGGGAGGCCCAGGCAGGTGGATCACGAGGTCAAGAGATCGAGACCATCCTGGCCAACATGGTGAAACCCCATCTCTACTAAATATACAAAAAATTAGCCAGGCGTGGTGGCGGGCACCTGTAGTCCCAGCTATTCGGGAGACTGAGGCAGGAGAATGGCACGAACCCAGGAGGCGGTGGGGCTTGCTGCAAAGTGAGCCGAGATCACGCCAATGCACTCCAGCCTGGGCGACAGAGCGGGACTCCTTCTCAAAAAAAAAAAAAAAAAAAATCCATTTGGCAAAATTAACAAAAGCTTTTCATACTGGGCCAAAGGCTCTTCCACTGGTTTTGCTTAACCCAAGAGCAACTTCTCTTGGAAAACATCAATTACCCACTTACAAGATAATTACAAGTCAACCTATGAAACAGGATAGCAATTTATATGAACCAATTTTATTGAAAGGTGCTATACTCAGTTATTGTCAAGGCTTAACTAAACTTCTTTCCCCAAAATAAATTAATATTCTTTTTACAGTATACTCCTGGGAGAAGAAGATCTTAAATACCATAATGTCTAGCCAAGGGACCTTTTTTTTGGAAACGACATCAACTAAAAGACTCACTTGAACCTCACTGTAAAGGACTCTATCAGGTATTGTTAACTAATTGCTGTGCAGCAAAACTTGAAGGAGTTGACTCCTGGATTCACATTTCTCATTTAAAGAAAGCTCCAACAACTAAATGAACTTATAAGTCCACTGGAGACCTCCAATTAAAGATCTCTACGATTCCTGACACCTCTGAGGATGGGAAGCAGACAAGACCTGATAGATAACATTGCCCAAATTACCAGACCAGGCCTGAACTCACAATGAATTTCTTCTGCATATACCTTTTGTGTTTGTATTTTCCTGCATGATGACTGAATTTCTACTAACACCCCCTCATTTGTTTGATCCCCATTCCTCTTAAGGGAAATTGCTAATCTAACTGATGTGAAAGTAGGACAAACATTTTTTCAATATCAAGAAGATACTGGAACCCTGACATCAACTTCTTAGAATCAGTCCAATGTTCCTATAGCCCATGGCACCAGTTTTTCAGGCATAATAAACTATCAAGAGGCCCCCACTTAGGGAAAGATATCCAGGAAGTTCTTCCCAATTCCATGCCTGGTCTGGCAATTTTTAACACTTTACAAATAGATCACTATGTTACTGTGAATACAGATGATCACTTACTATACACTTACTATACAAACTCCTGGAAGACATTTAGCTGCAGCTTATGTGCCTTGCCATAGTATCTCGTCCTAGGAGTCAGGGACCTTGTTTTTGTGACTGGTCTACACAATTCTAATGAAACTGGAAATCAAATAATGAGAGCTACTTGGTGGACAAGAGTACCACCAGAGGATACTTGGGAATGTTACCAGGGAGAATGTGAGAAGCCTTACAGTGTACTCAAACTAAACTGTATCTAGGGGTAACTGCTGCTCCTCTCACCTTAACTTGGAGCACGCAACATTATTGAGTTTGTAACCGGTACTCAAATTGCACTTCCATTATAAACGCTCAATGGCAACAACATGTTTGGTGGATAAAACAGCACTCGCCAACTAAAGCAAAAAGAACCTTAGGTCCAATAAAGGCAGGACTTGAGATGTCAGGACAAGCTAAAAGTGTATTTAACAACGACCAAAAAAAAAAAAAAAATCACAAGAAAAATCAATACTTACAGTCTAAATAGATTAAAAGAAATATTCCTTCAGAAGGAACGTATGGGTTGGGAAGCTACACAAAAAGATAATGACACTATTGTTAAGTAGGTAAATCAACTACTCAACTAACAAGGAGCCATGCCAAAACCCAGTGATGGAAAATTGCATGCGTCCAAACTCAACAAGGTTTACTGACCATGCTAATCCAAATGGAAACTGAAGTGGTCTCTAAAATGTGCCCTACCATTTTGGATGCAGAAACACAAGGTATATATTTATGCATAAACATATGAACCCTCTTCTTCCTGGAAAATTACTACCAAGAATATGTAGCTTAATTCACTGTACTCTTACAGCATTAGCACCCCACATAGATAATAACTAGACATATAACATAGTGATAGTAGGAATAGAGATTTTTTTTAATAATACCCATATTTTCCCAGTGGGGAATTGAAAGGCCATATTAAATAATACTTGGAGTCCAATTTCAATTCTACATCGTAAACAAATTCAGGAAGTTGGTGCTGTCCCCAAAATGTTTGGAATCCTGAAATCATATAAATATGACCCTTAATTTCTTTTTTCTTAATTTAATTTAAAATTCCAGGATACATGTGCAGGATGTGCAGGTTTGTTACCTAGGTAAATGTGTGCCATGGCGGTTTGCTGCATCTATCAATCCATCACCTAGATATTAAGCCCCGCATGCATTAGCTATTTATCCTGATGCTCTCCCTCCCCCCGCATCCCCTAGACAGGCCCCAGTATGTGTTGTTCCCCTCCCTGCATCCATGCGTTCTCACTGTTCAGCTCCAACTTATAAGTGAGAACATGCAGTGTTTACTTTTCCGTTCCTGTGTTAGTTTGCTGAGGATAATGGCTTCCAGCTCTATCCATGTCCCTGAAAAGGACATGATATAGTTCCTTTTTATGGCTGCATAGTATTCTATGGTGTATATGTACCATATTTTCTTTATCCAGTCTATCATTGGTGGCATTTGGGTTGATTCCATGTCTTCAATATTATGAATAGTGCTGCAATGAACATACATGTGCATGTATCTTTAGGACAGAACGATTTATATTCTTTTGGGTATATACTCAGTAATAGGATTGCTGAGTCAAACGATATTTCTGGCTCTAGGTCTTTGAGGAATCACCACACCATCTTCCACAATAGTTGAACTAATTTACATTCCTACCAACAATGTAAAAGCATTCCTATCTCCACAGCCTCCTCAACATCTGTTGTTTCTTGACTTTTTAATAATTGCCATTCTGACCAGCGTGAGATGGTATCTCATTGTGCTTATGATTTGCATTCCTCCAATGATTAGTGATGTTGAGCTTTTTTTCATATGTTTGCTGGCCACATAAATGTCTTCTTTTGAGAAGTGTCTGTTCACATCCTTTGCCCATTTTTTAACAGGATTGTTTTTTCTGTTTTTTTTTTTTTTTTTGAAACGGAGTCTCGCTCTGTCACCCAGGCTGGAGTGCAGGGGTGCGATCTCGGCTCACTGCAGGCTCCGCCCCTCAGGTTCATGCCATTCTCCGGCCTCAGCCTCCCGAGTAGCTGGGACTACAGGCACCCGCCACCTCGCCCAGCTAATTTTTTTGTATTTTTAGTAGAGACGGGGTTTCACCGTGTTAGCCAGGCTGGTCTCGATCTCCTGACCTCGTGATCTGCCCACCTCGGCCTCCCAAAGTGCCGGGATTACAGGCGTGAGCCACCGCACCCGGCCCTGTTTGTTTTTTTCTTATAATTTGTTTAAGTTCCATGTAGATTCTAGATATTAGAACTTTGCCAGATGGATAGATGGCAAAAATTTTCTCCCATTCTATAGATTGTCTGTTCATGCTGATGATAGTTTCTTTTGCTGTGCAGAAGCTCTTTAGTTTAATCAGATCCCATTTGTCAATAGTGGCTTTTGTTGCAATTGTTTTTGATGTTTTTGTCATGAAATCTTTGCCCGTGCCTATGTCCTGAATGGTATTTTCTTCTAGGGTTTTTATAGTGTTTTTCATTTTCTAGGGTTTTACATTTAAGTTCTTTAATCCATCTAGAGTTAATTTTCATATAAGGTGTAAGGAAAAGGTCCAGTTTCAATTTCTGCATATGGTTAGCCAGTTCTCCCGGCACCATTTACTAAATAGGGAATCCTTTCCCCATTGCTTTTATCAGGTTTATCAAAGATCAGATGGTTGTAGACGTGCAGTCTTATTTCTGAGATCTCTACTGTGCTCCATTGGTCTGTGTGTCTGTTGTTGTACCAGTACCATGCTGTTTTGGTTATTGTTTTGGTTACTATAGTTTGAAGTCCAGTAGCGTGATGCCTCCAGCTTTGTTCTTTTTGCTTAGGACTGTCTTGGCTATACAGGCTCTTTCTTGGTTCCATCTGAATTTTAGAGTAGTTTTTTTCTAATTATGTGAAGAATGTCAATGGTAGTTTAATGGGAACAGCATTGAATTTATAAGTTACTTTGGGCAGTATGGCCATTTTCATGATATTGATTCTTCCTATCCATGGGCATGGAATGTTTTCCCATTTGTGTCCTCTCATTTCCTTGAGCAGTGGTTTGTAGTCCTCCTTGAAGAGATCCTTCACTTTCCTTGCTAGCTGTATTCCTAGGTATTTTATTATCTTTGTAGCAATTGTGAATGAGAGTTCATTCATGATTTGGCTCTCTGCTTGTCTACTGTTGGTGTATAGGAATGCTTGTGATTTTTGCACATTGATTTTGTATCCTGAGACTTTGCTAAAGTTGCTTATCAGCTTAAGGAGCTTTTGGGCTGAGATGATGGGGTTTTCTAGATACAGAATCATGTCATCTGCAAACAGAGACAGTTTGACTTCCTCTCTTCCTATGTGAATACCCTTTCTTTCTCTTGCCTGATGGCCCCGGCCAGAACTTCCAATACTATGTTGAACGGGAGTGGTGAGAGAGATGACCCTTAATTTCTATACCCTGCTCAATATAATATATGGTACACAGGTGATATGGTTTAGCTCTGTGTCCCCACCCAAATCTCATCTTGAATTGCACTCCCATAATTGCCATGTATTGTGGGAGGAACCTGGTGGGAGACAATTGAATCATAAGGGCAGTTTCCTCCATACTCTTCTCGTGGTAGTGAATAAGTCTCATGAGATCTGATGGTTTTATCAGGGGTTTCTGCTTTTGCATCTTCTTCATTCTCTGCTTGCTGCCATCCATGTAAGATGGGACTTGCTCCTTCCTGCCTTCTGCCATGATTGTGAGGCTTCCCCAGCCACGTGGAACTGCAAGTCCAGTTAAACCTCTTTCGTTTATAAATTGCCCAGTCTCAGGTATGTCTTTATCAGCTGTGTGAAAACAGACTAATACAGTACATTGGTACCAGCAGAGTGGGACGCTGCTGAGAAGATATCCAAAAATATGGAAGTGACTTTGGAACTGGGTAACAGGCAGAGGTTGGAACAGTTCGGAGGGTTCAGAAGACAGAAAAACGTGGGAAAGTCTGGAGACTTGTTGAATGGCCTTGCCCAAAATGCTGACTGCCATATGGACAATAAGGTCCAGACGGAGATGAAAAACTTGTTGGGAACTGGAGCAAAGGTGACTCGTTGTTTTAGCAAAGAGACTGACAGCATTTTGCCCCTGCCCTAGAGATTTGTGGAACTTTGACCTTGAGAAAGATGATTTAAGGTATCTGGCAGAAGAAATTTCTAAGCAGCAAAGCATTCGAGAGGTGACTTGGGTGGTGTTAAAAGCATTGTTTTAAAAGGGAAACAGAGTATAAAAGTTTGAAAAATTTGCAGCCTGAATGCGATAGGAAAGAAAGTCCCCTTTTCTAAGGAGAAATTCAAGCCGGCTGCAGACATCTGAATAGGTAAGGAGGAGCCAAATGTTAATCCCCAAGACAGTGGGGAAAATGTCACCTGGGCATGTCAGAGGTCTTCACAGAAGCCCCTCCCGTCACAGGCCCAGAGGCCTGAGAGAAAAAAGTGGTTTTGTGGGCCAGGCCCAGGGTCCCTGAGCTGTGTGCAGCCTAGAGACTTGATGCCCTGCGTCCTAGCCGCTCCACCCCTGGCTGAAAGGGGCCAATGTAGAGCTCGGGCCATAGCTTCAGATGGTGCAAGCCCCAAGCCTTGGCAGCTTCCATGTGGTGTTGACACTGCAGGAGGACAGAAGTCAAGAACTGAGGTTTGTGAACCTCTGCCTAGGTTTCAGGAGATGTATGGAAATACCTGGATGCCCAGGCAGAAGTTTGCTGCAGGGGTGGGGCTCTCATGGAGAACTTCTGCTAGGGCAGTGTGGATGGAAAATGTGGGGTTGGAGCCCCTAAACAGAGTCTCTACTGGGGCACCGCCTAGTGGAGCTGTGAGAAAAGGGCTACCGTCCTCCAGACCCCAGAATAGTAGATCCACTGACAGCTTGCACCATGCACCTGGAAAAGCTGCAGACACTCAATGCCAGCCAGGAGGGAGGCTGTGCCCTGCAAAGCCACAGGAAGGGAGCTGCCCAAGACCATGGGCACCCACCTCTAGCATCAGCATGACCTGGATGTGAGACATGGAGACAAGGGAGATCATTTTGGAGCTTTAAGATCTGACTGCCCATCCTGGATTTCAGACTTGCATGGGACCTGTAGCCCCTGTGTTTTGGCCAGTTTCTCCCATTTGGAATGGGTGTATTCACTCAATACCTGTACCCCCAATGTATCTGGGAAATAACCAGCTTGCTTTTGATTTTATAGGCTTATAGGCAGAAGGGACTTGCCTTGTCTCAGATGAGACTTCAGACTGTGGACTTTTGAGTTAATGCTGAAATGAGCTAAGACTTTGGGGACTACTGGGAAGGCATGATTGGTTTCGAAATGTGAGGACATGAGATTTGGCAGGAGCCAGGGGTGGAATGATATGGTTTGGCTCTGTGTCCCCACCCAAAGCTCATCTTGAATTGTACTCCCGTAATTCCCATGTGTTGTGGGAGCGATCTGGTTGGAGATAATTAAATCATGAGCGTGGTTTCCTCCATACTGTTCTCATAGTAATAAGTAAGTCTCATGAGATCTGATGGTTTTATCAGGGGTTTCCGCTTTTGTGTCTTCCTCATTCTCTCTTTGTCTGCTGCCATCCACGTAAAACGAGACTTGTTCCTCCTTGCCTTCTGCCATGATTGTGAGGCTTCCCCAGCCACATGGAACTGTAAGTCCAATTAAACCTCATTCTTTTGTAAATTGCCCAGTCTCAGGTATGTCTTTATCAGCAGCATGAAAATGGACTAATACAATAGGAAAAGGATGCTTTCATTAGAAAGGGAGGATAAATGAGACTGTAGCTGTTTTAGATCTTATTTGCAACCAGACAACATTTGATTTAAATTATACTGCCATTTGGTACAATACTGGGTTAACAGGAAAGTTACTTTTATGATGAAATAATAGTTATGATAACGAAAATTAGAAAATTGGAACTCAACCCTCCTCAAATTGTACTCCCAGCAGAAGACAGACAAGCAATTAGACATTATAAATCATCAGCTAATTACAGTTCTAAATGCAAAGATATCATAAAGTACAAATACAAAGGGAGGAAATTTAATTAGTCACAGACTATCAAAATCTATGTTCAAGATTCTTTTCTATGATAATTGTTTCTTTACTTCATTGTCTTTACCTCAGTGGACCTCTAAGTTGCTCATAATATTGTTGATTATCTTTCTAATATTCCTATGTTACAAATATTATAAATACTGCAAAAATGTTACCAAAAGAATAAAACTCCAGCTAAAATTATGTTAGCTCATCAATTTGAACTATGGCCACAGAACGTATGTTAAGGGTGGTCTTCTATTGTCTGTTTTATCCAACATACTCTTTCCTCTAATTCTGACCTACTGAATTACAACAGAAAGGGACACGCTCCCAGTTTGCTCTGAGTCTGTGTCCCTGGCCTATAGTCCTCAAACTTGGCTCAGAATAAAATTAACTTTGACTTAAATCTATAGTGGCTGTTATTTTAACATTTTGGGTCAACCTAGTTGAGAAAAATTTAAAAACAGCAAGAAAAGCATGTAGTTTCAAAATACTGGAGCAAATATCCAATCACCTAAAAGAGCTAAAAGTATGTCCATGTAAAGAGCAAGAAATACTGGAGGTCAGGGGTGGGAGGTGAGAAGAGTGTGCTTTCTAGGTAGTGGTCATCTCGGGGAAAGTGAGGGTACTGTGCTTTTTTTTTCTTTTAAATAAAAAGACTTGAATTATTTGTTTCTTCAATCCACGTGCATATATAACTTTAAAAATAAACACCAATGTAATTTATTAACTAAGAAATAAAAATACTTGATGATCAAGTCAGTTGGAAAAATTAGATACTTAGCTTTTCAAAAGAGTAAGAAAATCCACCACAAGCCACTGAGGCTTTAAAAATGTCTCCTCAAGACAGCAGGATTAAAAAACAATAAAAAATAAAAATAAAAAAGCAATATACAACACTTAAGATACTGCCTTCAGTCCCCTGGGTGGCCATCCACCTTGTTTAAGATCTCCGAGAGATTTAACATGAAGGAAGCTCCAATAGTATGCACTATGCAACTCCCTAACCTGTCTACCTGGAATCTCTGCCTTACTCCCTACCGTTAAGCTGAGGCCAGTCTAGTTTAGAGGGAACCTTAACCTCTTTCCCTTCACCAGAGCTGGCTGCGGGCTGCCAGCATTCTGTGCCTCTAGGATTGGGAGGGTTTCCTAAGAAACCCAGCTATCCAAGCCTAAGTCCATAAAGTCCCAGGAGCATCAGTCACTCATAAATCTCATCTCCTACCCCAGTGCATAGTATCACCTTGACTAATCCAATGAGAGATTATACACATACTCCTCCCTGCAATGGCCAGATGAGGGATAAGAGTTGGCTCCATCTGAGCAACTGTCTTCCCTTCCACTTCCCAAAACCTCTCTTTCCTTATCTCTCCCTATATTTAACTGGCTCCACTGCTTTCCTCCATCAGCTCCTACTATTTTATGATGTACTTACATTACTAACACATTGCTTAATTCCTTTTAGACTGATTTTTTTTTTCTTGAGACAGAGTCCCACTCTGTCGCCCAGGCTGGAGTGCACTGGCACAATCACACCTCAATGCAGCCTGGACCTCCTGGGCTCAAGGGAGATCCTCCCGCCTCAGCCTCCCACATAGTTGGAACTACAGGTACAAGCCACCACACCCAGCTAATTTTTGTATTTTTTGTAGAGGCAGGCTTTCACCATACTGTCCAGGCTGGTCTTGAATTCCTGGGCTCCAGTGATCTGCCTACCTTGGCCTCCCAAAGTACTTGGGATTACAGGCACGAGCCACCACACCTGGCCTAGCCTGACTTTTTTCACCTATAAATAGAAATAATATTCCTTGAGGAGAGAGACTACCTGGCCATCTCTGCATACTCCGTAGTGCCTAAACTCAACATGCAGTGAAATATTCACCGAGTGATTAAACAAATGCACCTAAAACTACAATTCCAAGAAGGAATACTTGGTCAATAAACTCTCCTATTCCTGGACTCTCTGACCTAGAACAACCTTGAGGTACAAGACAAGGCCATGGGTCCACAACCCCGGGGAACCAGAAGATACAGCAGAAGCTGTCACAATGCAGATAGAAAGCAGCACATACCTGGAAGGAAGTGGGAATACAGACGAGGTTCAGATTCTCTTGCTTCACCCTTTCAGCTGTGGAAACAAAAGCCATATTGGCAGTTTTTCACTCTCCCTACTTTATTTTTCTTGTCATATGTGTTTGCTCAAATCCAACAGACAAGGGAAGGTCTATTTCCCAAAGACAGCTGCCTTTCATCCTGTGTCCCCCTCCTTGGTGGGAAAGCTGGTGACTGTACTTCACACATCAGAAGACAGGGACACAAGAAAGCATGGAGAGGTAAGTACTAACCACAGAAAGCAGTGTCAGTGTTTGCCATTGTTATGTGCCTGACAACATTCTAAGAACTTTGTATATACGAACTCTTAATCCTAAAAACCCAAAAGGTAAGTTAAATTATTTTCCCCATTTTGTAGATAAGGCAACTGAGGTTCAGAGAGGTAACATAACTTGGTAGTTATACCGCCAATAAGGAGCACAGCTAGGACATGATCCCAGGCTGTGTAGCCACACAGTCTTAACTCCCCTATATTGCCTCTTCTAGGAAAAAGCCAGAACTTTACTTTTGCATTTTAGTGAAAAATATACTTATTTGTAGGCCCCAGAGAGTGGCTAAAGGAGATTTATTTTTTCAATTTGGATTTGTACCTTTCAGGAAAGTTTGATTTAAAAAAAGAAAAAAAAAAGACTTCAGGAAAAAACTCATATTAAAATTTCATGTCTTTTTAATCACTGAGTGCATCTTGGGAGATTTGGGTGCCACTATTATAAAATCCATAGTCACTCCTGTGCCCTGAAAGTACTCTCCAGATACTTGGTTAAGATTGAAAGGTATATAACACAAAAGCTGCTATTTGGCCAATGAGAAGGCTTCCAGAAGCCATCACACCAGCACTAAAACCACTCCTTGATAACAAAGTGTTCCTGGACTTTACCTCCTGGGCTCTGCCCCTTGGCACCTAGAAGAATTCAGCATTCAGGCAGGCCTCTCCTCTGGGCTTTATTCTTACAAACAAAGAGCAGGGCAGTAAAACCTGTTGAGCAGGCATAGGGGCTGATAATTCCTGAGTCTTTCCTAAGCATAGAGACACCCTAACCAGTGTGAAATAAGCACCTACAGGAACCAGCCATCAATGGCAGGAGTCCCACGTCCACTCCAGGGTCATGGACAGGGCAAACCCACTGTGGTCTCAATTATCTGCCTGAGGAAGTCTGAGATCATGCAAAGAACTCAACGGTAGGATGCCATCGACATGATTAAAATTATATTGGGACCTCAAGATAAGTCCGCTCCTCCCCTCCAGCTGAGCAGAGTAAACAAAGGCAAGGGCGTCCTTCAAAGTTGGATGAAGAGGCCCAAGATTCCCTCTCTCTACAAAAGAGCAGAAACACTCAACTGACCTCAGGTAGTCCCTCCTTCCAGCTCTGTACTGCTGAAGACAAAAGGGCAATGCCAAACCTGTGCGCCACTTCCTCCCTCTCCTCTACCTCCCTACCCCATCATCACACACAAAACATCCAGTAGACAGTGAGAGAGCATACCTATTCGCTGCACAGCATGGACAATTGTAGAACCACTTCCAATTCCCAGCACTTGGTTATTCTGCCAAAAAGGAGGAAGAAGAAACAAAACTTATTAATACCATATTTTACTCCTTTGTCAGCCCACTTCCTAAAGCTATAAAATTATTATGAACAGCAATTCACCAACACAGGTGCAAGACAGGTACTGTGCCTATTTTATAGGAACATAAACACTGAACCTCAATGCTGTACTTTAGCCAGTGCATGGCGGACAAATGTTCAACAAGGCCCTCCTCTCTTCATTTCTGACACTGTCAACACCACCACTTCCTCCCTACATTCTACCAAATAATTGGTGCAATTACTTGCAACTGAATAGCAACTTGCGTCACCCTCACAGAAATGGCCTGCATATAAACACTTAAAGATTCCTGACATTTCAAGCCAGCAACAGTGTGTAAAAAAAAAAAAAAAAAAAAGAAAGAGAGAAAGAAAGAAGAAGAAGAAAGAAAAGAAAAAGATTTCTGGCCAACCCCAGGGAGGTAATTAGAAAAACACCTAAGAAAAAACAATAGAGCCTGGAGCCTGGGTAAGGGAGGGAAGCTAAGGCTTCTGGCTTCAGTGTCTTCCACAGGCACCTTCAAGTTGGTAGCACCACAAGACACATCAGGCCCACCATCTAGAGCTCTCCCAAAGTCAGCAGATAAAGAGAGGGCCTGAAGTAACCTCAAAATAATAAAGCATGTCAGCATCTGCCTAGGTGACGCCAAGGGGTGCTCATTTTGCATGAGCCTGACTCAGAGAAAATGGGAAGAGGGCAAAGGCTCAGTTAAGAACATGAAAAATAGTCTTCATCTGCAATAGGAAGGATCGTAATAAATGCAGAGCACTTCCTGAGTACAAAGTACAAGCAGACATCGCAATACTGAGCCTACCACCTTAAGAAACAAAGAAGGTACCTACAAGCAGACCAAAGACAGAGTAAAAGCTCAGCTGAGTCTACTAGACCACAAAGAGCAAAATGAGATCAGGGTACTAACAGTCAGGAACTAATATGGAGCTCAGTGCCTAAGCAACTTCCTGACATCTATCTCCTGCCGTTCCAAGGCAAAGCCAAGTGAACACCAAAGCGGCAGCTACCATTTATTAAGCACCTACCAAGAAGACTTATAAATGTTAATATAAAGCCAAATCTCACAACAATCACTTATGACCTAGAGACTCACTATTCCCACTTTATAGATGAGTTCAATATTGTAAGGAAAAACTTAAGACTTTGAAATGAGCAAAAGAGACTACTGGATATCCTTCCAATGGGATGCTGGAACCTGCTTGTATTGTCTGACTCTAAGAAGGTATGTGCCTTTGTCTCTAAGATATATGACGACTGTATAGAGATACACTTTAACTTGCAGAAAACTGTTAACAAAGCAAGTAATTTTTGTTCATAGAAATGCAAATTAATAGTGTTCTGTGAGATACAATTATTAACAGATCTTCTAAATTCATTTTAAGATTTTTTTTTACTACATATGAGCTTATGGTTGACTTCTCCTGTTATGCTTTGAACATCTCCACCAAAACTCACGTTGAAACTTAACTGCCATTATAACAATATTAAGAAGTGGGACCTTTAAGAGGTGATTAGGTCAGAGGGCTCCACCCTCATGGGTGGGATTGGTGCCCACCCACAGCACTTCAACATCTGTCTCTCTCACCAGATGCCAGCCCCTTGATATTGGACTTCGTAGCCTCCAGAAGTATAAGCCAAAACATTTCTGTTCATTATAAATTACTCATTCTCAGGTATTCTATTATAGCAGCACAAAGTGGACTAAGACACCTATGAACAGGTTCTAATAACTTTTACAGTTCCCTCATTCATTTAGTGAGTTAAATAAAATCTTTGACATATATTCATTTTATATATGTGTGATTTTACCTGTTTTAAATATATATACAAGATACATTGTATATCGTATATATATTTAAAACATATATAAACAATATCAATGCCCCCGACACACAAACTCATCCTCAAACTCCTGGGCTCATACAATCCTACTGCCTCAGCTTCCCATATAGCTAGTACTACAGGAACATGCCACCATGCCCAGCTAATTTTTTAATTCTTTTAAAAGACACAGTCTCACTCTGTCAACCAGGCTAGTCTCGAACTCCTGGCCTCAAGGGATCCTCTCACCTCTGCCTCCCAAAGTGCTGGGATGAGCCATTTCAATCGAATAAGCAACTTCAGGAAGTTCAATTTGCTGAAACATCAATCTATTTCAAATTTCTTAAAATTTCCAACAACTGATTAACAATTAATTTATTTGACAAAGGAAAGCCCACAGTAAAACCTTCTTTTTAGGAAGAAGACAAGTCCTGAAGGGCCCTCAGGACAAACAGGGCCACAACTAAAATCCTTCATTCCCCACAGGACAAAGGCCATAGGAATACTTAAAGTCAGCCCCGAGGCCTTACATTAGATATGGTCCTTCTCAAAGTTTGACTACATCTGTAACTAGAATAGAAAGAATGACCAACAAGTAGAGTTACCAAAAAAAAAATCAAATACTAATGTCCCCACAACCACATACATGTATACTAAAAATGCTTCTATAGCCTCTCCTACCTACAGAAGACTTTATCCAACAACTTTTGCGTTACTGACCTGGTGGAAACTGCTTTTACTAGCTCACAGTTCCAAAGGCACTGAATACATCAGGGGCTTGGGCTGTCAGAACAGAGCTCGCACTAGGTCAGGATTCCACCTGTGCCAATGCTCTCAAGAAGGCAATGTGTCTAATAAAGTTATTTAGCTACCTGGACAATCCCCAAAGGCAAGGACTTCAAGACAAGTAAATGATATATCACAGCACAGAAACATTCAAAATGGCTAAATATCTCACATACAAAAATCTTCAGGGAATGAGAAAATGTCTTATCAAGGCCTATGTCTGAGTGTGGAAAAACTCAAACTTTTTCCTCTGCTCTCACACCACAACAATCATCAACACAGAAGACTTTTGTGACCAAATGTATGGGGATTTCTCTCCATATCCCAAGCAAGCAATCTACTCTGCAGCAGACACCAGCTGGGTATCCTCCAATTCAATTTCAACACCCTCTACCTGGAGATACCATAAGGTTCCACCGGTTGAGGGCTCAGCTCCCAAGATTGCCTCCTCCTTCCTACCAAATGCAAGTCCAGGCCTCCAGAACTTCTGACTTGACAGCTTCAAGTTGGAGTTTCCACAACACTCTCTTTGGGTTTGATTAACTTGCTAGGGTGGCTCACAGAACTCAGGGAAACATGTTTACCAGTTTATTATAAAGGCTATGATGAAGGATATGGATGAAGAGATGCATAGGTAAAGGTATGTAAGAAGGAGCACAGAGCTTCCATGCTCTCTCTAGGCACACCATCCTCCAGGGACCTTTACATGTTCTGCTCTCCAGAAGCTTCCAAACCCTGTCCTCTTGAGCCTTTTTTTCCTTTTCTTTTTTTTTTTTTTTTTTGAGACTTTATCGAATAGGTATGATTGGCTCTTGGAAAAGACCAGGAATTGCAAGGGCCTAGAAATGTGACTGGACAAAAAGCGCATGATACAATACCAGCAGACTGACTGGGGAAACCCTGCAAGGGCTGCCTGTTCAGATTCTTCTTCACCTGCAGCATTCCTTCCTCCAGGGTATGGAACAGGAACCCTTCTGAAACGGGGATCTTATGACATACAATCAGACAACATAGGTCACAGAATTTCTTTACAGCCAGCTCCAAGACAGAAAAGCATTGGGGAGAGAAAGGAGCAAGTGGAAGGAGGGCAGGAGAAGGTAAGAGAGGGAGATTCTGTTTTCTGAGGCCTGCTTTGGGCCCTAAAGCACCCCAAATATAACAAAAGACTGTAGCAAGGGCTATGAGTGTTATGAACCAAGAGCCATGGATAAAAACATTGTGTGTGTGTGTTTAAAATATCACACTAGATAGACTTAACTTGACCTTCACACATGACCTGAAGCTAGGAACTCTAGCTTTACAGTAATTCAATCACCAAACTCCTGGTTACCAAGCTTAGCCATACATTCATGTCAGTCACAGTCCCCAGCAGGCAGGTGGCACAGAGGTGAATTCGGATGAATCAGACAAGCTCTGTATAAGGCTCCTTCTTTGCCTTTTGGAAGAGACCAGGAATTGCAAGGCGCTGCCAGGCCTAAAGCTCTTCACCTATGTGATCCCTGCTGCCTTGGAATCAAATGACTGGCCCAGGAATCAGTGCCCTTGCCAAAGCCAACCAGAGGTGAATAAAGGCTGCCTATGAGGTGGCCCAACAGCAGAAGACTGCCAAACAGGCCCTGCTAGAGGAGTGGCCCCATTCTAATGGGCAATATTAAACCACATGTATGTGCAACATCAGAACTTCACTCAGCTTGTCGAATGGAGTAACTTTGGAAATACTACTTCTGCTAACCAACTAGAACCACTGCCCATCAGCTTCCTCAACCAAGCCAGTCAAAAAACAAAGCCCAGGCTCCAAAGAGAACAAAGGGATGAGGCTACAGACGTTCAGAAGAGCCTAGTTCTGCATGGCGACCCATCCTGGGTGGCTACACCCACAGACACAGACAGAGCTGAGCCAAGGGTGGCTATACGAAGGATTCACCTGAGAACGCTCCATGTTTTCCATCCACTCAGACATGGAAGTGGTCACCATATTGGAACTCCAAAGGACTAGGGAACAGGAAGCCCTACTCCCCAGAGATTCTATACAAAGAACCTCCAATAACCCCAACACTTTCATATTTGTGTCCACACTACACACAATTGGACAAACATGTACTGGGCAGGCCCCACTGTGTCCAATGCTAAATGAAGGTTAACTACCCTCCAGGAGCTTACCCTTTAAGGGGCTGGAAGAAACGAACACACAGATGACCAAAACATGAGAGACAACATAAAGCACATAAGAGGTATGAAGTGCTACAGAATTGAACAATTGAACAAACATGTACTGGGCAGGCCCCACTGTGACCAATGCTAAATGAAGGTTAACTACCCTCCAGGAGCTTCCCCTTTAAGGGGCTGGAAGAAACGAACACACAGATGACCATAACATGAGAGACAACATAAAGCACATAAGAGGCATGAAGTGCTACAGAATCACGGAAAAGAAATCTTCCTCTCCTTAGGATGCTAAGGAAAAACTGAAAGGAGGAAATGGCCTTTAAGCCAAACCCTGAAGGGCATACATGATTTTAACAGATGTCCCCAAAAGGTCACTGTAGATCCCCCCAAAATCACCTAACTTCATGAAATGATGTGGTCAGAATCCAGTGTTTTGGGGCTCTAGCCTAAGGTCAGGGCTTGCACATTTTTATTTAATCAAATACACAACTATAACACAAAGGTCAGGGAGACGCGCCACCAAATATTAATGTAAACTCATTAACAGGACAACTTAGATATGGGGCTTTTCTAATTGTATTCTCATGTGGATTACATTTATCTATTAGCTACTCACTTTATGCAGATATTTTGAAATTTCAGCTTATTGTCTCAATTTTACAACTGAGGCACTGAATCCCAAAGGTAGGGTCAAATTAACACATTTTACATTATCTCTGTTAATCCTCATAGAAAATCCTTTTGCCAATCAGACTTACAACAGGCTACACCAGAACGGGGTAGCAGTGCAAAGGGTAGAAGGGCACACTGGAATATCCCTTCTACAGAACTGGCCGAGCCACAGGTTACCACATTGTCCACTCCCACTCAAACAGGCTGTGGTGAAGCTCATCCAACATTATCTAAGCAAAATAATTTTGTAGAGTAAAGCATTAAGAAATGTAAACGAACTATTATCGGAGAAAAAAAGGGACTCTAATACCACTTTCTAATAAGTAGAAATGAGAGATAAAAAGCCAATAAGACCAAGGAAACTACACCACAGGGCAGACATACTCCACTTGGCTTCCTTATTATAATTAAGATACTTGATTGGTGACAGCAAAACCACTTGGATTAAAAAAACTCCACTAACAGCACCACACCTGCCACTTAACAAACAAGTAGGGACCACCACCTAACAGCTAAGCATCTCTGCAGCCCCGCCTTAAAAAATAAACTAGCATCCTCCAGACTTAATCCACCCCGCCCTATGGAAAGAAGGAAGTTTGAAGCCCCGGGACTTCCCTTCCCTCCAAGAATACCCTCAGGGGCCGGCGCGCACCAAGCCCAGAACCTCCTTCGACTGAAATTTCAAAGCACTAGCAAACCAACTCTCCGCCAGCTTCTGGGTCAGTAAAGAGAAATGAAAATCTCTCCGCAGCCCCAAAGCCCACCATTTTCCACTTATTGATAAGGAGGCCACAAGGCAAGTGCCTCTAGCCCCCATTCCAAACATCAGACAGCACCAGGCTCCACTTTGCAAACTGTTCCAGCTGGACAAGGAGCCTTTAGAAAGCTCAAGCATTAGAAGATTCGCCCCCAACCGATTCCACATCTAAAGGGTCTTTAAGGAGCAGGGAAGAAGGGTCTAAACTCGGGTAAAGTGCACACCCTCTACCCTCTCACTCAGCCCCCGCCCTGCCAGGAGCTAGGCGCGCCCCGGCAGCACCCAGAACGCGCAACAGGAGCCCATCACGCCAAGGACATGCGCCCCGCGCCCCACGTCCCGAGGTGCTCACCCTCACGTGGTTCTCCACAGCCGCGCGGCCCGCCAGCTTCTTGGCCTCCTCGGCCTTGGACATCGTGGAGGGGGCCGGGCAGCTGCTGTTGGAGTCCCCGCAGCTGGTGCTTGCGTTGCCAGCACCGCCACGGGTCCCGGACTGTGCACGCCCCGGCAGCCGCACGTGGGAACCCGGGAGGTCCCAGCTGTTCCCTCCTCCGCCGGAGGCCGCGCCCCCGGCCCTCCCGGGCAGCGGGGCCAAGACCCGCCCGTAGAGGGTGCTGAAGGGCCCGGGGCGCTGCATCCCGACGCCTCGCTCCGGCCTCCGCTGAAGTCCCGCCCCCGGCGCCCCCGGAAATCTGGTCGCTTACGCACACAGTCTGCGTGCCCTGCTGCGCGGGCCTTGCTGGGAAATGTAGTTCTTTGGCTTCCAGGACCCCTATCTGCGCCTCAGTCTGGACTACCAACCCCATAATGCTCTCCTCGACGGGATGCGCTCCGGCACTTCGCGCTGTGAAGTACCATTAGTCGCGGGAATATCAGTGTGGTGACTCCTTAGCCGGGGGAAGTGTACTTAGGCCACCGTTAGGTGAAGTCCAGGGATATTTCTGTTCGCCCATGCATCCGAGAAAGGAGTGTTAGACCTGCCCCTGTTGTTTCTCCCAGCAGTGAGAACGTGGCCATGGAGAACGTGGCACTTCTGTAGACGACGCGGCCCTTTTGGGGTTACTACTGCCCAGGAAACTCACATGCGACACGGGTGCCAGCTGAAGTCCATCTAGACCCCCGCAGACCCAAGGTCACAAGTTGAGAATCCCCTGCCATGGATATTCTTCTGCACCTAGTGGGGAGCAGGTGGAGCTGCACCTTGCTCCTCCCATTTGGAGACTAGTTTTGCACATATGAGTGTGCCCTGCAGCGATCCTGCAATCCTTCGTGACTAACAAGGACTTTCTGTGAAAACAGATTTATCTTTTCTTCTCTGCCTTTAAGGTTTCTTGCTGTTGAGAAGTTAAGTGACGAGGAATTCTTATTGCCCCCATTTTACAGGCAAAGAAACTAATGCTGACCCCAACCTTACCAACCACTTGGAGGTCCCTAAAAACACATGACCTTTGTGTTTCTCGGCTGTTAGTGGAATCCTTTCTGTCTGCTCATGAACTCATCTTCAAACGCGTTCTAGGCCTTCAGAACTCTTCCGTGAGCGCAAGTCACTGGTATGGGCCACTGTTACTGCCGCTTATCACCTAGATTTTCTTAACTATGCTTTGCTCCCTGAGGCCGTGAGCTCCTGAATCTTCACCTTAGTCTGTAGGAGGAAAAGTTGTTTGAGATGATATTTGAATCCTTCAATTTAGGCCAAATTCAGAACATAGCAGAAGGTTCTGGCTAACATGCAGAACAATATGTCTGGACTCCCACTACTGTTGGTCTGCAAAGTTGAAGGCTACTCTAGGCAAATGTGTCACCTTTAATGTATCTCCTTAGGAGGAGTCTTTCACCTTGTTCATGCTCCTCAGCACCCACACCAAAAGATTCATGAAGCAAATATTAGCTAGTCTCTGCTTTACCTCATTACCCCCGGCCTGAGGACCTTTGAACCATTTTAAATGCTCTACCTGCCAGCCTGGCCATCTATGCACTGCTTGCTCCATCTACCCTTCTGACTCAGCTGAAATACCACCTTCTCAAAGAAGTGTAAGTGACCACCTCATCTAAATTGGGTTTCCTACCCACCCCTCCTCTATCACTTTGCACATGGTTGTATTTCTATCACAGAACTTCCGTCCATCGTTCGTTTCCTTCGTTTTGTACTTGTTTATCATATATCCTCTGTAGAAAAGAACATTCTGAGAAGACGGACTTTGGTGTCTTTCTAAAAATCCTCCATTCCTAAAACTGCCTGACCTGTAGATGGTCCTCAACAAATATCTAAAACATTTTAAATAACAAATAGATGTCATGCTTTAACCCTACACTCCACCTTCAGCCATACAGAATTTTAGTCCCTGTGTCCATGCTCTTACTTCGTGTTTTTGTACACTCTGTACCCTTCTAACTCTCAGATATTCTTCAAGACTTCATTCTGTTACTTGTTACTCTGCAACTCTAAACCCCACTCTTAGTTGAGTTGGCTGCTCTTCAGTGCTCCCAATCACCTGTAACCTCTGTGTCATAACCATCTCGCTCTATTCATTTGACTGTCTCATTCAAAAGACATGTCCCTTGATGGCAGAGACTGTTGCTCATAACATGGACAGTGCCTTGTTCAGTTACTGTTTGGGGGTGACAAGGTCTGTCTGTGCCTCTTTGTGTTCTCTTTCCTTCTCTCTTTTCTCCATGTTGTACTCGTCTTTCCATTTCTGCACCCCTTTTAATCCTTTCCTAAGGTTGTTATCCATGCCTAGTGATTCTCATGGACTTCTGAAATCCCGGTTCTTAGGACTGAAGATTGTGCCGATCTTTGAAGTAATATGAGTATTGCATTCTGATGACACTTCATTTGCATAATTATTGATAATAGTGCCAGGTACAATGCTAAGTGCTTTGCAGACTTTATCACATTTAATCCTGACTTCAAGAAGTGGATACCATTAACTCCTGGCCGGGCACAGTGGCTCTCACCTGTAATCTTAGCACTTTTGGAGGCCAAGGCATGTGGATCACCTGAGGTCAAGAGTTGGAGACTAGCCTGGCCAACATGGTGAAACCCCATCTCTACTAAAAATATAAAATTAGCCGGATGTGGTGGCACACACCTGTAGTCCCAGCTATTCAGGAGGCTGAGACAGGAGAATCACTTGAACCTGGGAGGTAGAGGCTGCAGTGAACTGAGATGGCACCACTGTCAGCCTGGGCAAGACATAGTGAGACTCTATCTCCAAAAAAAAAAGAAGTGGATACTGTTATCCTCATTGGCATAAAAGAAGTCCTCACTTTGGGAGGCCAAGGCAGGTGGATCACGAGGCCAGGAGTTCAAGGCCAGCCTGGCCAACATGGTGAAACCCCTGTCTCTACTGAAAATACAAAAACTAGCTGGGCATGGTGGCAGGTGCCTGTAATCCCAGCTACTTGAGAGGCTGAGGCAGGAGAATCAGTTGAACCCAGGAGGCAGGGGTTGCAGTGAGCCTTGATCACGCCGTTGCACTCCAACCTGGGTGACAGAGTGAGACTCCATCTTAAAAAAAAAAAAGTCCTCACTTACTCAAGGCCACACTGCTTGTAAGCGAAGCTGGGATATGAACCTTCAGTGATTCTAGGACCAAACCCTGACCTAATAGAATCACCTAGGTGGGGATTTATTAATTGCCCCACCCCACCCCCAATACAGCCATGAACTTTGTATAAACCACACAGGTAATGCCTTTTCTCTTTAAAGCCACAAGTAATAGCAGTAAATCTTAAGACAAAATGGTTAAGAGGGGAAAAAAACTATAAATGAGGAAGTACTAAATGAAGGGAAGTGCACAGGTTTTGGATAATGGACCAGATTCGGGGTCTGATAAAAGTAAGATCAATCTACTTTATCTACTTAATAACCCACTAAAAAGCCTTTTTTTAATTACAAGGGCCATACTAATCTCTGTATCTTGCCAGTTTTAGTATATATGCTGCCAAAGCGAGCACTAAAAAGTGTTTGTTTTTTTTTTTAACTAGATTGCACTAGAAAGAACCACATGGGGTTTATTCTTCCCTCTTTCAAGAAACCTAATGAAATTGGGCTGAGATTCCAAGGAACTCCTAGAAAAGAGTTATCAGTGCCAGAATGAAGGATCCTAGAGGGCAGAGCCCACTGTTCTACTCTATTTATAGTGGTAAGAGGTAAGGCCTGCGCCTGCATGGGCTTTAAGTATTCACTCCCATGATAGTCCCAGCGTGGTCCAGTCTGAGAGGAAACAGAGGCAATGGGCACCATGGCACTTCACTTAATGCTGGTGTATTAGTCCGTTTTCATGCTGCTGATAAAGACATACCTGAGATTGGGCAATTTACAAAAGAAAGAGCTTTAATGGACTTATAGTTCCACATGGCTAGGGAAGCCTCACAATCATGGCAGAAGACAAGGAGAAGCAAGTCACATCTTACATGAATGGCAGCAGGCAAAGAGAGAGAGCTTGTGCAGGGAAACTCCCATTTTTAAAGCCATCAGATCTCGTGAGACTTACTATCACAAGGACAGCACAGGAAATACCCACCCCCATAATTCAATTATCTCCCACCAGGTCCCTCCCACAATATGTGGGAATTATGGGAGCTACAAGATGAGATTTGGGTGGGGACACAGAGCAAACCATATCAGCTGGGATGTAGGCACCACCAGGAAGATACATAGCCATCATTGTTTGCCTGCCCAGGCTTCAGTGAAGCAGGTAAAACTCTTGCTTTCCACTTCCTCATTTCCATTTCCTCTCCTTTCTCACTCTTATTTTCTTCAAAGTTTGTACATTTTGAAGATGATTTCCATGGAAGACTGTACAGAACTACAAACTAGATGTTGGAATGGATTTGAGGATCCTGCCAGAGACTGAAGATGCTGCTTCAGATGTATCTCAGAATAGAGTTTGGCTCACCCTACTTTCATTCAACAGCTTCACTCATTTAGACATAGCAACCCAACTTCACACCCTCCTCTCTCACACCATTAGGATGACCCTTTGGAGCCTCAACTTTTGGCCTGCCTTGCTCCATCCCCTTTTCACAAGGGCAGGTTTATCATCTACTAGCAATCTTGACTAAGGCCTTGGAAGAGGATTGGACCTTATTCACAGTGGTCTAGTGATCAAAACAAGTCATTGTTAATACATCAGTGTTACCACTTTGCTATGCGTGTAACAATGGAAAACAGCATAGTGCAGTCCATTTACCAAAACCAAATCTTACTGCTAGTTGACCAACACCATGTGGTCCTGAGAAAAATGTGTATAGAACAATCCCTTATTGCTGTATAAAACCATTCTTTGCTTAAGGATCACCTGCCTTTTGATATCTTTACACCAGTGACTGTCAACGTGGAGTGATTTTTGCCTCTCTCCTCATGGGGATATTTGACAATGTCTGGACACATTTTTTATTGTCACAATTGGGAGAATGCTACTGGCATCTAATAGGTCAGGGCCAAGGATACTGCTATACATCCTTCAGTGCACAGACAGCCACATACACAAAGAATTTTCCCAACCAAAGTGTCAATAGTGCTGACATTGAGAAACTGCCTTAAAGAATCTTCAAGTGGAATTACTTGGGAGGTTCTGTTAGCAGTAGCGAATCCATACAGGTCTGCAGCAACCTCACTTCTTGCCTCCTCAGAAGAAAGAATTCAACCAAGGAGGCATTAGGCAATAGGAAAGACCAATGCAAGTTTTAGAACAGGAATAAAAGTTTGTTTAAAAGGGAGAAAGAACAAAAGGAAGGAAAGTCCACTTGGAAGAGGGCCAACCAGGTGACTTGAAAGACAAGTGAGTAGTTTGACCTTTAGACTTAGGGTTTTATATGTTGACAAACTTCCAGGGCTTGCATTTTTTTCTCCCCTAATTCTTCCTTTGGGGTGAGCTGTCTGCATGTGCAGTTGCCTGCTAGCACTTGCGAGGGGAGCATGCATGGTGTGTTTACTGGAGTTGTACACATGCTCACTTGAGGCGTTCTTCCCTTACCAGTTGAATGTCCCTAGGAGGCCATATACCAGTTCAGCTCTGCCATTTTGTCTCTTAATGCACGTGCTTGAGCCCACTCATGCAACTCCTGAGATCTTATTGGGAAGGTGTTGATTACCAGTTTCAGGTTTTTTTCTATCTGTTGGGAGACTGCCTTTCCCTGGCACTGGCGGCAACCAATTATTATTTTAGAGAGGCAGTTAACAGCTGCCTGACCATCACCTGATGGTCACCTGACATTCCTTGTAGGGGTTTAGGCAAGTGCCCTCCTGCCCTGCCCATGACCAACTGGCTACCCACTGTAGCATTTCTCCCCTCAAGATTCCAAGACCCCAATTCTTTGGGAAAAATGGCTGATCAGTCTTCCATAAATCCCTCCTGCTGATGGTGGGGCAGTGGTGGTTGTTCTGTGGGTCTTGGCCTGTTGCTAGCTGTCAGGGAAGGAGAGTGGCTCCATGGGTTGATGAAAGCAGTATCCAGCCAGGTCCAAGGGAGGCAGGGGCAGAATTTTATCTCCATCATGTATCCTTGATGGACATCTAGGGGTCCCCTGTAAGAGGGTGACTCTTGAATATTGAGAGGATGGTATCCCTCTCTGAGGGTTATCTGGAGCTTGATGGCCTGAAGAATAAAATAGACAGATTGGGTTATTAGATTTAGTAGAATGTTAAAATGAAATAAGGAAGTGAAGACAGCTCCAAAAAATCCCAAGCCTGCCGGCATACTCATGTAACTGGTAGCCATAGTCATGCTTGCCAAGACTTGGGTTTATTGGGTTGCTAGCCAATTCCAGTATGTGCCCAGAATTAGAATATTATCCAGATTTGTACATTACCTATCCCTTTTGTTTCTTCTGAGCTGCAGCCAGAGATCACTAGCTGGTTCACAGGAATGAGGGTTAGTCTAAATTGCAGAGAAAAACTCAAAAACAGCTGATGAGACTAGAATCTAAGATCAGGTATACCATAATTCTTGAAACATAATTTTCCAGACATGGTGGCTCATGCCTGTAATCCCAGCACTTTGGGAGGCCAAGGTGGGTGGATCACTTGAGTTCAGGAGTTTGAGACCAGCCTGGCCAACATGGTGAAACCCTGTCTCTACTAAAAATACAAAAATTAGCTGAGTGTGGTGGTGGGAGCCTGTAATCTCAGCTACTCAGAAGGCCATGGCAGGAGAATCGCTTGAACCCAAGTGGCGGAGGTTGCCGTGAGTCGAGATCATGCTTCTGCACTCCAGCCTGGGCAATAGAGTGAGAGACTCCATCTCAGAAAAAAAAAAAGAAAAAAGAAAAGAAATAAGAAATAAATAGAATTTTTCTCTCCAGTCCTCATTTTTATTAAAAACAAATCATGACAGGACAGATTTGTTTGCAAAATAAACTTTAGTCTTATTATACTTGGCCTAATTATTTGCATAAAGCACAGCAAGAATAATTATTTTCCATATAGGCTCCTTTTTAAATTGGCTTTGATGGAACTTTGTTCCATAAGGAATCTCAGATAAGACGTTTTTAAAGCCTTAAGCCCAGCCATGGGTTGGTGCCATCAAATACCTGTATGAATTGAATAAATTCCTTTCCTCTTGAGGTCCCCAGATAACCTGGGGCTCCTGGGCCTGTCAGAAACTGGTATTCTTTACTTACCACAGGTCAGGAACCCTGTACAGGGACTGTGTAGATAAGGTGTGTTTTCCTAGGGGGGCTTTTATTGGCTCTATAAGTCAAATTTGATTCCTTGAAGGAAAGGACACCATTATAGTTAAAGCCTTGGTAAAATAACCAGTGGCTTCAATTTTGTCCTTGCAAAAGAAAACAGGTTCTTATTGCACTTATACAAATTACTATCTTACCATAAGTTAAGAATACTCACAAATAGTTTCCAAATTCTGGGGAATCTGGAAGATAGAAATAGGCTGCAAATTTTGTTGACAAAATTTGTTTGCTCATTTGTTAAAAATTGTAAATAGCTCAAAAGAAAAGCTTTCTAGGCTTTGAAAAACAAAGGATTAGCCATGTTTTAAGCAAAAAGTAGTAAGAGGATTGTTTTAGTCTTTTATTAGTTCAGTCCATGTCGTTAACTCCTATTCTGCTTGATATTCACGAACATTTTAGCTCTCCATGAGAGTCCTGAAAGTTTTTTCCTCTATTCTAATGTCACAATATCCAAAGTTATCAGAAACCTGCATTTAAGAGCACCTGTTACATTCCCATAGCTGATTATAAACTGCCTTCTAAAACAATCCTTTAACCCTCTATTAGGCAAAAAAAATCCATATTCCCATGAGTTCTTATAACTTTTTCCCAAAAGCACATTCTAGCTTCCTTACACACCTTGCATGTAAAACTATTTTTCCAGTAGCCTCAAGTACATGTTACACTGTTAAGTCTTAGCAATTTTTACTTTTGGTGAAAAACCTGGTAAGTAAGTGATTTTAATTATGTACTAGGTTTGGAGCCTAGGACACCAGACAGAAGTCCAGATAAGGTTTGACTGTTTTCAGCATAGCTAGGGGACATGGCTAACTCTGTATGTTCCCAGGCCTTACCTAGCTTTAAAGCAGGGAATTTGTACAGTTAAGAGCCATAGTGGCAGTTTGTGAAGCATTTAGAAGGCATAGTAACCTTTAAAATTGTACAGCATTTCTTTCATAAATTCTCTTTCACAAATCTTTTTTAACAACTTACACAGACCACCTACAACATGCTTGGACTTTTTTTACTTGTCCTGGACATCCCTCTTTTTAAACCACCAATCATTTTACTTTAGGATGAGAATTTACCATACAAGATTTTTTTTTTGTGCTACAAAATCTCTTCTTTATATCCTTCCTTGCCAGAAATACCACTTTACCTTTATAACCTTTGAATTAGACAAAAGTCATTTTCCTTCTGTTAGAAAGTTAAGGTTTGTACTGCATGTTGCTATGTGAGTCCTGTGGAGGGGGAGCAGATAAGGGGGTTATCTACATACTGCAGAAGTTATCCCCTGCTCAAGAGTTTGCTCAGTTAGATTTTCACTAGAACTTCTCTGAATAAATGTGGGCTATTTCTAAACCCCTGAGGTAGGACTGTACAGGTTAAAGTTATTGGTTAAAGAATTAGGTAATTTTGCGGGGAGAGATAGGGCTATCAGAGAGAAAGATGAATTCAGAGGCTGGGTAAATGTTGAGTGAGCACTCATTTTGGAAAGTATATTTTTGCCCCAAAGAGGTGAGAGGACATTGCCAGGGACTGGTGGGAGAATAGTAATTGGTCACTTAACTAATATAAAAGGGTGTGAATCTTTTCTTTTAGAGGGGGGTGCCATTTGCCCCCATTGCCTGACAGTATTTGGAAGAGAGTTTCTCAGAGAAAGATATTAGCACAGAGTAGGCAGCTCTTGAACCCAAAAGGGAAATTTATAATTTTACTTGCCACCTGCAGAGTTGCCCTCAGCTTTGTCCTGTTGACGATGATGTGTGATTTGGAAGGCAACTAGAGCAGAGAGCACCTTCAGCTCAAGGTTATCAGGGGTTGGGATTCTGTCCCAAAGGCCCTTTGGCCTGTCAGGGCAGTCTCATTTCCAGTAGCCAAGCTCGTGGCAGAGAAGCAAGCCATTAGAGGCTTTTTCCCATTTATCCCATTAGGGCACTTTGCCTTCCAGTGGCCTGGCTTCCCACACCAATGGCAGTTACCTAGAGGAGTGCCCTTAGGGCAACCTGGAGGGGGTGGGTGGGCTTGCAGAGCAGCCCGTACTTGAGCCCACCTCCTTTCTCTGTGTTTCTCCTTTTTCTTAGCCTTGTCCTCCTTATTCTGCTCTCAGTTATAAAAGACTGAGGAGGCTAATCTGAGGACCTCCTACACAGGGGTACTGAGTTCTAAGGCTGACTTTTGCAATTTCCTCCTAGTTCATTCTTAAGCCAAATAGTATTACAAAGGAAAACTAGTTTTTTTGTTTTAAGGTTTGGGGGAATCAAACTTTTCCCGGTTTTAGGGGGTGCCTCCAAGGGGCATGATCTTTAATTTGGAGATGCTATTACCCATCTGCAAAGGGCAAACAGAGGAGAAAAAGCGGGGGGAGTTTTTCCTTCACTTTCCTATTATTCTGAATGAGGCATCCCCCATTGTCCTTAGGGTTCCAGAATAAACTGGTCTTAGCATGTACCCTTGGTCCATCTCATCACAATTACCCATTTGAAAACAGAGGAGATACTGGAATGAAGAGTGGGCCCTCTGTTCATCCCTGAGGTTATGGAATGAACTGGTCTTACTGTGTACCCCTAACCTTGCCTTCATCTCTGTTCTAATGGTAATCTGTTAGACTAGGGCCAAACTTCATCTCTGTCCAATGGGTCTCTTGCACCTGGTGCCTTGGGCCAGCCTGTATCCTTGTCTCCATGACCCTATAGTGACCTCACTTCAGCATTTTAGGCAACAAAATGATTATCTCTTTTCTTATATTCCCATTTCCATGTTCTTTAAGTAGATGAGAAGCCTGTTTTTCAGCTAACTGCCCCAAGGGGCTAGACTTCCCTCCCTGCAAATATGACCTTGAAGGTCTTGATGTATGTTAAGAAGGGCATGGAAGTGATTAGAGAAATGGAAGCTACTAGAGAAAGTGGGAGGAAGCAAGAGGAATACTCATGGAAAGCCTTCATATCCTCACAAAAACAGCAGCCCTTGGATTCAAGAGGGCAACATTTATTTGCCCTCTTGACGTAAAGGAGTAAACTCCAGAGGACTTGGGGCTTGGGGTAAGAACTCACAAATGGCAAAGGAAGAATTTTTCCTCCTCCCAATGGGTGCTTACTGAAAAAAAAAAAAAAAAAAAAAAAGCAACTAGGTGGGATCCTTAAAGGGCCAGAGTGAGGTCCTATGCAGGCAGACAAAGTGCTTCAAAAGCCACTGGAAAACTTGGCCCTGGGGTGTAACATGAACAAAAAGCATATAGTAAGTTATAAGGAGCTGGCAGAGCTACAGTTCTAATTAGTGTCTGTCCCGACAATGTGCCAGCAGACAGGGGAAAGGCTGGAAGTCATCTGAGCTGGTAGGATAAAAACAAGTATAAATCTCAGGGGCTATCTGCAAGGGAGCCTGTGTCTTTTCTGCCATGAAAATTCAGCAAGAGCCACAGACACATGAATAACAGGGAGTGTGTGCTTAAGAAGTCATGTGGCATGTGAAGTGAAAGCAAAGAGCCAGACATGCCCCCAAGGCAGACATTCTGGCTGGTTGTTCAAGGCCATTTCAGAACACACAGAAAATAGGAGAATAGGCAGTGCAGGTTCTTGGGGAAAAGCTGATTTTAGTTGAAAAAGCGGAGGAAAACCCAGACATTGCACAGTTTTAGACTTTAGCCCGACCACTTTCATGAGCCTCCTGCCCAGGAAGGCCATTAGTTCTACTCAGTGTGGACCCCAAGGTCCTTCCCACTCCCATGAGCTACCCATCAGGGTGAGCTGAGAGATCAGCTGGGGGGAGTAGAGCCACTGTAGCTGAGAGGAATTGTTTGTCGGGTTGGTTAGTAAGCAGGAGAGCAAAGAGGAGGAGGAAACCATGTACAGGGGTTGAATGCCTCCAGCTGAAGCAGGCAAGGCTTATAGGTCTCTTACTACTAGGGAAATTATCCGAGTCATACAGTACCAAAGTATGTTAGTGGTGGCAAATTCATACAGATCTGCAGCAACCTCAGTTCTTGCCTCCTCAGAAGGAAGAATTTGACTGAGGAGACGGAAGGCAGGAGAGATCAAGGCAAGTTTTGGAACAGGAATGAAAGTTTGTTTAAAAGCTTTAGAGAAGTTACAAAAGGAAGGAAAGTCCACTTGGAAGAGGGCCAAGTGAGTGACTTGAAATATCAGTGCGTGGTTTGACATTTTGACTTAGGGTTTTATATGTTTGCATGCTTTCAGGGTCTTGCGTTTGTTCTCCCCTGATTCTTCCCTTGGGGTGGGCTGTCTGCATGTATGGTGGCCTGCTAGCGCTTGGGAGGGGAGTATGCACAGTGTGTTTACTGGAGTTGTAGGCATGCTCACTTGAGTAATTCTTCCCTTACCAGTCAGATGTCCCTAGGAGGTCATATACCAGTTCAACTCCACCATTTTGCCTCAGTGTGCATGCTTGAGCCCAGTCACCCAACTCCTGATATCTTATCATGAAGCTGCTGATCACCAGTTTCAGGTTTTTTCTATCTGTTGGGAGACTGCCTTTCCCTGGCATGGGCTGCAACCAATTATTTTAGAAAAATAGCAACCACCTGACCATCACCTGATGAGCCCCTGACATTTTTGGTGGGGGTTGTGGGGAGCCCTCTCTTGCCCCGCTCATGCCTACTAGCTACCCGCTATAACACCTCATCTATCTTGTGCAGCTTGTTTCACCTGTTTCATCCATTCCCAGAACTCCCATCTGATCACCTTCTCCAGACCTATCTTACCCCCAAGGAACTCCCTAGCTCCCGGTACCCCCACCCACATTGGTTGTTCCTTGTTTGCCAAGGCACTCTCTGGAGCTCACCTCTTTGTCAGTGTTGTCATTTAGTTCCATCCATTTGTTTTCTCTGGAGGGAGCTGGGGGAAACTTCAGATCCTTATGGGCGGAAGAGAAAAAAGATGAAGGAAACCAAGCTTTGCCAGTTTGGTGAGGTAGGGGTGAGGAGCAGACATTCACAAAAAGATCATTCCTTTCCACACTGGCAGAGGAATCAGCTCTAGCCCTGATGCCTGCACTGTTGCCAAAGGGCCCTATCTCTGTTCAGTCTTGAGCATCAGCCTAACTTGCCAGTTACCAAGCCCTGAAAAGAGGGAATGGATGTGCATCCTACCTCAAGGAGGAGGTGAGAGGAAGAAAACAGACTATTCTGCCACTTGAGTATATACATTCTCTAGAAAAGTCAGAGGGGCACTTTCTAAGACTGGATCACACATCCATGGACCTTGATGAGTCTGAGAAAATGATACACCAAGATAAAGGTCGCAGAAGCAAAAGTTTTCTCTGACCTTCTCCTGCCCTCCAATCTCTGGCTGCGCATTCTCCCCCAGGATAGTCACAGAAACTAGAATCCCTCTTCCCCACGGCAGGTCATAGAAACCAGAACCCCTTTCCCCAAAAGCAAGCCATAACGCCTAAAAATATTACTCCAACTTTCCCCCACCTTTCTGTGTGAAAAATTGGCCATAAAGAAATTACCTGACCTACCATGTTGGGGATAACCATTCCAGAGAGGTTCCTGCTGCATACCCAGAAGGAAGGAATGCTCCACAGAGAGGCCAACAGTCATCTAAGCAGACAGGCCTTGCTGGGTTTCCCCACTCAGTCTGTTAGCATTAGATCATAACCTTTATATACAATCATATTTCTACATGGCTATCCATAGTTCTTGAACCTAAGCATAAAAATGGGCAGTTTTCTCTGTATTTTTGAGTCTTCATTCTGAAGGCTCCCATGTCGTGTAAAATGATAATCAAATACATTTGTACTCCTTTTCTCCCATTAATCTGCCTTGTGTCTGTTGATTTTCAGTGACCCTTCACAGGGTGAAAGGGAAGCTTTCTCTGGCCCCTTAAAACCTTCACAAGGCTGGCTCCCTTACCTCATTCAGGTTTAGCTTCAGAGGTCTTCCCTTTACTAATAAAGTACCACTGCCCCAATCCTCAGCCTTCCCATCTCCCCCTCACTCCCATCAAATTATCCTATTGTGCTCTGTCATCATCTTGTTATCAAGAAAGAAAAATAGCTGAGAGCTGTCTGAGGAATGTGAGGTTTGTAAAATGTATCAGGCCCAGAGAGTATGAGACTTCAGTCTTCCCATCTTCTGCTGCACCCATTCCCAGAGGCAATTGTTTAAAGGCATTTTGTTTTTTCTTTCCTTTCCTGTAGTTTCATAATGTAACCCTCACCCATTATCTTCATATTCCTGGAATTTGTCATACAAAGAACAACATATAGGCAATCACCAATCAGCATTATTTCTGTAAACCAATGAGAATCCTTGACAAACAACTTTGTATCAGTCCACTCCTTATCCCTCCTTTAGGTCTATAAAAACCTGCCTGTTAACAAAGGCCGGATGGAGCTCACATCCAAGGTTACTTGGGTCTGAGTCTTCTGGGCAGCTGTCCTCCTCATGGCTCAAGTAAGCTATTTAAAATGACATTTTGTGCCTCCCCTTCTTGCTTTAAATCAACATTATATTTTTATTTATTTACTTATTTATTTATTTTTGACACATGGTCTCACTCTGTTGCCAAGGCTGGAGTGTAGTGGCACAATCATGGCTCATTGCAGCCTCTACCTCCCGGGCTCAAGTGATCTTCCACCTCAGCCTCCCTAGTAGTTGGCATTACAGGTGCATACCACCATGCCTGGCTAATTTTTGCATTTTCTTTGTAGAGATGGAGCTTTACCATGTTGCCCAGGCTGACCTCAAACTTCTGAACTCAAGCGATCCACCCACCTCAGCCTCCCAAAATGCTGGGACTACAGGTGTTAGCCACCATGCTTGGCTGACATTATGTAATCTTTTGTTTGTTTGTTTATTGCCTATACTTCCCCATTCTAAAATATAAGCAGAAAACTCACCTTCCTCATTCACTGCTGGATCCCAGCATTTGCAGAATGAATGAACACAGGATACCAGCCCTTAACACCTCCTTTCTTTCATCATCCAACTCCCCACCTTCAGCCTCGTGCTACCTCAGTCAGCTTGGAATTCGTCACACTTATTAGCTCACAAGCAGTTTCACATTTAATAGTCCTACCAAGAAACTATGATTTTTAAAAATGGACTGAGATAACTCCATCCAACATGTTTCTCCTTCTGCATTTCTGGAACAGTTTGCCATTTATAAAGCACACCATTGGCTCTACTGAGTGCTCTATATAGTGTTTCAACTGTTCTTGCTGTTCTTTTACAGCAACTGTTTTCTTGCTGGTCTCCCCAACATCATGCCCAGTGAGAGCTTATAGGGAAGGAGATGCTAAGGCCACTGGGCCTAGGGCAACATCACACAAAGGCAGGTTCAAGTTAGAGAGGAACAGACCTGAGGTCAGCTATCTTTGTTCTCTTCATTAGAAAAGCAGGGCAAGTCTTGATCGCCATTTAGGTATGGACTGACATAAAGTACTATTCATGGAAAAGGAAGATTCAGGAAATGAAAATTGTTTTTATTACTTCAGGGAGGATAAAAGCAAAACAAATTGCTAACTCTCTCAGGATGTTTTTCTTATGTTGTTTAGAAAGTTCAGGCTCTCTCAGCCTTCAATTTTTACGTCAACTTCCCACCATGACTTTGTACATGTTTTTAATGTCCAAACATTTGTTAGAGATAAGGCTAAGTGTCTAAGCATTTAATGCTGTTAAGGAAAAAAATTACTCATGCCACTTGTGAAGAATGGTAAGGCAGACTTATTCAAGAGGAGCCATGGTGATAGGTATAGCGACCACTGCAAAGGGGTCTTGCAGTGGGAGACGGAGATTGGACTCAATTCCAACTCCAAAAAGGACAAGCACGGATTTATAATCAAGGAGCAGGGCCCGAGCATAGTGGCTCATGCTTGTAATCCCAGCACTTTCGAAGGCCAAAACAGGAGGATCATTCCATTTAACCCATATTTACAGAGGATAAAGCATAGGATGAGATGTACCCCTAAGTCCCAACTCTGAGCTATGGGGGATCCTGCTTTCCCCAGTCAGAAGAATTCATCACTAACTCTTTCCCTGTGACATAACTGCAAATTCTGCAGGACTCCAGATGGGATTCCCACCGCCCATTCTGCTGAATATTACCCAGGAATAAAAATGTATAAAGTAGACTTTAAAAAACTTAAAAGACTAATAGAAGTGTAACAATGACTATTCACTGCAAGAAAGAAAAAAACTCCTTGAACCCAGGAGTTCAAGACTAGCCTGGGCAACACAGTGAGATGCTCTCTCTACAAAAAAATAAAAAACTAGCCTGGCATGGTGGTGCATACCTGTAGTCCCAGCTTCTCAGGGGGCTGAGGTGAGAGGATCACTTGAGCCCAGGAGGTTGAGGCTGCAGTGAGCTGTGATCAAGCCACTGCACTCCAGCCTAGGTGACAGTGAGACCTTGTCTCAAAAAAAAAAAAAAAAAAAATAGCAGGGTGGGAGCCAGTGGATAGAAAATTACTAAGGGGAAACATCAAGGATAAGGGTTTCTGGCTAAATTGACTTGATAGGATTATTGCTGAAGGCAGTCTAGGGTGATAAGATATTGAGGGTGGTCAGATACCAAGGGTACATATTTTTGCTAAGCTGACTTGGAAAGTTTCTTGCTCAAGCTGGATTCTATAAGGACAGAGGAAAAAGGCCAAGGTCAAACCTAGTCAAAAAGGACTCCAGGAGCCTCAGTAAAGTTTTGGTGGAGGGATAGAGCCTTTGTAAATGCTATTGCCTCAGGAGAGTCTGTTTTTAACTTTTGGAAAATATCAGGGAGAATAAAGAAGCCAAGTGGTCGAGGAACTTTTTATTAACCATCTCAGTTGATTATTATAATATGTTTAGTTAGAGCACAGAACATGGTGGAGGTACTTCAGGGTGGTTTAGGTTGTTAAAGGAATAACAAATTAAGTCTGAGAAAGAGGGAGGACCCAGATGTTTTTATTTTCAGCACAGCTACTGACTGGCTTTGCGACCTTAGTGAAAGCCCTTCATCTCTCTAAACCTCACCTTCCTCCTATTAAATGAGAGTTGAACTCATATAAACATAGAGTTCAAGGGTGATGGGAAGTGGGGTACGGGGGAATGAGAGTTGAAGTAAATTATCTCTACGGTCTCTTCCAGCATTAACATTTTACACAACCGTTTCTGATAGATCATTCCATTTAACCCATATTTGCAGAGGATAAAGCACAGGATGAGATGTAAAGGCAGAGTATACCCCTAAATCCCAACCCTGAGCTATAGGGGATCCTGCTTTCCCTAGTCAGAAGAATTCATCACTAACTCTTTCCCTGTGACATAATTCTGCAAATTCTGCAGGACTCCAGATGGGGTTCCCACCACCCATTCTGCTGAATATTACCCAGGAATAAAAACGTATAAAGTAGACTTTAAAAAACTTAAAAGACTAATACAAGTGTAACAATGACTATTCACTGCAAGAAAGAAAAAAAAATGAAATAGTATAGGAGATCCCACCATCATTCCTTTTAATGCTCTCAGCCAGCCTCAATTCCCATGAGACTCACTGTTTGAACACTTTCAGGCCCCAAATGTGAGTCTAGTGTTCAACCTGATCCCTAATGCATGAGCCAACAACTTCACTTGGTGCTGGCAGTGTGTTAGTATCTGGAAGAAAAACTGGCTGCTGTGGACCTAAGGAGAGACTCAACAGGGCTCTCCAGCATGCTACTTTCCGGGGAATTTTCAATATTAATTTTCCTGATAGTTGAATTTCATTATCTGCACTGAAATTAGAACCTAAACTCTGGTTAAAATGAGGCTCTACTATTAGCCAGGCATGGTGGCATATGTCTGTAGTCCCAGCTACTCAAGAGGCTGAGGCAGGAGAATTGCTTGAACCCGAGAGGCAGAGGTTGCAGTGAGCTGAGATCTTGCCACTGCACTCCAGCCTGGGCAATAGAGCGAGACTCCAGAAAAAAAAAAAAAAAAGAGGCTGTACTATATGTCCTTTATTGCTCCTGCTGCCATCTTCAATAGCAGTTTGATTCCAGTTATTTTTTGCCACTGTAAAAGTTGTCAGAATCAAAATAGAGTCATTTGTGTTAAAAAACCTGAGAAATGGAGCCAGGGAAGCCATGAAAGGAGGGCTCTCACATACAAATGCCAGATGACAAGAACTCTCACAAAATAACTGAAAAAAGCACAACCTTGCAAAAGGGCCATTGCAACCTTACACACAAAAAACTACTTCTGTGAGGACATTTGCCCAGCAATTGTCTGTCCCACCTCATTGTTGTTATTGATCCTTGTAGCCAAGGATAATTATCTCAAGACAATTCTGTAATCCTCATTTTTCTTCTAAAAACTATCTGTTCTTCTAAATATGCTCAACTGCATAGGCTGGCTCACGTGATATGCTCTAGAAAACAAATGATACAGCCACCAGCAGGGGAAGGGCCCCAGGTGTGCTGGCCCTTGGAAGCTGAACACAAGTTTCTGCCCATTATAAAGTCCATTGTTCCCTCTCCTTAAGGAAATCTCCCCTTCCTTGTTCCCATAGAGAACAACGTCTTCTCTCTCTCTCTCTTTTCCTCCTCAATCTACACAGCCTAAGCAGAAGGTTTTCATTCAGTTGCCTCATCTATTCATTCAACAAACATTTGTGGAGCACTTACTACATGCTGAGTGCAGCCCCAGCTTCCAGGAGTACAGCAGGGGCCCACAGAGACAAATGCAGCGATTTTAAAGCTCACATTCAGTCCCGTGCCTCAGTTGCCATGGCCTGGGCACCTTCCAGTGGAAATGACTCTGTTCCCTCACTGCCTCAATGGTGGATAATGCTGTTGAAAGAGAATTTCTTTAAGAAAAAATATGACTCATATAGATAAAAAATAAACACATTAATACTTTATTGAACTCATTGATAAGGAATCTGGTGAGGTGTTTCAACTAGTTTAAAGAAGTTCTAAAAAAATCACAAATTATATGGAGTAAAGAAATGTTGAAATGAATGTGCCAATGGGGGAAACAGAGCAAGCTTTCTCCCTGTATTAGTCTGTTTCCACACTGCTATAAAAATACTACCTGAGACTAGGCAACTTATAAAGAAAAGAGATTTAATTGACTCACTGTTCCACAAGGCTGGGGAGGCCTCAGGAAATTTACATTCACATGGAAGGCAAAGGAGAAGCAAGTACCTTCATCACAAGGTGGCAGGAGAGAGAAAGACCAAGGAAGTGCCACACTTTAAAATCATCAGCTCTCTTGAGAACTCACTCACTATCACGAGAACAGCATGGGGGAAACCTCCCCCGTGATCCAATCACCTCCCATCAGGTCCCTCCCTTGACATGTGGGGATTACAAGTTGAGATGAGATTTGGGTGGGGACAAAGAGCCAAACCATATCACTCCACAATAAGACAAGGAATTCAACTGAACCTCTGCCATACAAAGCAGATTTTGCACGTCTTTAGATAAAAATTATTTCATATTGCTGCTATTTGTTCATAATTTATAAAACTGAAAAATAGCTTTCATGGAATCAGATAACCTGGAAGGCTGTCCTGCACAGTTCAGATAAGGCAAAGTTTTCCACTGAAGTACAAAATTTTCCCTACAATGCCAACTTCAAGATTCCCATGTACCTATCTCTCCAAAGCTGCGGGAAGCTATTAGAGGATTTCACAAACTCAGCAGTACAGACATTTTGAGCAAAATAATCCTTTTTTTAATTAAAAAGATTTTTTTTTTGAGACAAGGTCTCATTGTGTTGCCCAGACTGGCCTCAAACTCCTGGGTGGAAGGGATTCTCCTGCCTCAGCTGGTATTTTACAGTAAACAAATGAAAGCTGATTTACGATGTTGTTCTAGTTAAAGTCTATCCCAAACTACATCAATTCCTTGGAAATATCTGTATTTCTTTGAAGATGATAGATTTAGGTAACGAACAAGCAAAAACTGTTTGCAGTGAATGAATGTACAAATTCCAAGCCAGGGTTCTAGGAATAGTCCTCTCTTTCACTATATTCCATTAATCACGTTCTACCTACATGATCTACCTCCTTTATAACCCTCAGACCCAGCCCTTGTATTTATGTCCAACTCCAGCTGCTCAGTGCAGGCATTTATCAATTCGTTTTTCTTTTTTCTTTTCTTTTCCTTTTTCTTTTTTTTTGAGGTGAAGTCTCACTCTGTTGCCCAGGCTGGAGTGCAGTGGCACAATCTCGGCTCACTGCAACCTCTGCCTCCTGGGTTCAAGCGATTCTCCTGCCCCAGCCTCCCAAGTAGCTGGGATTACAGACACACACCACCCCCACGCCTGGCTAATTTTTGTATTTTTGGTAGAGACAGGGTTTCACCATGTTGGCCAGGCTGGTCTTGAACTCATGACCTCAAGGGATCCACCCACCTCGGCCTCCCAAAGTGCTGGGATTACAGGCATGAGCCACTGCGCCCAGCCATCAATTCTAGATTATTACAACAGTTTCATAACTTTTCTCCTTTCCTCCAATTTCAATGCCCTTCTTCAGCCATCAGAGTGATTTTTTAAAAAAAATCTGATCATGTTATCCTTGTTTAAATCTTACAATGCATCTCACTGTTTTAAGGTTAAAGTCCAAGCTTCTTAACAAGGCATGCAGGGGCTTTTCCATGAGCTGACCTCTTTTTCCCTCAGCATCATCCTCCTCCACCAGCCCCCTTTTACCACCTGAACTCCAATTACAGCCAGCCACTCAAAGTTTCTGTAGTGTACCATGTTTTATTATGTCCTCATGCCTTTGCAAGAACCAGTGCCTCTGCACAGAATGTCCTCACTATAACCCCTCATCCTCCCAGTCTTCATCTTCATCTGGCTAAGCCATCTTCTAAGACAGACAAATATTTATGTATGTGTGTATGCAATTGCTGCGCCAGGGTACGAGGTGGAAAAAGAAATAATTGCTATGCCTAGTTTTGCCCACTAGAGGGCAAGCTCCTTGCGTGCAGAGCCTGCATCTATTATTTTTTTAGGTCTGTATCCTCAGGGCTTTACACTGGCACCAGTATGAGGTTACTGGATGGATGAATGCATGGATGGATAGATGATGAATAGATAAAATCATCATGTCAAAAATCCCAGCACAGCGTGGTGGCTCACGCCTGTAATCCCAGCACTTTGGGAGGCTAAGGCAGGCGGATCGCTTGAGACCGTAAGCTCAAGACCAGCCTGGCCAACATGGTGAAACCCCGTCTCCACTAAAAATTTTTAATATTAATACAAAAATTACCCAGCTGTGGTGGTACATACCTGTAATCCCAGCTGCTCAGGAGGCTGGGGCATGAGAATCGCTTGAACACAGGAGGCAAAGGTTGCAATGAGCTGAGATCATGCCAGTGTACTCCAGCCTGGGCAACAGAGTGAGACTCCATCTCAAAAAATAATAATAAATAAATAAAATAAAATCCAAGTACAACCCAGAAATTGTATAATTGCTTACAGCTTATTAAGATACGATTTAATTGTTGTATAGTATAATGGTATAAAAGTGCATGGTATAATAGATAATGGAAAATAAAGAATTGAGTTAGAAGAACCAATTTTTAGTCATCTCTTGGTCACAAACTGGTAGAGGTTGCCTACATTTCTTGGCTCATGGCTCTTTCTCTGCATCACTCCAGCATATTGGTTCCATGGTCACATCTACTCACTCTGATCTCCTGGTTCCCTCTCACAAGGGTCCTTATGATGACACCCAGCCCACATGGATAATCTAGGATCACTTCCCCATCTCAAGAACCTTAAAGTTAATCACACCAGCAAAGGCCCCTTTGCCATATAAGGTAACATTCTCGGGTTCCAGATATTAGGATGTAGAAATTATTCAGCTTGCCATTGATAAGTATAGGCAAAACTAAACAAAACAAAAGGTTGGGTGAGGTAGTCATGCCTATAATTCCAGTGCTTTGGGAAGCTGAGGTGGGCGGATCACTTGAGGTCAGGAGGTCAAGATTAAGGCTGCAGTGAGCAGTGACTGTGCCACTGCACTCCAGCCTGGGCGACAGGGCAAAACTCTGTCGCAAAAGTAAATAAATAAATACAAATTTAAAAAAACCACTTAAACCTCACACTTTATACAAAAATTAACTCAAAATGGATCACAGATTTATTTATTTATGAGACAGTGTCTTGCTGTGTTGCCCAGGCTGGGGTGCAGTGGTGTAATCTTGGCTCATGGCAACCTCGACCTCCTGGGCTCAGGGGATCCTACCACCTAAGCCTTCCAGGTAGCTGGGACTACAGGCGCATAGGACAGGCACTAATTTTTGTATTTTTTGTTGAGAGGGGGTTTTGCCATGTTGCCCAGGGTGGTCTCTAACTCTTGAATTTAAGCGATCCACCCACCTCGGCTTCCTGAAGTGCTGAGATTACGGATGTAAGCCACAGCTCCCAGCCCCAGTTCTGTATCTTGATCACAGTGATGGTTATGTGGATTTACCCGTGTGATAAAATAGCATAGAATTATACATATATCCTGTGCCAATATCAATGTCAGGTTTTGGTATTACACTCTAGTTATATAAGATGTAACCATTTTTGCAACTTCCTGTGAATGTATAATTATCTCAACATAACAAGTTTAAAACATACAGGTATATTGCATGTAAACTATATTGCAATAAAATTATTTCTCATAAAGTGATCTGTTAAATATGTGACAAAATGCAGTATAACAGCCTGAGATCATACTTTGGGGCCAGAAAGAACTGAGGTCGAATCAACTGTGCCCTTTATTTTCTTGTTTAATCTCGGAGAAACACCTTAAGCTCTCTGAGTATCCATGTTGGCATCTGTAAAATTTATATAATATTATCCATGTTACAAGGTTGTGGGAGAAATCTATGTAGACGTCTAGTTCACATGAATATTTTGCAGATTTTAGTTCTCTTTTCCCTTTCCCTCACCCCATTGTGAGATTTCTCATGTACAATAATTCACGAACAATTTTAAAATATTATTTGTGAAGTTTATTTATTTTAGTGGTTAAAAATACAGTCAAAACCTAAGGCGCCTCCAGCTCTTATAATTCTATGCCCAATTAATTCACCCAACACAGGAATTGTGCTTTACCAGGGAGCAATGTTATGAGTTACCATCAGGTGGCAGACGATCCTCCCTATTGACCGATCAATTTGGTCAACAGAGGTAATGGTAACCACCTATACTTAGATTATGAAGTTTTTCTGTTTCCTGCTGTGAGGAATTTCTGGAACAGCCCAGTTTCTTCAGATTTTCTGGCCCTGAAGCTTTAAAAGTGATCTGATAATATACTCAGCTAAACTCGGCTCAACAGTTTATCAAATCTTTATCAAGCTCAGACAACAGGTGCTGTACAAAGGATTTGGAGTCAAAACCATATTAAATGTTCAGTATGTGTGGCACATTTGCTTTTAGGGTGTGTGTGTGTGTGTGTCTTGCAAGGTATTCTTCTAACAAATCCTCCTATATAATGTCATGCAAGGCATTGCAAAAAGTATTTGTTTTTCTTTGGTATCCAACTTCTATGACTTAGAGAAAGCTAAAGAGAATTAAATTGAATGGTCAAGGGTGATTCAATTGGATTTTTCACTGTTGAACTTCCTCAAAAGATCTCAGATCATAGGGTAACCAACTTGTCCTAGTTTTCTTGAGACTTTCCCAGTTTTTTATTTGAAAACCCCATATCCTATAAAACCCTGGGAATCTGGGGCAGTTGGTCACTCTACCGAAAGATAGCCCCTCTTTTTCTCCCAGTCCAAGGAGTATCAGAATGAGAAATGGGAGTGGATTTCAGAATGATCTTGTCCTGTCCTTTCACTAAGCCCGTCTTGTCATGGGGCCTGCCAATCAGGACACCATGTCTAACCAACAGGCAGACCTAACGCTGTCCTTTGAACCTTGGGACAGCATCCAGAGCAAATATGAGTCAGTAAAGCCTGGAAAACTCTGGTGATAAGGTGGAGAATACATTGGGGTGGGGGTGCTTTAGTCTGGGTGATCAGAAGGCTACTCTGAGGAAGTGACATTTGAGCTGAGCCCTGATAGAAGGGAAGGAGACAGATATCCAAAGTTCTGTAGGGGAAGGCATTGCAAACAGAAGAAGTAGCAAGTGCCAAGGCCATGCAATGGGAAGAAATGTAAGATGTGGTGGAACCAAAAAAAATGCTCAGTGTGGCTAGAGCAGAGCGAGAAGGAGAAGAAGGGTAGAAGGTGAATTTGTCAGGGCAGGCAGCAATGGTCCATGGAAGGTCTCGTGGGTCTTGGTAAGGAGTTTGGATTTTGTTCTTAGTAAAGAGAAGCCACTGGAGATCTTAAGAGGGGGAAGGACATGATCAAGCTTGTGTTGTAAAAAGATCCCATAGGGCTAAGGTGGGGACAGGTAAACCATTCAAGAGGCACCCACTGTTGGAATCAAACTCATGGTATCAGACTGGTGAGAACCCCTGTGCCATCATCTGAGAGGACGTGCTGCTGTAGGGGAGAGAAGGTAACAACTTTTCCTCACCCATCACAAGGTTCATGACTGATCCTCCCATGACAAAAGACAGATTAACAAGAGAAAAGCATGCAAGTGTATTTCATGTAAGTTTTGTATGAGAGCCTTCAGAAATGAAGATGCAAAGAAATGAAGACAACTGTATTTTTATGAACAGCCATGCAGAAGTATGATTAGAGGACCAAAGTGTATGAGCTGATAGTCACAAACTGAGGGAAAACTTAGCAAGCTTGGTTTGTTCAGATTCTTCTTGGCTCTCCTGTGTAACATTCCTTTTCTCCAAGTGTAGGATGGGCACCTCTCACATGGGGATGTTAGGACCTGCTTCAGGGGAAGCTCAGCTTAGTTTCCTGATCTGCTTCAGAGGATAAGAGGTGAGGGGAAAGTTAGAGTGGCCTTCCTGCTTTTGCTGTTTTCTCAAATGCCAAGGTGCCAGATTTTGTAGTAGCGTGTCCTGAACCTCATAAGTGTCAACAAGGAAAGAGGGCTGCCACTAAGAACAGCTACCCAACCAGAATCTCACCCCAGTTTCCCACACCCTGCTTTAGAGCCAAGAAGCAGCTCAGTCACCCAGCATTAGGCCTCACCAAGAGCAAGGGATGACTCCCCAGAGACAGCCACGAAGCTCCTTGGACACTACTGTCTATATGTCTTTACCCTGAAAGCATGCAGAAAAGGGAGAGATGAGAGAGTGAGGAGATGTGGTCAAAAAATGAGAGAAACTGTAAAAGCATGAGCACTTTTTAGTGCTCTTCATCCTGAAATGGCCTGCAGTACACACTCACTGCCTCATCCCACTAGTTTTCCTCTTCCATCCATCTGACGCTGGAGCTGAGTAGAAGACTATTGGAAGTGTCTTGCAGGATCTCAGAATTCATCTACTATCATTCTTGAAATGAATAGGAATGTGAATGTGAGATCAGCCAGCCTCCCCTAGCAGCAGCATGGGCACATCCTGACATGCCAGGCTATTGGGGTGTCAAGTTTTAAAGAAGAGTAAAAATGGTGACACTGCCTGCCCCAGGTAGGGGGCGTTAGTGAGAATTCTGGTGGCAAAGGCAAAATCTCTGAGAGAGAGAGGTAGATAGATAGATAAATAGAGAGAGATCTTCAGCAGGTCCTCAATAGATCATACCACCTGCTCTTCTGGGTACCCCATTTTACCCTTGGATTGGACATAGGCATTGATTCAGGAATGAAACTTGTGGATGAGAGGAAAGAGGAGATGAACTGGTCAGCTCATATTAATAAAAACACTCAACTATACACACTGTTGGTCTTCAATACTCCACCCCTCCAAGGCCAAGAAGTTTGTGAACCACACAGCTCTGCTTTCTGCTATGAAGAATGCCGAGTTAAGCTAGGTTAAGAGCTGCCACCAAATAAATGATTAGAATGAGTTACGGCGATTGAGAAAAAGTGATTCACCTGCGCCAAGAGGCTCTCCTGGGTGATGTCTGGTAGGAGTGCTGGGAGTGTGGGAATTCAGGGACAGTGAGGCCGAGGAGGGAATGAGCCCTCAGCATGGGGTCCAGCGAGTGTTAAGGTACATAGCCTGAACCTTAACAATGGATTTGCTGCAGAGGCTGGGCCAAGGTTCCAAGGTAAGCAAGACTCATGGCCAACTGCATCTGTGGCTAGTATGTTTGATCTGGCAGGGACCAGGGTGGGAACAGACACAGGCATCCCATGAGCATGACTCATACCTCTGCTATTGACAGCACCTGAGAATGAGGGCCCCTGAGAGGAGCAGCAGCTGGGGAGGACAGGAGAGCTGCCACCCAACCGCCTTTGGAGAACCTAGATCTGGACTGGACTAATCACAAGGTATTGTTGGACAGAGTCATTCTTTCCTCCATCCTCACTGGGGTAAGGTTATCTTACCTGTGATACTTAGGTCTATGAAGATAAAACTTCTGGCCAGGCACCGTGGCTCATGCCTGTAATACCAGCACTTTGGGAGGCCGAAGTGGGCGGATCACTTGAGGCCAGGAGTTTGAGACCAGTCTGGCCAAAGTAGTGAACCCTGTCTCTACTAAAAATACAAAAATTAGCAGGGCATGGTGGCACACACCTGTAATCCCAGCTACTTGAGTAGCTGAGGCATGAGAATCATTTGAACCTGGGAAGTGGAGGTTATAAAGTTTGTATAAAAGATAGTAGATAAATTATTGAAACTTCCTTTTGATTTACAGGCCACTGTCACTTCCAACATGGTCCCAGTTGATAACACCCCATCATGATATTTCTACCATTAAATTTTATCACCAATATATTTATATGTCTCCCTTCCCACTCTCCTGTGAGCTTTTTGAGGGCAAAAGGATGGTGTCAAACATCTCTGGAACCTAGCACTCTGCTTGGAACATAATAAATACCAAATGATTGTTGTATAAGTCAATGACTGTATCCTAGCCCAGGACTTTCTGTTTTTTTAACTTTATGCTGCTACCATGGACTGCTTCCAAGTGAGAATTTATTTTCTTCTCTCATAATCCTGAGTCAGAGACTCGATGGAGCCTTCTTAATAAAAACAAAACCCAAGTCCTCCAAAGTGGACACTAGACCAAGGATCTCCATGTGAGGTGGGGGCATGTGGGCCATGAGGTTGCACCTTTGCTCAGACCCTTTGGTCTGGTTCCTCTGCTTGCCCAGCTGTGAACAAGCTGTCCTTCCTACACCTTATAGCACAGCTGAAACATGCAAACCTAACTTCAAGAAGGACTGGACAATCATACCCAATACTTTGTTATGAGGACGCTTTATTCATTTACGTAAAAAAAAAAAACTTACCAATATCTATTTGTTAGTAATTGGTTTGTTGTTGTTGTCGTTGTCTCACTCTGTCGCCCAGGCTGGAGTGCACTGGCGTGATCTCGGCTCACTGCAACCTCCACCTCCTGGGTTCAAGCGATTCTCCTGCCTCAGCCTCCTGAGTAGCTGGGATTACAGGTATGCACCACCATGCTCAGCTAATTTTTGTATTTTTAGTAGACATGGGGTTTCACCATATTGGTCAGGCTGGTCTCAGACTCCTGACCTCAAGTTATCCACCCACCTTGGCCTCCCAAAGTGCTGGGATTACAGGTGTGAGCCACTGCACCCGGCCTAGTAATTGTTCTTCTAGTATTTGTTGACTAATAAAACTCATAATGAAAAGTTAATAAATTCCCCAGTGATTTAAAACATATTTGCATTTTATTAATCATGCTATTTCTATATTCATTAGATAGATTGTCATATGTATGTGTGAGATATATTGTTTATTTGGCCCAAAAGCTTGGTGATCCTGTGGGTTTTCCAAAGCCTTGTTCCTCTCCAAACCTCATATCCTGATAACTCTGTGGTCCCTTGAATCCCAACCTGAGGGACCACAGAGTTATAAAAAAGAAGGTAGCTTGCCTAAAAGATAAGGCTTGACTCCAAACTCAGGAGACACCATTTACATGAGATTCCAGGAAAATAAAACCACTCAGGAAGCTTCCCTTCTTCACCTCTCAACTCTTCCTTCCTCAGTATCAGCCCTGGGTCTCCCCACCCTTCCAGAAAGATGTTCTTTCAGGATCCCCCAAAGACATATTTAATAACTTCAGTAGTTCTTAGGGGTTGGATGCCAGCCCCAAGGTCTTAGTAAAAGACTCATTTTGTCTAATATAAAGTAAAACTAAGAAAAATGAAAGATGAGGACTTTCTCATATAGAGAGAGTTCCACACTCTTTAAAAAACTCTAGCCACAGTGGCTCACACCTGTAATCCCAGCACTTTGGGAGGCCAAGCCAGGCGGATCATCTGAGGTCAGGAGTTCGAGAACAGCCTGACCAACATAGAGAAACCCCATCTCTACTAAAAATACAAAATTAGCTGAGCATGGTGGTGCATGCCTGTAATCCTAGCTACTCAGGAGGCGGAGGCAGGAGAATCACTTGAACCCGGCAGGTGGTTTGCTGTGAGCTGAGATCATGCCATTGCACTCCAACCTGGGCAACAAGAGCGAAACTCCATCTCAAAACAAACAAACAAACAACCCCTAGATATTATCATGCATGTCCATAAGAATTCCTCTACTTTTCTCCTTGTAAGCTACTTCTATTTTGACCTCAGTTTTACCTTTATTCCAGATGTTACTTTTGACTTATTCAATGTTACTGGTTTGCTATCTCTTATTATGACACCTGGTGTATTGGTCAAGAAGCTTCAGAAAACAGAATCCACTCTAACTAGCTGTATTAGTCCTGTATTAACTAGCTGTATAAATGAATATTTGAGACTGGGTAATTTATAAAGAAAAGAAGTTTATTTGGCTCACGGTGCTGCAGGCCATACGAGCATGGTGCCAGCATCTACTCAGCTTCTGCTGAGGCCTCAGGAAGCTTACAATCATGGTGGAAAACAAAAGGGGAGCCAGCACATCACGTGGCAAAAGGGAGCAAGAGAGTAGGGAGGTGCCAGGCTCTTTTAAACAACCAGCTCTCATGTGAACTAATAGAATGAGAACTCACTCATCACCGAAGGGATGAGGGATCCATCCACATGACCCAAACAACTCCCACTAGGCCCACCTCCAACACTGGGAGATTACATTTCAACATGAGATTTAGAGGAAACACACATCCAAACCATATCACTAGCTTATGCAGAAAGTATTTAATTCAGGGTATTTAAAAGCTTACAGCATTGTTGGAAGGTTTAAAGACATAGAGTCTAGATGGAGTATTCAGAAACAACTGCCAAATTTGAATTAATCAAATAAGTGGCCACAGGCTCTGCTCCATTGGGAAGCTGTCACACAGCCCTCTTCCCATTCCGGCCAGTGCTAGCACTTCTAATTTTGCCGCCTTTCCCACTTAACTCAGTTCTGAATTCAAATGTCACATACGTGCTTAGGATTAGTGGAATGAGAATGAGATTCAGAGCCCTACATGCAAGGGGAAATGTTTTTAGGCTTCTTGCCTCTACAATACAGGCAAGCACACAGGAAGCGGCCGAAACAGAAGTGGGGGAGCCAAAGCACAGAATCTCCTGCATGTAGACACCCTTCATCTTGATTTTACCCCTGATGGGAGGTCTTGGAATCCTACCCAGATTTTCTGGGACTTTGCTAATCCAGTGTGATCTGTGGACCGATAAGTTAAGCACCTCCTAGGAGCTTTTAGAAATGCAGACACCCAGGCCCCATCCCTACTTCATTAGAATCTGCATTTTAGTAAGATCTTCAGGTGATTTTTATGATATTAAAGCTTGAGAAGTAACAGTTTGGTTCTCAAATTTGACTTCACATTGGAATCACTGGGGAAAGTTTAAAAACTACCAATGCCTGTTTCCCATCTTCAGAGCATCTAATTGTATTGGTCTGGGGTAGTCTGAGCATCAGCTTTTTAAAATATGATATGCTCAAAGTTAAAGAACTACTAGCCTTAGAAAACAGAAACCCTTGCTTTGGGCTTTGCACAATCACCGCGGTGCTGAGTGTTCACTATGCTTGCACTTCACTGTCTCATGGAGTTGGAATGCCAGGACCCTGTCAGCCTGCTAAAGGTCTCAAGCAATCACAGAGTTATGTTACTCTTCGCAGAATTTTCTATTTAGTTTAAGAGACTATGGAAATCAGAAAGGTGCTGAAAACTGAAATTTCCAAATTACCATGAAAAATAAATTCCAAGACGAAGGAGTTGCAAACAGGACTACACCCTTTTCTTAAAGGCTCCTCCTTGGATATTTAACACAACACCTAGCACATTACATATGTCCATTTAAATGCCACAAAAGACTGGGCACAGTGGCTCACGCCTATAATCCCAGCACTGTGGGAGGTTGAGACGGGAGGATCACTTGAGGCCAAGAGTTTGAGACCAGCCTGGCCGATATGGTGAAACCTCGTATTTCACTAAAAATACAAAAATTAGTTGGGTGTGGTGGCAGGCACCTGTAGTCCCACCTACTTGGGAAGCTGAGGTAGGAGAATCATTTGAACCCTGGAGGTGGAGGCTGCAGTGAGCTGGGATCGTGCCACTGCACTCCAGCCTGGGTGACAGAGCAAGACTCCATCTCAAAAAAATAAAATAGAATAAATGGCACAGAAGTGATTTTGGATACTGACAATGTACTATGTTTCTTAATTGGTACAAATGCTTCCACACTGGTCAGATTCATAAGAGTATTTACTGTACAATTACAAGTTGGATTAGAACAAACTTTCATTGTGATGAGACTATTGGGCTCCATGTCATGGGGCACAGTAAATGTGTGGTCCATTGCATTCTACAGCAGTTCAACTCTTGGTTTAGTTCCAAGACAGACCCATATTATAACAAAAATTTTTAACAAAATGACATCCAAGAAACATTCATTGAATTGAACATGTGGTGTTATGTGTTTTACAGGATCTTCATCTATACAATGTCTTTTCTAGTGTAGATGCTCAGAAATATTTGCTGGCTTTGGATATGACTGGTTTTTCATTCAAAGCTGGTAAGATTGCATCTACAAAGACTGAAAGGTGCAGCTACATAGGTGACGAATATTATCCATTTCCCAAAGTGTACAGACATGTCCCCTCTGCCTCTCTGGCATTTACATCACCGTGGCCTCCCACAGTTCATAATGACGTCATTTTTGATCAGACAGTAGAATTAAGTGGCTCACTGCTCTAATCTTCTTTATACAGTGTTTAATAGGCAGAATTAGAAAGGTTAACATTTCACAATGGACTAAGATGCCTGAGCTAGTTTATCCTGTAAAGTGAACAAGTAGTATCAAAATTAGTTTGGGTGTCGGTCACCAAGCACCGTTTAGTGACAAGGGCCTGGAAAGTTTAGGATTTCAGAATGGGAAGAGGAGAAAGAAATAAAATTTGGAGACTATTTGGTAGATCAAATTATGAGATACCAAATGACAGTCTTTATGAACCTGAGGTTGAGAGCCTAAAGGTAGGTCTAACCAAATCACTATGGCTGAAAATATTCTCTGCCCCTATATGGACCCAGAGTTTGATACAAGTTTCCCCTCGCCTTTTGTCCCACCTGCCTTTCCCAGCATACATTGACACCCCCAAGTCTTCCATGAGTCCTTTCATTCACTCTTTAGAGTCTGGAGTGATTAGATGGTGTGGTTGCCTCTGTGCTATTGACTGGCAGCCAGTAACTTATTCTCCAGTTCCATGTTGGCTTTCTATTGAGATTTTAAGAATTAAAACTTGTATTGTATCAAGCATGAAGAAACACTTTGGAAAAAAGGACTTTACAGACAAAACTACAAAATGTCATGACAACTAAGGTTGGTTTAATGGGTTCAAGAGAAGGGATCTGTCTACTTTACATATCACCTTGGCTGTGCCTGAGTTAAGTGTTTGGTTAGGGCCTTACCTCCATGGAAGTCAGATGACAGAGAAGGGCAAGCAGCCTGAGAAGAAAGTCACTCCGAGTGACCCAGAGCCTGGCAGATTTGGTCCAACTCTATAGTACATCTGAGGAGGTATGAGGGTTAATTTTATATGTCCACTCAGCTAGGCCACTGTACCCAGCTTTTTGTCAAGCACCAGTCTATGTGTTACTGTGAAGGTACATATATTTTAGATGAGATTAACATTAGAGGTTGAGTAAATGAGATTACCCTCCATTACGGGGTGGGCCTCATCCAATCCGTTGAAGGCCTTAAGGGAAAACACTGAGGCCCCCCTAGGAAGATGGAATTCTGCCCTCACACTGCCTTTGGACTTGACACTGCAACATCAACCCTTCCTTAAATTTCCAGCCTGCCCTCCAGATTTCAGTCTTACCAGCCCCAACAATTATGTGTGACAATCCCTTAAAACCTATCCCTCTCTCTGACACACACACCCTCCCCCAACTGCATACACACATACATGCACATTCTGTTCCATTTCTCTGGAGAACCTAATTCCAGAGGAGATCCTCCTCCAGGTCCATATCTCCTCCATCACTCACATCTGGCATGCTAATGTGTTGCTGTGCTTTAAAAGTTTCATTTCAGAGAGAAGATTCTCTCTTCTACTCTCCCATCCTCAAAGAGTCTTAGTTGGGATTTATGTCTATCCTCCTTGCTGAGCTGCTTATAGCTCCACAGCTCATTCAAGTTCATGATGTGTGTGGCCTTTTGACTTAAACAATTCTGGCCAAGTGTGGTGGCTCACGCCTGTAATCCCAGCACTTTGGGAGGCCAAGCGGTGGATCACCTGAGGTCAGGAGTTCAAGACCAGCCTGACCAATATGATGAAACCCCATCTCTACTAAAAATACAAAAATTAGCCAGGCATGGTGGCATGCGCCTGTAATCCCAGCTACTCAGGAGGCTGAGACAGGAGAATCGCTTGAACCCAGGATGTGGAAGTCGCAGTGAGCCAAGATCATGCCATTGCACTCCAGCTTGGGCAATAAGAGCAAAACTCTACCTCAAAAAAAAAAAAAAATTCTGAGGAATGTGAGAGGCCAGAACTGTGTATAGAAACTGCCCTTCTTTCTGCCCTCTTTTTGGAACAAAGAATTTTTCCTGTCAAATGGCAGTTCTCCCTACCCCCAACCCCAAAGAGAGAGGTAGCAAGGGAAGAAGGTGGAGGAGGCTCCACTTCACAGCCTCTCTCTGACCTCACTTTTCCAGCTTCTGCCAGTTCTCCCGGAATAAACTGGTAAATAAAGTCATCTGATCCTCTGAACCCCACCCATGAGCAGCAGGCCACAGCCGCAGCTGCCTTAGGCATTTCAGAAAAACACATCAGAGTCACTACTGGCCTCTCTCAAGGGTCAGGTGACTGTCACCCTACTGAAAACACAATTTCCAAGCCAATCAAGAAGAGCTTATTATAAGCACACGTTTCCTGCTTTTGGGATTCAGGAGCTGCAAAGAAGCTGCTTTCAAAGTGAAAGAAGGATTTCAGGAAGCTGCAGATGGCTGGGAAAGGATAGAATAGAAACATCTTACCTCAAGTACAGCAGCAAGAGGGGAAGCCCTTGTTCCTGTAGATAGACGCGAGGGGCAAACTTAGCAAGCCGACCACCATCCACTGCAGCTGGGCCCTTTATTGATCATCTCACCCAGAATGTGGTTGGTAGAGGAAGGCATTAAAGCGTGGGATAGTACTGGCCTTTACTGAACTCCTTTTTTTCCTGGAAATCCTTTAGCTCAGCACTAGGAGAAGAGTGGAGGCCCCATATTCTCAATTGCAGAACAAGGTCCAGGCAAAAACTCTTCATTCCAGTTATTCATTTATCATTTGTCATTTATATTGTCAAATATTTAAGGAGTACCTACCATATGCCAGATGGTGCATAACGACTGAGGACACAGCAGCGACTCAGAGAGCCTGGAACTCCCAAGTCATCAAGTCTCTTACTTTCCTGAATGGAATGTGGGCCATACCCTGGCAGGGTGCAGCCCTGACTTACTGGGCTTTAGAATTGGCAATATTAACCAGTCACCATGCTGCCAACAAAGAATGGATATGCAGGTCTTAGGAATGCAAATAGTTGGAAATGTAGAGCCATGTGACCTTTGTGTCAGAAAGGACGGTCAAGATTATCTCTCAACTCCTCCATTTTCTGATTCCCAGTCCCATATTCCTTCTATTATACTCATGAACATGACGTGACTGGCTCATGAGCAATAACATATCCACTTTGAATGATTTTTCTAGCTCTATATCAGCACTGATTTAAACTATTTTTACCAACTGCATTACTTTTTGAGTTCACTAAATGGAAATTCTTTAACTGTAGACTAGTGAAGGGGGGTTAAACATTCCTATAAACATTCAAAGCTAAGGATTAAACACATGTTCTTGATAACATTAGTGCTCTGGCCTTATTAAAATAAATGTAGATGTCATAGGAAGAGAAGAGATAGAGAGGAAACGGATAAAGAAGTTGAGCTTTCTAAAAAAGCCAAGATCTTGCCACAGTGACTCAGGATGATTGCAAATAAAGCAAGATTGGAATTTTAAAATGCTGTCTCCTTGCCTTCGTATAACCACTCTGCCAAAGATTTTCGATCTTTCTGAAAACTGATGACTAATAATAACAGCCATCCATTCTCCAGATCTCGGCAACCAAGCTTTAGAATGCAAAAACAAGAAATTATGCGAAGTGCCCAAAGTGGCATCAAAATAACAATGAAAGGCACATTATATTTTCTATTTTTACATTTTGGCTCTTAAGAGAATAAAGGACCTTAGGAAAATATAAGTATATTATATTTCATATAATATATATAAAATAAATAAAAATATAATAAAATATAAAATATTATATTTTCCTGTCTATATTATAAAAATATACAGGAGGCACCCAGAAAAGTCATCTTGAAGTTGCTATTTAGCTAGAATTTATTTTATTGTGTATTTAAAGATATCCAAGAAGAATATTCTGTGGCTTTCTGGATAAATTACTCTAATATTTAGTAACTTCCTTAATGCTCACCTAATGTTTCTCTAATATATCTGGTTTTATGATCAGAAGTGGTACTATGCTATATTTTCACAATTCAGCATCACAATGCAATAATTACCAATAAGCAACATGAGCCTCTCAAATAGTGAGTTGGCAATGCAGGTGAATTGGGAAGGACAAAAAAACAAAACAAAGCAAAAAACACAGTCCTCTGTAACTAGGCCAAGGGATGGAATCTTCTTTGGCAGGAGCAGGTAGCAGAGCTCTTGCTTTGAGGTATTGTGAGTTACTGCACATCCTCCTGTCCAGAAACCTTTCATGTTGTTCTGTTTTATTAGTTTCAAGAATATTTTTTAATGTCTGAGGAGTTTTATCTCTGTTGAACAGAAAAGGCCGGCCAGTCAAATGTCCTCTATTTCTCTAACGTAGCCTTTGCTTCTAAGGCTTCACCAAGCAAAAAAAGTCAAGGGCCCAGGTTACCCTCCAAGGCCCACCTAGTCTTTCTGGAACTCCAGCTCCATAGCTGCCTATGCTAAGGCCCCGCCCCAGAGTTCTTCCTCTTCTCAGTAGTAGACATCTGTTGTTTCTGTCTGCCTAGCATCCATCTCCCTGTTTAGCTGATAAAGGAACCCCAATTTCCCTTAGGAACACTCCCCTCCCCACCCACTCTGTGTAGTCATGAGGGGACTATTGACCAAGGGCCCTGCCCTCCCCTAGCTAGAAATAGACTCACGATCCAACCTAGGTCAACAGTCCATCTCTCCAGGAAAGAAAATTGAAGTGATTCACTCTTGAGAGATTTATCTTCCTGTATTCCAAAGCTGCTCTGGTTCCTGTACTTTTGGAGGCTTGGTTGTTTAGCTTTTTCTTTAATTTTGTGAGCTATCCCATATCCTTCCATCAACAATGTATCTTTAAAAATTTTCTTTAAAATGGTTAGAGTTGGTTTCTGTGGCTTGCCACAGAAGATTCTGGACTAACATATTCCTCAAAGCCTTAGGGACAATTATCCTAAGATAGAACAAAGTACGACCAGCCACAGAATCAGAACACCATGGAAAGACAGCCTTGTTGTCCCCTGGCTGGGGAATTCACCTCCTCCAGTTTCTCAAAGGCCTGGAGCCCCTGGCAGGATAGTGCTGCTGACTCACATTCACATTCAGTCCACTCCAGACCAATGCTTCTGGACAGCTCTGACTCCCTCGGGTCTCTTGTGACAACAACAATCTCCCTCTACGCCACAGCTTGTCCCAGCTCATTTTGCCTCAAGTAGGATGCCATCTAGGAATCACCATATTTTCTACCTGGTCAGGAATGGCTGACACTATAGGCAATTTGGGCGAAGCTTCCAGGAGCTCAGCTGAAAATAAGTTCCAACTGGAGTCGCACGTGAAATGAGAGTAAGGTTCTAAAGACAGAACTAAGGCAAACCCACATAGGACTGAAGGACTGAAACCACCCTATGCAATGGAATGATCTATGGCAGTGAAAAAAATGAGGAGGCTTTCTGTGAGCTGGAACTGAAAGATTTCCAAGATACATTATCTTTTTAAAATTTTTTATTGTGGAAAATTCCAAACATGTACAAAAGAACACAAAATAGCACAATGAAGCCCCATAGACACACCTCCCAGCTTCAACTGCCATTAACTCATGGCCAATCTTTTTCCATCTATACCCTTACCCACATCCAACCCTTCTCTTCAGATTATTTTGAAGCAAATCTCTAACATCATATATATGTAATATGTATGATGTGTTTTGATATATATGATGCAAATATATATATATATGTGTGTGTATATATATATATATATGTATATATATATATATATTTTTTTTTTTTGAGAGAGAGAGAGAGGGTCTCATTCTGTTGCCCAGGCTGGAGGGCAGTGGTGCAGTTATGACTCATTGCAGCCTTGACCGCCTGGACTCGACTGATCCTCCCAACTCAGCCTCCCGAGTAGCTGGGACCACAGGCGCAGGCCACCATGCTTGGCTAATTTTTGTATTTTTTGTAGAGACAGGGTTTTGCCATGTTGCCAAGGCTGTTCTCAAATTCCTGATCTCAAGCAATATGCCCACTTTGACCTCCCAAGGTACTGGGATTACAGGCATGAGCCACAACACCTGCCCCTCAGCCATATTATTTTACCCACAACAATTTCAATATACAGATCTCTTAAACACAATCATAATACTATTATCACACTTGAAAATTAACTACAATTCCTTGGTATCATTAATATTGAGTTCAAATTTCCATGATTTCATTTGTTTGACTCAAATTCCAACTAAGGTGCTGTGTCCAGGGTCCCCAACATCACCCCTAGGTTCAGGTGGTCATTAAAAGCACTCACAGGACCTATACTCATGACTATGATTTATTACAAGGAAAGGATACAAAACAAAATCAGCAAAGAGAAAAGGTGCATGGGGCAAAGCCCAGAGTAAACCAGACTTAAGCTTCCAAGAGTCCTCTCCCAGAGGAGTCACAGTGGATTCACATAATTCCTTTAGCATCAAATCATGACAAGCATGTGAAGTGTTGTCTACCACGGAAGCTCATTAGTGATTCAGTGTCCAGAAGGAAAGCAGGTATTCACCATAAACCATATTGCACAACGGTTTAGGCACAATGAGCCACTCTTTTCATGTAGGGGTTGGTAGGAAACTTCATGAACTCCAAGTTTCCATATGCCAGCCAACGGCTAATCTTACAAGGGGACCTTTCCAAGAATAGCAGTCTCAGGCCTGCTGTGTCAAATTTTTTCTTCACAGGTACATACACTGCAACAGGTTAGTATCTCTTAAATCTCTTTTAATCTATGGGATTCTTCTCCATTGCTTTTTTCCTCCTTGTAATTATTTGTTTCTCATAGTCTGAATTTTGTTTACGCATTTTTGTAGAGTCATTTAAAATATTCCTCTGTTCTCTATCTTTCCCGTGAACTGGTAGTTGTATCTACAGATGTAATCCAATGTGGGTTCTCAGTTTTTCCTTTTTGGGGGGTAGTAAGATGACTTCATAAGTGGTGTTGTGTACTTCAAGAGGTCTATTGCATCAGGCTGCCTCTCTGTTGTGATGCCACTGGCTCAGCCCTTTGTCCATTAATTCATGAGGGTCCAGAGCAGTGATATTCTGTCATTCCTTCTTCATTAGCTGGAGTATTTCTATAAAGAGAAACTCACCGCATCATACTTGATGACTCAGTACTATAGTTTGTATAGAAATGCTTGATTCACCCTCTTATTTTCCGGTTTTGAAACTAATGATGTCCTCTAGACCCCTCCAAAGATGACATATTTTTGAATATCATTATGAAATTAAGGACTTAAACATATTTGATGGGTGCCAGACACAGTGGCTCACGCCTGTAATCCTAGCACTTTGGGAGGCCCATGCCAGCAGATCTCTTGAGCTCAGGAGTTCAAGACCAACCTGGGCAACATGGTGAAACCTCATCTCTACAAAAAATACAAAAATTAGCCAAGCATGGTGGCATGTGCCTATAGTCCTATCTACTCAGGAGGCTGAGGCACGAATATCGCTTGAACTGAACACGGGAAGTGGAGGCTGCAGTGAACCAAGATCACCCCATTGCACTCCAGCCTGGGCAACAGAGTGAGACTGTCTCAAAATAAACAAACAAAAAATTAAAAACTAAACATAATTGATGGTTTTCAATCTGTCAATGTCCATGTTATGCTATTGCTGCCCATGACGAGCCTCTACAGTTTGAAACCTGAAACTGTTACATATGATTCTACTGGTCTTTGAGAGCTTTCTTCCTTTCATAGGAGACAAGTTATTCCCCAATCATCTTGTGTATTTCCTGTCCAAATCTGGAATGAGCAGTTTCTCCAAGAATTCTGGTTCCTTTAAGTGAAAGCTGGTATTTAATGTTTACAATCTGGGTGCTAAGATGCCTAAATATTCTTACATTAAAAAAAAAAAGGTGCAAAATAGAACATGGTATGTTAATATTTGTGCAAAAAGGTGGAAAAAATAAAAAATATTTTCATTAGCTGGACTTGTATAAAGAAGTTCTGGGGGCTGGGCGTGGTGGCTCATGCCTGTAATCCAAGCACTTTGGGAGGCCGAGGCAGGCAGATGACTTAAGGTCACGAGTTCAAGACCAGCTGGGCCAACATGGTGACATCCTTTCTCTACTAAAAATACAAAGATTAGCTGGTTGTGGGGGCGCACACTTGTAATCCCAGCTACTTGAGGAGCTGAGACAGGAGAATCACTGGAACCTGGGAGGTGGAGGTTGCAGTGAGCCAATATCATGCCACTGCATTCCAGCCTGGACAACAGAGTGAGATGCTATCTCCCCACCACCCCCCCAAAAAGAAGAAGTTCTGGGAGATGTCACAAGACCCTAATAAAAGTAGTATCTATATGGAGGTAGGAGGAAGGAGTAATAAATGGATTTAAAAATCACCTTTGAAAAATCCCTCAAATACCACAAAAACAGTATAGAGATATATAAGCTCTTAATAAGTCAAACATGGTCAGTGTTGAAACAGATTGCTTTTTCCTCGGATGAACACCAGATGAAGTTATAGGCTTAAGTTTGGGGGTCATTTTGAGTGACAAATATGTATCTTTAAACACTAGAATCACACTCAGCACAGTATGAAGTCACACTAGGAACAGTGAGTTAGAAACCAAGACCAGCTGCAGAGATTCCCAACTCTAGCTGCATATCAGAATTACCTGGGAAGCTTTTACAATCCTGGTGCTCAGGCCATAACTCTAACTAACTGATTATATCAGAATTTCTGGCAGTGGGTTCTAGGCATCTGCGTTTTTTTTTAAAGCCCACCTTGTCATCCCAGTGCGGTCAAGGCTAAATCCCACCACACTAAAAGTAAAATTGATGTTAATTCTTCCTTCTCAAGCTCATCAGGGGCAACCCTGAGTGAAATGTTGAGTAGAATAACCTGTACATTAATAAAGATATAGAAACCTGCATTATTTACACACTTATTTCTTTTTTTAAAAAAATCTATTTTATTTACTTACTTTTTTTTTTTTTTTTTTGAGACGGAGTCTTGCTGTGTCACCCAGACTGGAGTGCAGTGGCATGATCTCAGCTCACTGCAACCTCTGCCTCCAGGTTTCAAATGATTCTCCTGCCTCACCCTCCCAAGTAGCTGGGATCACAGGTGTGTGCCACCACACCCAGCTAATTTTTTTGTTTTGTTTTGTTTTGTTTGAGATGGAGTCTCGCTCTGTCACCCAGGCTGGAGTGCAGTGGTGCAATCTTGGCTCACTGCAAGCTCCGCCTCCCGGGTTCACGCCATTCTCCTGCCTCAGCCTCCTGAGTAGCTGGGACTACAGGCACCCGCCACTATGCCTGGCTATCTGGCTTTTTTTTTTTTTTTGTATTTTTAATAGAGACGGGGTTTCACCATGTTAGCCAGGATGGTCTTGATCTCCTAACCTTGTGATCCGCCCGCCTCGGCCTCCCAAAGTGCAGGGATTACAGGCATGAGCCACTATGCCTAGCCTATTTACTTACTTTTTGAGACAGAGTCTCACTCTGTCATTCAGGCTGGAGTGCAGTAGTGCAATCTCAGCTCATTGCCACCTCCACTTCCTGGGCTCAAGTGCTCCTCCCACCTCAGCCTCCTGAGCAGCTGGAACTACAGGTGCACACCACTATGCCTGGCTAATTTTTTGTATTATTCGTAGAGATGGAGTTTTGCCATTTTGCCCAGGCTGGTCTTGAACTCCTGGACTCAAGTGATCCACCCGCCTAAGCCTCCCAAGGTGCTGGGACTACAGGCGTGAGCCACTTGCCCATTAAACGGTTATTTCTCTTAGATCTCATTTCTCCACCCTTCCCACTTTTGCTTTTCCCCTCCTCCACCCTTCCTCTCTGCCAAATATATCTAGTTGAATTGTTTTAAGTTCAGCACTTGTGTGATGCTCTGTCCTCCGTCTATCCATCTGTCTTCTGAAGCATTCATGCCTTCATAGCCTTCCTGCCTCCTAGTCTTGAGGTCTAGTTTCAGTCCTGATCCCTGCCAACCCTCTTTACATTTCATTTCAGAGAAATATACCTCTCACCTAAGTAGACCTGCCTGAAGACCTGCCTTGACCTACAGCATTCCTGAGATGACTGTGCCAATCAAGTCCCTTTGGAGCCCTGGTTTTCTCATATTCGTGGTTTTGGGTATTCAGGGCTTATTAAGGCATGTAAGTTAACTGAAGAGAAGAAGCTTTCTTTGTGTTCTCTGAGAATAGGTCTTATGGGCTTAGTTGTTGACCAAGTTGGGTGTCAAAGTCAAAAACTTAAAGGAGATGAGAAGATCAAAGCTCCTGCCCAAGGCCCCCTTTGGGCCCTTAGGGACCCAATTTTGAAGGACATAGCACCTGCCCTAAGGAAATCACAGCCTAAGAAGAAGGCAGGTATTTAAGCAGGTGAATAAAATACCTTATGGTAAGTGTTCTGCTAGTGGTGAGCATGCATTTGACAGAAACTAAGAGAAGAGAACAAAGCTACCATGGAAAGGTGGGGAGAGAGTCAAGGAAGACTTCTCATAGGAGGTGCCAGAAATACTGTTTTTTTTTTTTTTTTAATATATTTATTTGAGATGGAGTCTCGCTCTGTCACCCAGGCTGGAGTGCAATAGCGTGATCTTGGCTCACTGCAACATCTGCCTCCCGGGTACAAGCGATTCTTGTGCCTCAACCTCCCAAGTAGCTGGGGCTACAGGCATGTGCCACCACGCCTGGCTAATTTTTATATTTTTAGTACAGATGGGGTTTCACCATGTTGGTTAGGCTGGTCTCAAACCCCTAACCTCAAATGATCCTCCCACCTCGGCCTCCCAAAGTGCTGGGATTACAAGCATGAGCTATCTTGCCCAGCCCATTTTTAACTTCAAAATACACAGGTAATGTATATTCATTGTAGAAAATCAGAGTGAATTAAAAAGAGACACTGAAGATGAACATAAACACATTTTTTAAATGTTCTAAAGGCTAGGCATGGTGGCTCACATCTGTAATCCCAGCACTTTGGGAAGTGGAAGCAGGAGGATGGCTTGAGCCCAGGGGTCTGAGACCAACCTGGGCAACACAGTAAGACCCCATCTCTATTTTTTTAAATGTTCTGACTTGTGCCAAGTTGGAGGGAGTTATGATACTAAACATGTAATCGCTCCCTTGTACACGATCCTCTTCTGGAACATCATGCTTGGTAATGAGTGCCTAAAGATGCCGCCAGAGCAGTGTGCTGTATTAATAATTCCTCAAACTTGGAAGAGACCAAGATGTACTTTAGTAGGTGAATAGATAAACTATGGTATATCTGAATAATGGACTATTACCCAGCATTAAGAGGAAATGAGCCAGGCACAGTGGATCACGCCTGTAATCCTAGCACTTTAGGAGGCCAAAGCAGGCACATCGTTTGAGCCCAGGAGTTTGAGACCAGCCTGAGCAACAAGGCAAAACCCCATCTCTAATAAAAATACAAAAAATTAACAAGGAATGATGGCACATGTCTGAAGTCCCAGCTACTCAGGAGGCTGAGGTGGGAGAATCACCTGAGCCCAGGAAGTTGAGGCTTCATTGGGCAATGATTGCACCACTGTGCTCTAGCCTGGGCAACAGGAGTGAGATCCTGTCTCGGAAAAAAAAAAAGAAAGGAAATTAGCTATCAAGCCATGAAGAGACATGGAGCAAACTTTAATGTATACTATTAAGTGAAAGAACCCAGTCTGAAAAGGCCACATAGTATCTAATTCCAACTGTAGGGCATGCTGGGAAAGACAAAGCCATGGAGACACTAAAAAGATCAGTGGATCCCAGGGATTAGGGGAAAGGGAGGGATGAATAGGAGAGTGAAACTATTCTGTATGATAGATACTATAATGGTGGATACATGTCATTATACATTTGTCCAGACCCATAAAATGTATACCAAGGGTGAACTCATGTAAACTATGGGCTTTGGATAATAATGATGTGTCAATGTAGGTTCAACAATTGTAACAAATATACCACTCTGGTGTGGGATGTTGATAGTGGAGGTGGCTGGAGAAAAGAAGTATGTGGAAAATCTTTGCACTTTCAACTCTGTTTTACTATAAACCTAAAACTGCTCTAAAAATAAAGTCTATTTTAAAAATTTTAAAGAGTCATTTAGAACATCAACTTTGGGCCAGGTGCAGTGGCTCACATCTGTATTCCCAGCACTTTGGGAGGCCGAGGTGGGAAAATCAGCTTGAGTCCAGGAGTTGAAGACCAGCCTGGGCAACATAGCAAGACCTCGTCTCTACTAAACATAAAAAAAAATTAGCTAAGCATGGTGGTGCACACCTGTAGTCCCAGCTACTCAAGAGGCCGAGGCGGGAGGATGGCTTGAGCCCAGGAATTCAACGCTACAGAGAACTATGATTGGGCCACTGCACTGCAGCCTAGGAGACAGAGTGAGACTCTGTTACCTAAAAAGAAAAAAAAAACACACACACACAAAACTTTGCCAGATATTATTATGATTGTATCAGTTTTCTTTCTTTTCCTTTCTTTTTTTTCTTTTTCTTTTTTTTTTTTTTTTTTTTTTTGGAGACAGGGTCTCCCTCTGTCGCCCAGGCTGGAGTGCAGTGGTGTGGTCTCAGCTCACTGCAACCTCCACCTCCCGGATTCAAGCCATTCTCCTGCCTCACCCTCCTGAGTAGCTGGGATTACAGGCGTGTGCCACCATGCTTGGGTAAATTTTGTATTTTTGGTAAAGATGGAGTTTCACTATGTTGGCCAGGCTGGTCTTGAACTCCTGACCTCAGGTGATCCATCCACCTCAGCCTCCCAAAGTGCTGGGATTACAGGCATGAGCCACCATGTCTGGCTTGCATCAGCTTTGTTTTTGCTATTGTTTACATGTACATCTTTTTGCAAATACACCTTACAATTAAGATATGTCTTGTCTTTTATCCAGTCTGACAAGTTTTGACTTTTAAGAGGAGTACTTACTCCATATATGTTTAATGTAATTACTGATATATTAGGGTTTTAAATCTACATATGGCTGGGTGCATTGGCTCACATCTGTAATCCCAAAACTTTGGGAGGCCATGGCAGGTGGATTGCTTGAGCCCAGGAGTTCGAGAACAGCCTGGGCAACATGGTGAAACCATGTCTCTAGTAAAAATACAAAAATTAGCTGGGCATGTTGATGCATGCCTGTAGTTACAGCTACTTGGGGTGGGGGAGTGCTGAGGCAGGAGGATCACCTGAGCATTGGGAGGTTGAGGCTACAGTGAACTGTGATCATGCCACTGCACGCCAGCCTGGGTGACACAGTGAGACCCTATCTCAAACAACAACAGCAGCAAAACTACAGCTAACTATTCTTTTTGTCTTATCCCACCTGCTCTTTTGTCCTTTTTTTCTCCTTTCTTGCCTGCTTTGATAAAATTACATTTTTTTTATTATTCCATTGTTCCACTATACTAACTTGGTAGTTATACAATCTTTATAATTTTTTTCTTTAATTTTATTTATTAAAAATATAGAGACAGGGGTCTCACTATGTGGTTCAGGCTGGTCTTCAACTTGGGGACTCAAGTGATCCTCCCACCTCCACCTCCCAAAGTGCTGGGATTACAGGAGTGAGCCACCGTATCCAGTCAATCTTTATAATTCTTTAAGTGATTACCCTAGAATTACAACATGCATTCCTATTCCTGACTGTTTACAGTATAATATAAATTAGTACGTTACTTTGCCAGACAACACAAAGATCTTCGCTACTTTAACTACTGCCACCTTTTGTGTTGTAATTATATATATATTTCTTTTTTCTTTTTTTTTTTTGAGACACAGTCTCACTCTGTCCCCCCCAGGCTGAAGTGCAATGGCGAGATCTCAGCTCACTGCAACCTCCACTTCCCATGTTGAAGCTATCCTCTCATCTCAGTCTCCCAAAGTAGCTAGGACTACAACCACACGCCAGCATGCCCAACTAATTTTCGTATTTTTAGTAGAGATGGGGTTTTGCCATGTTGGCCAAACTGATCTCGATCTCCAGTGATCGAGTGAACCACTCACTTTGGCCTCCCAAAGTGCTGGGATTACAGGCATGTAGTTATATATTTTAAGATTACATATATTCAATATTATGCATATTTAGAATTCCCAAAGACATTAGTACTCTACAAAACAATAAGTTTTCCTTATATTTACTTCTAAATTTTTTTTAATTTAACATTTATTTTAGGTTCAGGGGTATATGTGCATGTTTGTTCTATAGCTAAACCTGTGTTTAGGAATCACCACACTGTCTTCCACATGGTTGAACTAATTTACACTCCCACCAACAGTATATAAGCGTTCCTTTTCACCCAAACCTCGCCAGCATCTGTTATTTTTTGATTTTTTAGTAGTAGCCAAGCTGACTGGTGTGAGATAGTATCTCACTGTGGCTTTGATTTGCATTTCTCTAATGATCAGTGATGTTGAGCTTTTTTTCATATGCTTGTTGGCCACATGTATGTCCTTTCTAAAAAAGTGTCTGTTCATGTCCTTTGCCCACTTTTTAATGGGGTTGTTTGTATTTTTCTTATAAATTTGCTTAAGTTCCTTATAGATTCTGATGAACAACTTTAGCAAAGTCTCAGAATACAAAATCAATGTACAAAAATCACTAACATTTTGACCTTTGTCAGATGCATAGTTTGCAAAAGTTTTCTCCCATTCTATAGGTTGTCTGTTTACTCTGTTGATAGTTTCCTTTGCTGTGCAGAAGCTCTTTAGTTCAATTAGATCCAATTTGTCGATTTCTGCTTTTGTTGCAATTGCTGTTGGTGTCTTCCTCATGAAATCTTTGCCTGTTCCTACGTACGGAATGGGTTTTCTATTTATTTCTGGGTTCTCTATTCTGTTCCATTTGTCTCTGTGTCTGTTTTTGTACCAGTACCATGCTGTTTTGGTTACTGTAGTATATAGCTCGAAGTCACGTATTGTGATGCATCCAGCTTTGTTCCTTTTGCTTAGGATTGCTTTGGTTATTTGGGCTATTTTTTGGTTCAATATGAATTTTTAAATAGTTTTTTTCTAGTTCTGCGAAAAATGTCACTGGAAGTTTGATAGGAACAGCATTGGATCTATATATTGTTTTGGGTAGTATGGCCATTTTAACAATATTGGTTCTTCCTATCCATGAGCATGGAATGTTTTTCCAATTGTTTGTGTCATCTCTGATTTCTTTGAGCAAGGTTTTGTAGCTCTCCTTGTAGAGATCTTTCACCTTCCTGGTTAGCTGTATTCTTATGTATTTTATTTTTTTGGTGGGGATTGTGAATGGGATTGCATTCCTGATTTGACTCTTGGCTCGACTGTTGTTGGTGTACAGAAATGTTAGTGATTTTTGTACATTGATTTTGTATTCTGAGACTTTGCTAAAGTTGTTCATCAGCTTAAGAATGTTTTGGGCCGGGCACAGTGGCTCATGCTTGTAATCCCAGCGCTTTCAGAGGCCAAGGTGGGTGGATCACGAGGTCAGGAGATCGAGACCATCCTGGCTAACATGGTAAAACACCATCTCTACTAAAAATACAAAAAATTATCCAGGTGTGTTGGTGGGCGCCTGTAGCCCCAGCTACTCGGGAGGCTGGGGCAGGAGAATGGCGTGAACCTGGGAGGCGGAGCTTGCAGTGAGCCGAGATTGTGCCACTGCACTCCAGCCTGGGCAACAGAGTGAGACTCCATCTATTAAAAAAAAAAAAAAAAGGTTTTGAGTTTAGACTATATGGTTTTCTAGATGTAGAATCATGTCATCTGCAAACAGGGATAGTTTGACTTCCTCTTTTCCTATTTGGATGCCCTTTATTTCTTTCTCTTGCCTGATTGTCCTGGCCAGAACTTCCAATACTATGTTGAATAGGAGTGGTGGAAGAGGGCATCCTTGTCTTGTGCCAGTTTTCAAGGGGAATGCTTCCAGCTTTTGCCCATTCAGTATCATGTTGTCTGTGGGTTTGTCATAGATGGCTCTTATTATTTTGAGGTACGTTCCCTCAATACCTAGTTTATTGAGATTTTTTAATATGAAGGATGATTGAATTTTATCAAAAGCCTTTACAGCATCTATTGAGATAATCATGTGGTTTTTGTCTTTAGTTCTGTTTATGTGATAAATCACATTTACTTATTTGCATATGTTGAACTAACCTTGCATCCCAGGAGTAAAGCCTACTTGATCATGGTGGATAAGCTTTTTGATGTGCTGCTGGATTCAGTTTGCCAGTATTTTGTTGAGAATTTTTGCATTGATGTTCACCAAGCATATTGACCTGAAGTTTTCTTTTTTTGTTGTGTCTCTGCCAGGTTTTGGTATGAGGATGATCTAAGCCTCATAGAATGAGTTAGGGAGGAGTTCCTCCTCCTCAATTTCTTGGAATAGTTTAAGCAGGGATGGTACCAGCTCCTTTTGTACATCTGGTAGAATTCAGCTGTGAATCTATCTTGTCCTTGGCTTTTCTGTTGTTGTTGTTGTTGTTAGGCTATTTATTTCTGACTCAGTTTCAGAGCTTGTTATTGGTCTGTTTGGGGATTCAATTTCTTCCTGGTTCAGTCTTGGGAGGGTGTATGTTCATAGGAATTTATCCTTTCTTCTTGTTTTTCTATTTTATGTGTATACAGGTGCATAATACTCTCTGATGGTTGTTTGTATTTCTGTGGGGTCAGTGGTAATATCCCCCTTGTCGTTTCTGATTCTGTTTATTTGAATCTTCTGTCTTTTCTTCTGCATTAGTCTTGGTAGTGGTCTATCTATGTTATAAATCTTTTCAAAAAACCAGCTCCTGGATTCACTGATCTTTTGAATTTTTTTTTTTTTGTCTCAATTTCCTTTAGTTCAGCTATGGTTTTATTTCCTGTCTTCTGCTAGCTTTGGAATTTGTTTGCTCTTGATTCTCTAGTTCTTTTAGTTGTGATGTGAGGTTGTTGACTTGAGAGCTTTCTAACTTTTTGATGTGGACATTTAATGCTATAAATTTTCCTTTTAACCCTGACTTAGCTGTGTCCCAGAGATTCTGGTATGTTGTATTTTAGTTCTCATTAGTTTCAAAGAACTTCTGAGTTTTGCCTTAATTTCATTACTTGCCCAAATGTCATTCAGGAGCAGGGTATTCAATTTCCATGTAATTGTATAGTTTTGAGTAAATTTCTTAATCTTGATTTCTAATTTGATTGCACTATGGTCTGAGAGATTGTTATGATTTCAATTATTTTGCATTTGCTGAGGAGTGTTTTACTCCTGATTGTGTGATCAATTTTAGAAGATGTGCCATGTGGCAAAGAGAAAGATGTATATTCTCTTATTTTTCAGTGAAGACTCCTGTAGATATTTATCAGGTTCATTTGATCCCATGTGTAGTTCATGTCCTGAATATCTTTGTTAATTTTCTGCCTTGATCTAATATTGTCAGTGGGGTGTTAAAGTGTCTTTGAAGATCTCTAAGAACTTGCTTTATGAATCTGGGTGCTCCTGTGTTGGGCGCATATATATTTGAGATAGTTAGATCTTCTTGTTGAATTGAACCCTTTACCATTATATAATGCCCTTCTTTGTCTTTTTCAGTCTTTGTTGGTTTAAAATCTGTTTTGTCTGAAACTAAGATTGCAACCTCTGCTTTTTTCTGTTTTCCATTTGCTTGGTAAATTTTTCTCCATCCCTTTATTTTAAGCCTATGTGTGTTGTTGCATGTGAGACGGGTCTCTTGAAGACAGCATCTCAAAGGGTCTTGTTTCTTACTTTTTTTTTTTTTTTTTGAGACAGAGTCTCTCTCTGTCACCCAGGCTAGAGTGCAGTGGCATGATCTTGGCTCACTGCCAGCTCCACCTCCTGGGTTCATGCCATTCTCCTGCCTTAGCCTCCCAAGTAGCTGGGACTACAGACACCCACCACCATGCCCGGCTAATTTTTTGTATTTTTAGTAGAGACGGGGTTTCACCATGTTAGCCAGGATGGTCTCGATCTCCTGACCTCATGATCCACCTGCCTCAGCCTCCCAAAGTTTTTTGGGGTTTTTTTTTGATACAGAGTCTCACTCTGTGGCCCAAGCTGGAGTGCAGTGGCACAATCTCAGCTCACTGCAACCTCTACCTCCTGGATTCAAGCCATTCTCCTGCCTCAGCCTCCCGAGTAGCTGGGACTATAGGTGCATGCCACTACGCTCAGCCAACTTTTGTATTTTTAGTAGAGACAGGTTTCACCATGTTGGCCAGGCTGGTCTCAAACTCCTGACCTCAAGTGATCTGCCTGCCTCAGCCTCCCAAATTGCTGGGATTACAGGTGTCAGCCACCGTGCCCCGCCAGGTTTGGTTCTTTATCCACCTTGCCACTCTGTGTCTTTTTTTATTATTCTGAGACAGAGTCTTGCTTTGCCACCCAGGCTGGGGTACAGTGGCGTGATCGTGGTTCACTGTGACCTCCACTTCTTGGCTTCAAGCAATTCTCATGCCTCAGCCTCCCAAGTAGCTGGGATTACAGGTGTGCACCAGCACACCCAGCTAATTTTTGTAATTTTAGTAGACATGGGGTTTCACCATGTTGGCCCTGCTGGTCTCACACTCCTGGCCTTAAGCGATCTGCCTGCCTTGGCCTCCCAAAGTTCTGGGATTATAGGGTGAGCCACTGCACCTGACCTCTGTGTCTTTTAATTGGGGCATTTAGCACATTTACATTGAAAGTTAGTATGGATATGTGTGAACTTGATCCTGTCATCATGATGTAAGTGGGTTATTTTGCAGACTTCTTTATGTGGTTGCTTTATAGTGTCACTGGTCTGTGTACTTCAGTGTGTTTTTGTAGTGGTCAGTAATGGTCTTTCCTTTCCACATGTAGTGCTTTCTTCAGGCAAGTCTCATGGTAACAAATTCTGTCAGCATTTGCTTGTCTGAAAAGGATTTTATTTCTTCTTCACTTATGAAGCGTAGTTGGGCCAGATATGAAATTCTGAGTTGGAATTTCTTTTCTTCAAGAATGTAATATTGGCCTCCAATCTCTTCTGGCTTGTAGGGTTTTTACTGAGAGGATCACTGTTAGTCTGATAGGATTCCCTTTGTAGGTGACCTGACCTTTCTCTCTAACTGCCTTTAAAATTTTTTCTTTCATTTTGACCTTAGAGAATCTGATGATCAAGTGTCTTGGGGATGATCTTCTTATGAAGTGTCTTACTGGGGTTCTCTGGATTTTTTAAATTGGAATGCTGGCCTCTCTAGCAAGGTTGAGGAAGTTCTCATGGATGACATTCTGAAATATGTTTTCCAAGTTGGTTCCATTCTCCCCATCTCTTTCAGGTACACCAATAAGTCACAGATTTAGTCTATTTACATAATCCCATATTTTTTTGGAGGTTTTGTTCATTTCTTTTTATTCTTTTTTCTCCATTCTTATCTGACTGTCATATTTCAGAAAGCCAGTCATCAAACTCTGAGATGCTTTCCTCCACTTGGTCTATTCTTGCTATGAATACTTGTGATTGCATTATTAAATTCTCATAGTGTGTTTTTAATTTGTATTAGGTCGATTACGTTCTTTTCTATACTGGCTCTTTTCTCTGTCAGCTCCTGCATTGTTTTATCATGATTTTTAGCTTCCTTGTATCGGGTTTCAACATACTCCTGTAGCTCAATGACCTTCATTCCTATCCATATTCTGACATTTCAGCCATCTCAGCCTGGTTCAGAACCCTTGCTGAAGAGACAATGTGGTTGTTTGGAGGAAAGAAAGCACTCTGGCTTTTTGAGTTGTCAGGGTTTTTGCACTGGTTCTTCTTCTTCTTTGTGGGCTTATCTATCTTCAATCTTTGAGTCTGCTGACCTTTAAATTTTTTTTCTTTTATCCTACTTGATGACCTTGAGGGTTTGATTGTTGTATAAGGTAGATTCAGCTGACTAGCTTCGTTTTGGTTTTTGTTTTTGTTTTGACAGAGTCTTGCTGTGTCAGCCAGGCTGGAGTGCAGTGGTGTGATCTTGGCTCACTGCAACCTCCACCTCCTGGGTTCGAGCAGTTCTCCTGCCTCAGCATCCCAAGTAGCTGGGATTACAAGCATGCCCCGCCAGCACGCCCAGCTAACTGGTTTTGTTTTTTTTTTTTTTTTGTATTTTTTAGTAGAGACAGGTTTCACCATGTGGGCCAGGCTGGTTTCGAATTCCTCTCCTCAGGTGATCCGCCCGCCTCGGCCTCCCAAAGTGTTGAGATTACAGGCGTGAGCCACCGCACTTGGCCTGGCTTCATTTTCAGAAGATTTTAGAGGGTCAACGCTCAGCTCCCAGCTCCTGGACTGTGTGCTCTAACTCTGGGGGACTTGTATTGGGCCCTGGCTTTGTTCTCTGACTCCTTGGGGTTAAGAATTCACTGTGCTAAGGGGCCATGGTGGGCCCCGGACCACTGGTCACTACACTGCAATAGGTGGTGTCAGCCAAAGTGTTTCGTAGTGGGGTGACAGTGAGATTTGACCTCATAGTGGCAGATGTGTCAGAGTGCTAGCAGGTGCCAGGTTGCCTGCCCCTCTGCGGGTGTTCACCACAGTGGCAGATGCAATGCAGCTGGGGCAGGAGGGCAGGGTAGGGGGATGGTTGTGCTGGTGACTGTGTGGGCAGTCACACTGGAGGTGGTGTTCACTGGGGGTGGGACGCTGGTGGGCACAGGTCTGGGTGCCTTCTCTATGCTCCACAATTAGGAGTGGTTGCTCAGGGCTGGGGAGGACCCGCTGTTCTCTATGCAATGCTAGTGTAAGGGTGGTGCACTGACAGAGGTGGGGCTGGCTGGCTTTGTGCCCACCAAGGCTCCATCTGCAATGATGGTTGGTGACGGCAGGGGCGGGGGGTGAGAGACTGCACTCCCCCATGCTGGTGGGGCAAGGAAAGCAAAATCTGCCTGTGCAGTCATGCACTAGCAAAGCTATGTTGGGAGACTTGGTGGGCCCACCGGAAGCTACAGCATTGGGAGGGAGCGTGTGGGCTGGTTTGTGGCCATATGGTTGTATGCTTTCCACTGGTCAAGCATGGTCCACAAGTACAGAAGGTATGATACCCCCCAGGGCACCCTAGACTGCCCTGCAAGCAGGTGTGAACAGGCTGGGGCCCCGGGAGAGGCCAGCATACCAAGGAGTGCTCAGGTCGGACTGGCTGCATCTGATTGGCAAGACCACCCTGCAGAGTTCAGTTTCTACAGCTCCCTTAGAACTAACATCTCCTATGGGAGCAAGGAGAGCCTAGGGGGATGGCCGTCCCTAGCTGTGCTCCACTACAGATGCTCCCACATCAAACCCTCTGGGCTCCACATCAGCTGGTGTGCTGCCCCTGCCGCTTCTCTAAGCAGCTCTCCCTGCCAACTCAAGTGTCAGTGGTGGTCAAGGTGTCTTCTCTTGCCAGGGTTCCAGAGGCTCATGGCAAGAACAGGTTCCTCCTTGCCAGTTCAACTCACTCATTTCCCCAGAGCCACTGGGCGCCAGGAACAAGTCCCGGTGTGCAATAGCCCTATCAAGGGTTCCCAGCTTCCTCCCACTTCAGCCCAGCTTCTGTGTCTTCCCTCCGTCCACTCTCAGTGCCTTCCCTCTGAAGATCTGTTAGGAGCATGCCAGTTGTCTCAATCCCTTGGTGGGAGCTGTTCTACCTGGCTGTGTCTAGTGGACCATCTTCCCTCCCCCACTTTACTCCTAAATTGACTCTTTCCCATAATAATCTTCAGTTCTCCTCTCCTTTATTTTCAAATTTCCATCTTGGGCCATTTTCCCTCCATTTAAAAAGCTCCCTTTAGTATTTATTTTACTGTTAAGTCGATTGGAAACAAGTTCCTTTGGTTTATTTTTTAATGTCTTTTTCTTGCTTTCATTTTTGAAAGACATTTTCACTGAGTATAGTATTATAAGTTGTCAGTTTATTTTTTTCTGCACTTTACAATGTCACTCCTTTGTCTAGTAGAAAGACATCTGTCAATCCTTCTATTGCTCCTTTGAAGGCAATGTGTATTTTTTCCCCGGAGCTTCTTTTAAGAATGTCTCTTTGATCTTTGTTTGTCAGCAGTTTCGCTAGATGGATCAACATATGGTTTTGTTTTGTATTTAAATTGCCTGGTGTTCAAAGAAATTTTTGAATCTGTGGTTTTTTTAAACCAATTTTTGTAAATTGTTAGTATTTCTTTAAATACTTCTTCTGCCATCTCTCTTTCTTGAAGACTCCAATTACACACATGTAAACCTTTTCACAATGTTCCCTGTATCTTTTAGGTTTTTTCCCTACATTTTCCATTATATTCTTTCTTTGTGATTCAGTTGGAATATTTTTTTCCTGAGACGTTTTCCAGTTCACTAATTCTCTCAGCAGTTGTTAAACCCATGTACTAAATTCTTAATTTTAATTAAGTAATTTTTTCTTTTAATTAAATAATAGCTTTTGGGAACTAAATCCACATACCATGAAATCTTTTACAGTGTATAATTCAGTAGTTTTTTAGTATAGTCCTAGAGTCATACAACCATCACCACTATCTAATTTCAGAACATTTTCATCATCCCAAAAAGAAACTCCAGGCACATTAGCAGTCATCCCCTATTCTCTCCTCTCCCAGACCCTGGCAACCAGTAAACACTACTTTCTGTCTGTATGGATTTGCCTATTCTGGACATTTCATATAAATGGAATCATACAATAGATAGCCTTTTATGACTGGCTTCTTTCACTTGGCATTTGTTACCAAGGCTCAATCATGTTGCAGCATGTGTTGGTACTTCATTCCTTTTCATGGCAGAACAGTATTCCCATGTATAGATATATCATATTTTGCTATCCGTTTATAAGTTGATGGACATTTTGGTTGTTTCTACTTTTTGGCTATTATGAATAATGTTGCTATGAACATTGCTGTACAAGTTTTTGTGTAGATGTATGTTTTCAATTCTCGTGGGTATGTACCAAGGAGTGGAATTTCTGGGTCATATAGTAACTATGTTTAACATTTTGATAAACTGCCAAACTGTTTTTCAATGTTTCAGCACAATTTTGCACCCCCAGCAAGGTACAAGGGTTTAAATTTTCCACATCCTGTCCAAACTTTGTTACTGCCTTTTTTATTTTAGGCATATTGGTGGGCGTGAAGTGGTGTTTCATTGTGGTTTTGGTTTGCATTTCCCCAATGACTAATGATGTTGAGCATTTTTATGTGCTTATGAATCATTTGTATGTCAATTAATTTATCTTTAAGTTCTAAAAGTTTCTAATAGATTCTAATAGATTCCAGGTCTTTGATGAAATTCTCCATTTTATCATTTTTTTTAAGGATGATTATCCTTTTTTAAGGATGATTACAAAATAACCACAATTATTTTATATGAGATAGACCAATATCTCAATCTTCTGTAAGTCTAATCTGTTTCTGTTTTTTACTTTTATTTTCTGTCACTTAGTTCTATTTATTGACATGACCTAGAGATTTTTACTCAGATGCTAGACATTGTATATGAAAACTTATAGAAGCTCTGTGTGATGTTTTCCTTCTTCAAAGACAATTTAAATTTTCTTCTGGCAGACAAGAGTGGGGGCAGATCACCCTAATCCAATTAGGTAATGTGGTACTTTGAGGGTGGGTTTTAGGTTTTTTGAGGCTAGTTTATTTCTGCTTTGCCCTTACTCTATCTGCAGTCTGTCAGAAGTCTCAGCTGAAAGTGTGGAGGTATTTTTCAAAGCTTCAACTCTTTGCTAGGACTGACCTCCAATTTTTGACTCCTCAGCACAATGAGACTTTCACTTTTTAGCTTCTTACCTGTCTCTCACTACGTAGTTTTTGTTTGTTTTTTGTTTTTTAATCTCTCTTATTTGAATGACTTATGAACCAGCAACTGCCTTAATGTGGGGGGGAAAAAAACGATCAGTCTCACTTTTCAGCCATTCTCTTTTCTATGGGATCTTAAACCTTTTAATGCTGGTTTTCTTGCTAGCCCTGAACTCCACATTTTGTCTCTGTGGCCTTACAAGATTCCTAAAAGCTCTCTAAGCTGCACCTTCCTGCATGGCCCTAGACCCTGCACTTTTTGCCTATAGTTCATTAAATGTCTCAAGAGAGAAAATGGTAGGGAGTATTACCCTGATCTAATTGCTTTTTGTTTCTTTCTCATTCTTAGCCCCTCAGGTCTTGGTTGCTGTGGTTGCTTTCTGATACCTTCAAATATTTTTTTTAATCTAACTTAACAGTCAATCTCAGTGAGAAATGTGGTCTAAAACCAGCGACCATGTCAGTACTGGTAGCTGATGCCCAACAGATGATAATTTAATGAAACTACAGCACTACTCTGAAAACGAATACAATAGTGACAGCTAAGACAGGTTGTTTTCAATCTGGCCCATTGACAAAACTACATTCTGTGTGAGGACTAAATTCTCCCATGACTTTTCTTTATTTGAACCACTGTGTAACACTTGCTTTTAGAGGATACCGGTCATTTGGCATTTATTTGGTAGCAATGAATCATTTACATACAAATATGCATCTTACTTTTTCTCAGTTGCCTGTAACAATTAAGATAGCATTACTTGGTGCTGGTTTGATAGACACAAATGCAACTGTTGGCCCTGAAATGCCAAAAGGGTTTAGCCAGACTATCCTATAATTACATTATATTAAAAAAAAAAATCCAAATAAAAACATAAGAAACTTATTCTACATTTGTTGACCATTAGGAATATGCTGATGTCCACCATGTGAAATAATTTTATCTATTGTTAGTGATACAAAGTGATACTCCACATTTGTGCTTACTATTGCCACCTGGTTGTTTAGATTGTTCTGATTATAAAATTGTGTAAACATTCTCTACAGAGAAAAGAGGCAGAACATTATAGAAAATGGAAATGAAGTGACTAAAGACAGCCCTTGGTGTAAGTGCCCACTGAGAACACTGGAAGAAACTGACTTCAGGGTCCACCTGGTACAAATGGCCACTGAGAGTCCCTGGTGTAAGTAACTAAGGCAGTGCCTGGTCCAAGATGCCACCTAAAACACTGTGAGACTTATAGAGGAGAAGCAGATTGTTTCAGAGCACACGGCAAGTTACTTGGCAGTTCCAGGGTCAGTGCCATGCTCTACATTGCCTCTATTTCTTCCTGAATTCGAAGAATTACAAACAACTGGAAAAATAAAATTACTCACTCTCTTCCCCCTAGACAGAAAATGAAAGTAATGAAGACTTTGGGTAAGAATTTTACAGCGGCATTCTCAGAGCTTTGCAAGGGGCTTTGTGCATTTAAGAGAATTTGCTATTTAGAGGTCCAGAGATCTGGCTCCTGGAGTTTGGTTATGAAGAAGGAAGAGGCAAGTTTGAAGAAAAGGCACTGATATTTCTCAGTACAATGTGAAGTCCTGAAATCATTATGAAATAGAATTCTTTGCAATTTATAAAGCAGTTAGGAAAATCCTCTTATTTGCACTTAAGAATTCACATGTACACATGCTCATGTATGTAAGTGTGCACAGGCACATGTGTTAGCATTTGTTTCTGCATTTATGCATACATGCTTGCAAATCCCCCTTTTGGAGCACTCACCAAAAGGAACAGAATGGATCACCCATATTGGCCCAGGACTGGACCAGAGTATATAAATTCAAGGGTTTATAATTATCAATTACTGTCCTTGTGAAGCACCAAGGCATTTCTCTAGACTTAGTTATTCAGATAGGAAAGAAATACTCATGACGGGTATGGCTGACTGAATGTATGGTCACAATGCTTCTCTCCCCTGTGGCAGCATACACATCCACACTCTAGCTGTGACCTCATGGTATGTGGAGTGTGCTTTCCAATCCTTGCACTTTGAACTTTGCCATGTGACATACTTTGGCTACAGTTCGTAGACATAGGAAGGCAGAGACTTGAAATACGTATGTGTGGCAGGCCTTGCCCTCTTGTATTTCTATTATTGCCATGAGAAGAACATGCCCCAGGTAGACCATTCTTCCAAGGAGGATGAGAGACCAGTGGAGTAGACCTGGGTCCAGCTTAGTTTGGAGCCAAGCCCCAAATGACATGCAGACTTATGAAGATGAATACATTACTATTGTTAAACAAATAGTATTACAAACTATTGTTAAAGTTTTAGGGTAGTTTATTATAAAGAATTATTGTGACAATAGCTGACAAATACAATGGGGGAGGCAGTGAGTCCTGGGCTGAGACCAATTTCTGTGGGTAAGAAGGTGAAAAGAAGTGAAAGTAAATGTATCCAGGACAGAAGAATAGAGGACAGAAAGCCGGGTTAGGAACAGAAGTATGCATGCCATGGGACCCCCGAGGGCAGCATTACCCACAGTCAAGTTGAAAACATCTGAGATGAGTTTGCTATGGCCAGGAAGAATTTTCTAGTACATCATAAAGGAGAAATTAAAGGCCTCTGAATTGGCGGGAGATTGCTGGGAGTGATAATGGACTCTCAAGTAGCACTTCAATGTAAAGAATCGCTGATATAAACTATGCACATGTAAATAAATTATAGGCATATAGAAAAATTATGAATTTCACAAAATCCACAATTTTTCAAACATATTAAGTCCAAAGTGCCATGTTCCTCCAATTTTAGTATACGTAAGAGTCTCCTAGGGTGTTTGTTAAAACTGCAGATTCCTGGACCCCATTCCCTGAACTTTTGATTAAGTCAGTTCAGGGCCACACTTTAAGAAACATTGATACGCTGCTTCCTTGCTACAGTTACAACCCCTTGTCTTTCATGTAGGAATTTGGGTATTTCAGGCCCATTTTACACAGGATCCAGCTATAATTGTCCTTTAAAAGGTTGAAATAGCCACCAGAAGACCAGGCTTGTTGCTATGTGCTCTGCATTTTTTAAGCAGAACCTCCTGAATTCCTCTTTCCATCCTTGTTATTCAAACAACTTCTAGTGCTTAAAGTGCACCCCAAAACTCCTTATTGATATGTCATATGTCACATCAAAGCAAGCTACATTTAATTTTTTGTGTTTGTCTTGTCACTTCACTGGTTAAAATCTTTGAAATTTCAGTTTTTAAACAAATAAAATCTGTTTTCACATCCTTCTGCATTTTTGGGGGCAAAGTGGCGGAGAAAAAGTCTGTATTGCTTTTTGTTTAAGTCAGGTCTATTAATATATGATTTACATACAGTAAAATACACCCTTCTTAGGTATGCAGTTCTATGAGTTTGACAAACTTATATACTGACATCATCACCACCACCAATAAGATTTAGGATCTTTCCATCACCCTAAGAAAGGTTCTTTGTGTCCTTCGTTAGTCAATCTCATCTCCTTTGTCACTATGGTTTTATCTTTTGCAGATGTCATATACATGGAATCATAAAGTATATAATCTTCTGTATCTGGCTTCTTTTACTTGGTTCAACACTTTTGAAATGCACCCTTGTTATTCACATCATCAGTAGGTTGTCCCTTTTTACTGCTGAGTAGTATTCCAGCATATGTATGCACCATAATTTGTTTACCCATTAACTAGTGGATAGACATTATGACATTTCCAGTTTGGGGCAATTATGTAAAAAAGCTTCTATAAACATTGGCCTACAGGCCTTTTTACAAACATACATTTTTATCTCTTAGGTAAAAACTTAGGAGTGGGATTGTTGAGTCATATGGTGTATTAGTCCATTTTCACACTCCTGCAAAGGTACTACCTGAGGGCAGGGCACAGTGGCTCACATCTGTAATCCCAGCACTTTGGGAGGCCAAGGCGGGTGCATCACTTGAGGTCAGGAGTTCAAGACTAGCCTGGCCAACATGGCGAAACCCCATCTCTACTACAAATACAAAAATTAGCTGGGTATGGTGGCACACATCTATAATCCCAGCTACTTGGGAGGCTGAGGCAAGAGAATCACTTGAACCTGGGAGGTGGAGGTTGCAGTTAGCCGAGATCATGCCACTGCACTCCAGCCTGGGAGATAAAGTGAGACTCTGTCTCAAAAAAATAAAAATAAAAAAATACTACCTGAGATAGGTAATTGATAAAGGAAAGAGATTTAATTGACTCACAGTCCCACATTGCTGGGGAGGCCTTGGGAGACTTACAATCATGATGGAAGTGAAATGAGAAGCAAACACCTTCTTCACAAGGTGGCAGGAGAGAGAAAGCACAAGGAAGTGCCACACATTAAAATCATCAGCTCTTGTGAGAACTCACTATCACAAGAACAGCATGGCGGGGATCACCTCCATGATTTAATCACCTCCCAACAGGTCCTTCCCTCAATATGTGGGGATTACAATTTGAGATGAGATTTGGGTGGGGACACAGAGCCAAACCATGTCATATGGTAAGTGTACGTTTAACTGTAATAGAAATTGCCAAGCTGTTTCCAAGATAGTTGTACCATTTTACCTTCAGATCAGCAATGTATGAGGAATTGTTCATATATTCTTGCCAGCACTTGATATTGTATTTTTAAAAATAGCTATTCTAATATATATGGAGTAGTATCTCATTATGTGCAATCAGTTATATCTGTTCCTGAACCTAGCATGAACAACTGTGAAGCAATTGTGGAGCAATTGTTCATGCTAGGTTTAGGAACAGATATAACTGATTACTCTTAACAGTACTTGTGGTAGAGTCTCCTAGGGTGTTTGTTAAAACTGCAGATTCAGGCCGGGCGCGGTGGCTCATGCCTGTAATCCCAGCACTCTGGGAGGCTGAGGTGGGTGGATCACCTAAGGTTGGGAGTTCGAGACCAGCCTGACCAACATGGAGAAACCCTGTCTCTACTAAAAATACAAAATTAGCCGGGTATGGTGGTGCCTTCCTGTAATCCCAGCTACTCAGGAGGCTGAGGCAGGGGAATAGCTTGAACCCAGGAGGTGGAAGTTGCAGTGAGCCAAGATTGCACCATTGCACTCCAGCCTGGGCAACAAGAGCAGAACTCCATCTCAAAAAAAAAAAAGGAAAATCTGCAGATTCCTGGACCCCATCCCTTGAACTTCTGATGAGGTCAGTCCAGGGCCATACTTTAAGAAACATTGAATTGATAAGTTAATTCCTTGCTACAGTTATGTTTTAGTTCCATGCCCTTTGTCACATGACTTTGCAGTGTCTTTCACTAGAGGCAGGGAATGTTGTCCTGCCTCTTTGATGTTAGGCGTAGTCATATGCCTTGCTTTACTCCATCCTGCTCCAATAAGTGCTCCAGTTCTGATACTAGTTTTAAGAGGCCATGTAAGTTTCCACTCCTCTTAATTGTGTTTCTTCCATTGCCATAAGAAAATCGTGCTCTAGCTAGATCAGGCAACTCCAGGTGAAGGGTGTCAGAGTATACATTTTTGCTGTTTTAAGCCACTGAATTTTGGGATGGTTGCTTACACAGCATTGTTATGCCAATAGCTAACTGGTACAACACAACAAATTTCACTGTGTGGCAAACTCTTCAAGAGTGCCTACCCATAAACATTGCTGTCTTTATAAACACTTTTAATAGACATTTTACAAAAGATGATATATAATGTCCAACAAGCACATTAAAAGATGTTCGAAATCATTAGTTGTCAGGGATATGCAAACCAAAGCTACAATGAAATGCCATCACATACCTACTAGAATAGCTAGAATTAAAAAGACAATTACCAAATGTTGGTGAGGATATAGAACAACTTGAACTCTCGTGCACCACTGGTAGGGATATAAAATGGTACATCACTTTGTGAAAATGCTTGGCAGATTCTTATAAAGTTAAACATCTATCTACTATATGAGCTAGTTATTCCACATCTAGGTATTTACCCAAGAGAAATAAAAACCTGCATCTACAAAAAGAACTCTACGTACATAAATGTTCTCATAGTAGCTTTATGTGTAATGGCCAAAAATTGAAAATATACCAAATGTACTCCAACAAGTGAATGGATAAAGAAACGTGGAACATATAAAGCAGAATACTACTCAGCAGTAAAAAGGAACTAAGTATTGCTACATTCAACAACGTGAATAAATTTAAAAACATTATATGAAGTGAAAAAAGTGAGACACAAAAGTACATACTGTATGACTGCATTTATTAAAGATGCTAGAATATGCAGACTAATCCATTGTGATGGAAAACAGATCAGTGGTTACCTAGTGGCCTCGGGTAGGAGGGATTGACCACAAAGGGACACAAGGAATCTCTTGGTGTGATGGGAATGTTCTGTATCTTGACTGTAGTATATACATCTGTCAAAACTCATCCAAATGCATATTTCCAATAGGTTCAGTTTATTGTACATGTATTATACTTCAAGAAAACTGATTACACATTCTTCCTTTCATCCTCACTAGCAGAATCCTCATTTTGTTTAGCAGCAGCATGGTCTGGCCTGGGAAATGTCAGTGAAAATTCCTTGGTGGTGCTTCCTGGAGAGCTCTTTGATAGGGGCAAATTCAGGTGGTTACATGCCTTTTGTCATTCCTCTTTGTCCTACCTATAATAAAGAAATGCTACTGGAGTTGCCATCCCAAAACAGTGAGACGACAGGCAAAAGGAACAAAGTCACCCATGAAGCATGGAGAAATAGAAGGAGCATAAGTTTAAATAAAACATCACTGTAGAGCTGTGGTGTCAGTAAGAAAAATAAACCCACTTCTTGCTTCACCCACTATATGGCAAGGTTTTTGTTATTCACAATCAAATATCATTTCAACAGATGCAGTCTCTCTCTGTTAAGGGATTGAACTTACTGTTTCTAAATCTCAGACCTATTTTGCTGATTTTCTGGGCCACACTCAGTTGTAGAATCTTGGTTGTTTTGGGCAACCCTGGCTCAGGGTACCTGAGCACCAGCTTCTTTTCCTGGCCCAGCCTCACTGGCCAGCTCTCATACCCGGTCCCCACTTTCTTACATTTCCCTGAGGCACCTAGGTTCCAGAGTTCCCACAAAGTCACTGTGAAGCTCCATGCTGTCCTAAAGCAGGTAGACTCTCTTTTCTCTCCTTAATTTATTTTCCCAGTCAGCACACTTCGACTCAGGCTTTTTTTTCCAAAATGGAAAATTTGTGTTTTGTTCCCAAGTATAAAGCTTGACTCTCCTTACTGGCATTTTCCACCACTGTGCTCTTCTGCCTGTGCCTTTTCCATCATAGCACTTATCTTAGTTTTAATAATATATGTGTGATTGTTAATGTCTGTCTGCCTAACTAGATAGGGAGTTAACTTTCAGAAGGGCAGGAACCACATCTATTTTGTTCGTATCTTTATTCTCATTATTTGCAGGTGGTCATGTGGAATCCCTGAATGTTAAATGAATAAATGAATAAATAAAACTTCCACAGTATTTACAGATGGCAAGTAGACTCCTAATTCATTAGCTCAGATTAATAGCCTTGTTCATGCCATGATCATTTTTTGAAAAAATTACAAAACCATGAAGACCAGGCCCACTAAAATATATACACCAATTTCAAACAGGTAGTTAACAATCATTTTTCATCTTATGTTAATTTTCTGACACCTTCCTCATACCAACTAGTATAATCCCTTTTAGGTGGGAGACTTTATCTCCTATTTTGTTGAGTAGATAATGGTCAATTCGTTTGAGTTTGCTCATCTATTTTCTCTACTTTTCAAAATAACTTACTCTCTAGGAGTACCTCCTACGCTCTACTTTCAACATGGAAGGCAGAGCTGCCCCTTTTCCTCCAGATACTCTGGAATCTTGCTCTCGTAATCAACCCCTCTGTCTACAGCAACTGCAGTCTCTTCCTTTCCAGTTGTCTCTTTCCTTCTGTCCTCAGGTATTGATTCATTCATTCATTCATTCATTCAACATTTATTAAATGCTTGCTAAACACTTTGCACTGTTTCATGTCCTTGAATACATCAATGAGCAAATACTCACAGAATTTACATGCAAGTGGAGGGAAACAGAGCAGACAATAAACAAAACAAATATGTAAATTACAGTATTTACATATTTGTAATGTATGTATCAGCTAAGCAGAAATAAAGCAGGAGAGAAGTAAAGGAAGGAAGGTGGTGGAGGTTTTAATTTTAAATAAGGTAGTGAGGAGGGACTTCACTGGGATTAGCAAAGCCTCAAATAAAGTGAGGGAACACATCTTGTGAGTACCTGGGTATTATGTGCTAAATTGTGTACCTCCAAAATTTATATGTTGAAGTCCCAACCTTTAGTGCTTCAGAATATAACTATACTGTATTTGGAGATAAGATCTTTAAAGCAGTGATTAAGTTAAAATGAGGCTGTTAAAGGTAGCCCCATCCTCCAATCTGACTGGTGTTAGAAGAATAGGAAGAGACACCAGAGGGAAGAGGAAGTAAGAGGGCTACCATCAGCAAGCCAAGGAGAGAGGAGAGAGGCCTCAGAATCCGACTTGATCTTGGACTTCTAGCCTCCAGAACTTCGAGAAAATAAACTAGTTTTGTTCAGGCCACCTGGTCTGTGGTATTCGTTAGGGCAACTCTAGCAAACTCATATACCTGGGAAGTTTCCTAGGCAGGCAAAACAACAAAAGAAAACCCCCAAGGTAGGACTTGATTGGCCAATGGAGTGAGCAAAGACAGTATGAAATGAGATCAGAAAAGCCGTAGGAACCAGCTGTTGTAGCACCCTGTAGTCTATTGTAAGGACTTGGCTTTTATCCTGAGTGAACTGGGGGACCCTTTGAGGGTTATGACCAGCACTATGGAGAAGCAAGAAGACCGGTGAAAGGTGTTTTAAACAGGAAAAACTTGAGTTGCTTGATCAAATACAGCTGATAAAACAAAGATTATCCTTTGAATACAGCACTGGTGGCCTCAGCGAGAGCAGTTTTAGTGGTGTGAATGCCTGACTGTAATGTACTTGGGAATGGGAGAAGAGGAATTGAAGATAAGGAATTTTGAATCCACTTAAGTTTTGCCATACAGAGGAGCAAAGACATGTGGTAGGAGCTGGAAGGGGAAGAGGGGTTTCTTGTTTGTTTTGGGCTGGGGAGAGATTAGAGCATGTTTTTAGCAGATGAAGGCTAATCTAGGTATACCTATATTGCCAACACCTTAACAAATCTTCACCGGTTTTGGACCAGGTGCGGTGGCTAATGCCCGTAAATCGCAGCACTTTGGGAGGCTGAGGCGGGAGGATGGCTTGAGGCCAGGAGTTTGAGACCAACCTGGGCAACAAAGAAGCCCCATCTTTACAAAACAAAATTAAAAATTGGCCTGGAATGGTGGCACGCATCTGTAGTCCCAGCTACTCCGGAAGCTGAGGCAGGAAGATCGCTTGAACGCAGGAATTCAAGGTTACAGTGAACTATGGTCAAGCCACTGCACTCCAGCCTGGGCAAAAGAGCAAGACCCTCTCTCTAAAAAAAAATTTTTTTAAATGTTCACTGGTTTTGATGCGGGTAATAGCCTCCCGGCCAGTCTCCTCATCGTTGATGCTGTCACTGCTGAAGATGCATTTTCTTGTCACTTCATTCATCTGCTCAAAAATCTTCAGGAAGTCTTGACTTGCAGTATTAAAAGTTCAAATGCCTTGGCTGAACATTCCGGTCTTCTCCACTGTGCCCTTTTGCAATTTCATCACTGTCTTTGGTGAGGTACAAAGCGTGCCAGGTCAGAGTCAGAAGAAGTCATGATTCTGTGACCAACCAGCTACGTGATCTTAGGCAAACTACGTCAGTGCACCGGGCCGGGGCTCCTTCCCGTTCCTAAGGAGGCAGGAGGCGTGTCGGGCAGACTGGATTGTCGCAGGTCACTGCCATCTCTAACAAGCGGACTTCTGAACACCGTTGTGGCCACAAGTAGGACCATCTCCTGCATCCTCCTTACCTTCTACTTCTAGGGACCACACGACTTCTGTGGCCACTTCTTCCTGCTTCGCTTTTGCCTTCCTAAGTAGACTAGGCTTTAGAAGAGCTACAATGCCAGCTCCTTTATGGTGGACCTCCTCCAGGTCACAAGGGACTTGCCTCCCACTCTTCACTTGGGACCGTCCTCTTCACAGTCAGAATCCGCCACGTAGTAAGTGCCGCTTCCAACCAATCAAGAGGCACTTAGCGCAGACCTTTGAGGGACATCCACTTCCACCAATGATCTTCAAGTCTTCTCCAGCGCCTCGCTTTGTGGGGCGAGGCCAACCACCGCGATGGCCAATCTGTTGTAGGAAAGGTATTCCGGGAACTGATGAGCGCACCAATCAGGTAAAAAGACTTCGGGGAGGGGCATTTCTCATTGGTAATTGCATCCGGAAGAGGGACGGGCCTCGAACGACGAAATTACGATTTGATTGGTAGGTGCGATGTTGACAACCAGGGAAAGTCCACCTTCCCCAACAAGGCCAGCCTGGGAACATGGAGTGGCAGCGGCCGCAGCCAATGAGAGGCCAGACGCGCGGAAAGTTTGCTCAATGGGCGACGTCCGAGATAGGCTGTCACTCAGGTGGCAGCGGCTGAGGCCGGGCTGAGACGTGGCCAGGGGAACACGGCTGGCTGTCCAGGCCGTCGGGGCGGCGGTAGGGTCCCTAGCACGTCCTTGCCCTGTTAGGAGCTCCGAGCGGCGGGAGAGGCAGGCGTCAGTGGCTGCGCCTCCATGCCTGCGCGCGGGGCGGGCCGCTGATGGAGCGCGCCATCAGCCCGGGGCTGCTGGTACGGGCGCTGCTGCTGCTGCTGCTGCTGCTGAGGCTCTCGACAAGGACGGTGGCCGCGGCGCGCGCCCGTGGCCTCCCAGCGCCGACGGCGGAGGCGGCGTTCGGCCTCGGGGCGGCCGCTGCTCCCACCTCAGCGACGCGAGTACCGGCGGCGGGCGCCGTGGCTGCGGCCGAAGTGACTGTGGAGGACGCTGAGGCGCTGCCGGCAGCCGCGGGCGAGCAGGAGCCGCGGGGTCCGGAACCAGACGATGAGGCAGAGTTGCGACCGCGCGGCAGGTGAGGGGCTGCCGACCCGGGGGGAGGCAAATTGTTTACGCGCGCGAGCCGCGGAGGATGCGGTGTCTGGGGGCGGAGATCCGGGACCCGGGCGGGCATCTTCCCTCGGCTGCGGAGGGCAGCTGGCGACCTGGGGACGAGCGCGGGGCCATGACGCCCTCCCATCCCCCGGCCAGCGACCTGCCTGGGCTCGGTTCCCGAGCGCCTGGTCTTGGCCGACGGGTCAGAGCAGCATCCTCGCAGGTGCGGGAGAATGCAATTCCAGGGTTGCATTTCCCCTCTTTCATTGTTTTCGGGCATTGATTCTCTTCTAAGGAACCTTTCCTTCTTTTTCCTTACGCACATCACCTCCTGGCTGTGCTGGCGTAACAGCTGTTTTGAGAAAGGACTTTAGCAAAAGACGTCTGTATTTTCCTTCAAACACAACTCTGTAGTGCCCCCGGACAAGGATTGAGATCAGTGTCTAATTGAGATCTGCGGAACACCTGCATCCGAATCGCCTGGGGATGCTGGTGAAATCTACAGTTTTCTAGGCCCCACCCCAGTTTTACTGAATCAGACATTCCCTGGGTAAGAGCCTGGCATCTGCGTGTTTAACAAGCACTCCGGATAATTCTTGCACGCTAAAGTTTAAGAGCTATAGTCAGATTCTTGAATATTGGTTCTTGAACCTAAGAGCCATGGTTAGGTTCTTGAATAAGGAGTTTACTGTATAAACATTTAATATAGGGTTTTCTTTGAGTTTCTTAGCATTCAAAAAATGTTACTTCAAGGTGATTGTTTTAAAGCACTTTTCAAAGTCTAGACACAATGTAAGGCATGTTAACAGTACATTTTGGGGACAGCCAATCTTATCACACCCGTGGAGAAAGTGATGTCCCATTTTATAAATGGAGTGTTAAAGGGAGCATTAAGTAAATTAAACCAAGGAAGGCTGGGCTCTGGATTGGAACATATTTTAGACTTACAGTCATTACTAGATCGTAACAAGTTAGATTTAATTTTAAATTAATATTAGAACTTTGATCTATATATCTGGAGACTACTATAAATAGGATAAGTACTAAAATTCTCTAGGCACCATTTGAATATATAAACACTTGTAAAAATATACATATAACAAAGTTTTCTTAGGTTTGCTAATGAGTCAGTTTTCCTGGAAGAGTGTTTTTGTTTATCGTAAAGAAATTTCTGAAGCTCCTGCTCAAAATGAATTACATGAAGTAGAGTTGAGACGTTTTGTTTTTCTTAGAATTCAAATCCACTTCAACAGGTAATTACTGGTTAACAAGAGCCCAAGGATGCCCTGGGTGACAGAGGTTAGGCAGGTAGTTCCTGCCCTCTAGGAGAGTGTGCAGTCTAACAGTACAGATGAAACGAGAAGACCTATAACAACATCACAGACCAAAAACAGTGCCAGTGTCACTGATGTCCGAAGGTTTTTGTGGTGTTCTACTAGCTGAGGTATGGGAGTGAGGGTAGGTAACAAGATAAGAGAAGGTTGTGGCAGAATGGGTTGGTTCCTGAAAAATGGGTAAAATTGTAATGGACAGTCACTGGACTTGAGGAAACAGCAAGAGGCACAGTGGCTGGAGATTATGTTTGGAAAACATTTTGTCTCTGTATATGTATATTTGTGTGTGTGTGTGCGTGTGTGTGTGTGTGTGTGTGTACCTAAGAGATGTAGACATGCACATATGTATGCTAGGCAGGGAGAAGTAGATGAGGATAGAAAAAATAGGTTAGAGCCGACTGTGTATATGTATATAGCCTGATACTAATAGCATCATCCTCACTTGGGAGTATGTTAAAACTCCGGAGTCGGGCACCACCCCACACTCCCTGAATGAGAGTATCTGCATTTTAACAAGATCACTGTGTGATTCACATGCACGTTAAAGTTTGAGAAATGTTGGGTAGAGTATCCTGAGTGCCAGGCTTGATCAAAATTACACCTAAGGAATGTTTCTCTAGCAATGGTGTGTACTGAAAACTTGAGTTAAGAATACCAAAAGGAGAGTGTTATAGCAGTTCAGATGAGAGGTTTAGTGTAAAGTGGTATAGGACAGAGGGGACAGAGTTGAGATATTTGATGCAAAATCTAGGTTCCTGGCAGGTGAATTCATTCTTCTTTTCTTGGTACCCTTGTCCAGAGAGTGAGACTGCGTGGCCAGAAGCTGAGAAAAGAGGTTTAGGGGAGCAGGGAAGAAAAGGTAAGGGGTTTGGTGTTGGACATGTGACTCGGAGGTGCAGGCAGGACATCCAGAGGGAGACATTAGGTAGGTGGGTGGAAATGAGTGACTAGAGCCAGTGAGAGGGCAGCGTAAATATGAAGAGTTGAAGCTGTGGGAAAGGGAAAGCTCATGAGAAAACCTCAGGAAATGCCTTTTATTTTAGGGAGGAAGATGAGCCAGCAAAGGAAACAGAAATACAGCTGGCTAGGTTGGAGGTATAGGAGGAGGACTGGGAAGAAAGAGATTTGGTGATGTGCACACTTAAAGAATTTAAATGAAGCAGCAATCTCAAATTGCAAGACGTTAAAGATTCAAGCCTTTCTTCCCCACTCCCTCCTTTCCTCACTGATGAGGTAATTTTTAGGAGAAGGAACCTCCGAACTTATTTATATACTGAAAAGAGGGAGCCTGTGTAGACAGAATGAAAATGAAAGGGGCTGGGCGCATTGGCTCAGCCTGTTATCCCAGCACTTTGGGAGGCCAAGGCAGGTGGATCACCTGGGGTCAGGAGTTTGAGACCGGCTTGGCCAACGTGATGAAACCCCATCTCTACTAAAAATACAAAAAATTAGCCAGGCATGGTGGCGGGTGCCTGTAATCCCAGCTACTTGGGAGGCTGAGGCAGGAGAATCGCTTGAATCTGGGAAGCGGAGGTGCAGTGAGCTGAGATCGTGACACTGCACTCCAGCCTGGGCAACAAGAGCAGAACTCTGTCTCAAAAAAAAAAAAAGGGGGGGGGGGGAAAGAAAAAGGAAAATGAATAGATGAGGAGGTGAAGGTAGTTAGAGAAGATCCACTTAGCAAACAGGGGGATCATTTCTTTCTCATAAATTGCAGTGAAAACAGGAATTTTGGCTTGAAGAGCATACACGATCACCAAACAGAATTGGCTAGGAAGAGGTAGGGCCCAGTTTTGGGGTCTGCCTTGTAGTGTGGACTTAAGATAGTGTGGAATGTTTGAGAAACCTTGAATAAGGTGATAGTCAACAGGAGATAAATACACAGTTTATAAAAGTTTTTTTCTAAATGCTCTTAAGAAAAGATAAGGCCGGGCGCGGTGGCTCACGCTTGTAATCCCAGCACTTTGGGAGGCCGAGGCGGACGGATCACGAGGTCAGGAGATCGAGACCACGGTGAAACCCCGTCTCTACTAAAAATACAAAAAAAATTAGCCGGGCGTGGTGGCGGGCGCCTGTAGTCCCAGCTACTCGGAGAGGCTGAGGCAGGAGAATGGCGTGAACCCGGGAGGCGGAGCTTGCAGTGAGCCGAGATTGCGCCACTGCACTCCAGCCTGGGTGACAGAGCGAGACTCCGTCTCAAAAAAAAAAAAAAGATAAAAACCCAGAGAATATTCATTAGTTCAGTAATAATAGACCAGTAATTCTGTTTGTTTCAAGGAGTATTAGGGGAACAGATTGAATTAACCAAGCATTTATTATGAACAGCTGTGAAGAACTGCAGTACTGGCAAAACTTTTAAAAAGAAGGAGGTGCGGAATTATCTTTATTTTTGCATATTGTCTTTTGATACTCAAGAAGCAATCCGAGATTCACCAGTTCATTGATTTTTTTTCTCTTGATGGAATTTTCAAGTTTCATTATAAGTGCTTACTCTGCATATCAAGCATGTGAATGAGTGAATAAGCTATTTATTTTCTTTAAAAGTTAGCTAAAATAAACTTGTTTTTCTGGTACCAATCTCGTTGTCCATGTTCTTTTGTTAAACATTACATTAGTTGATATTTAAGTGGGATGGTCACTGCAGAAAGTTGGGAAGAAAGTCTCATCACCTCACTGTTAGATTTTATGTATGTTTACATAATTTTGTGAGTTACCAGTCTTCTGACTTCAACACAAATAGCAAATTGCAAAGTGTTACTTAGAGTTCTTGGGATGGGTTGGGAAGTCATTCTGACAATCTCAGAAGTTCTAAAGAACTAGTTTTATCTTAACTGTCACTAATTTGCAAAGTACATGTATGTTCCTTTTTCCTCTGGCTCTAATTCCTCTCTAACAAAAGTATTTCTAAATTTGACATTAATCTCTGGTGCTTCTTCAATTTGTGCATCTGTAAACTGATTTTTTTTAATTAAATGAGATAACATGAAAATATTTGCAAATATAAGATGGTATAATTTTTCTTTTTTTTCCTCTGTCCTTTCACAAAGTGATCTGATGTGAAACAAAGGTACAGAAATCTGGTCTTCCTCAGACTTTCAGATTTATAATCTTTTTTTATTTTTTTTTAACTACTAGGACCCTTGAATAGTAGCATATTAGAATACCATGTTGAAAGGAAGCTCAGTTATATAGTCCTATTCCTATTCACTCACCCAACTCCAGACTTTTAAAGTTAACTAACAGTCACCTTTGAAGAAGAATTTACACAGAACTTTCAAAGCAAGTAATAAGCCAAGATAAATATACTATAGGCAAGTAATGAACTATCCTTTGTGTCTACAATTGTCTTTAGCTTAATTGATGCCAGGACTGTGCTTAGACTATGTGGACAGGGATGGGAGATTGCTTTTTATCTGATCTCAGTTCCCTGCGCTCATAGGCATCTTCCAGATTGCAGAGAGGACCTGTCTTTATTAGTTGCTGTGAGCTGTAGCTTCAGCGTGTCTCTTTACTCCCTAAACATTGCCTGATAGCTCCATTTGCTTTTCTCCTTTTTTGTAAGAGGGGAACTTCTTACACATTTTTATTACAAATTGTTTTAAAATACAAAGGAGAAAACTTGTAAGTTGCAGAGCTAAATGTGAGGGGAGGAGATAAATTTGTGTGTGTGTTTAATTCCATTCTATTTGTAAATGGCCATTTTGATTAAAAATGTTTCATTGGGCCAGGCGTGGTGGCTCACGCCTGTAATCACAGCACTTTGGGAGGCCAAGGCAGGCAGATCACCTGAGGTCAGGAGTTCAAGACCAGCCTGGCCAACATGGTGAAACCCTGTCTCTACTAAAAATACAAAAATTAGCCAGGCATGGTGGCACATGCCTGTAGTCCCAGCTACTCAGGAGGCTGAGGCAGGAGAGTCAATTGAACCCGGGATGCAGAGTTTGCTGTGAGCCGAGATCATGCCACCGCACTCCAGCCTGGGTGACAGAGTGAGACTCTGCCTCAAAAAAAAAAAAAAAATTATAGAATAAAGTAGAAAAGGTACTTTCAAAAATGTTTTAATGTAACAGGAAAAGGATATCTTATGCTTATGTTAAAGCTGTACCACTGAAAACTTAGATTGTATGTCTTTAAGGTCTAGCTGATATGCCAAAGTTATAAAGTATAGTTGGTAATTTTTGATATATTTGTTATGATTTGGGGCATGGCTAGTCTTGTCATATGTTTAAGTAAAGGAGGTTTGACTTGAAGATTTACTTAGTAGGTGAGGACCAGGAAGTATAGTCCAATCAGTACTAGTTTGTTTCTAAACAAGAACATATGCCTCCTTTAGTGAGAGCACAAGTTTGGGCAAAGGATTCTCGGCTACACCAAAAAAACAGGTTCAACCAAATCACATTTATAGTTTGTGAAGTACTGCCCTCCCCCCAACCCCCAGAAAGGATATTTGAAATTTTAAAATAAGCAGTTGTTAATGTAGAAACTATTTAATCCATACAATATTCTCCTATCACCTGCTTGTCTTCTTTCACATCGGAAACTTCCACAGGAAATAAAGTTCCTTTAAAATGATTTTATGAAGAAATTTAGCATACACTTATCAGAATTTGATAAACTTAACTGTAAATAGGCAGGTGTTCTGGGTGACTTAAGTCAGCACGGTTTTTCTTTTTTTGTGTATTCATTGTGGCATAAAGTCATTTCTCCTGGATTGAGGACATAATCAGAGCAATTACAGGATGAACGATATCTATGAGATTTCTGAGAGGAATAAAAAGCTGCACATTGTAGTAATATAGTAGTTGCCACTTATGCAAACTTACAGTTAACAGAATAACGAGTTAAAAACCTGAATTTCTGCTCCTGTTCAAAATTTTGTATTTGGTACATAACCTTAGGGAAATCACATCTTTTCCCATCTTCTCAGCCTTTTTGGTGGTGATTGTTTTATGTAGATAATATGTTTGTCCTACCAAGGTTTATTCATTCAACAAACATTTATTTAGTTTTACTGGGGCCCAGGTACTGTCAGGCCCTGAGAGTAGATAAATGTCTTTTCCGTAGGAAGCTCCAAGCCTGACAGATCATTGTGTTAAAGAATTAACTATCCTCGAATAGATAATAAGTGACATAAAAGTAGTGTGAGAGTGAAAAGAATGGAAGTGGCAAGTTATTGAGTCCCGGAATGAGAAAAATATCAAGGACAGTGTAGGCAACAGAATAGTGTGAGCAAGGGCACAGAGCAGGGAGTTTGTACAGTGAGCACAGAGCAGTGGTTCCTAAGCCAGGGCTCCAGGACACTTACAGATCTGCAAAGATAAAAACGGGGATCCATGAGACTGCCAGTATTTTAAAATAACCTAATGGAAATTAAATATTTAATAGAAGGTACATTAAAAAGTCAAGTTCCTTTGCCTTGAACTAGAATTATATAAAACCTTATATAGTAATTACAGTTATTTCAAGAAATGTTGAATATCTTGATTGGTTCTTAAGTATTTCCTCTAAAGATGGGAGAATTTATTATACAGTGTTCATTTGGCAGGTGGAATAATTTAAGATATGGGGAAAAATATAGACAAGAGAACTTTTGAAAAGTTCACCCCATGGAAAGGGGGGAGCATGGAGCTGGGAAGGAGAGGGGAGAGGGGGTTGGGCTGGTAGAAGAGGCAGAAAAATGAGATTAGGAAAGTACACTGAAACCAAATTGTGAAAGGCTTTATGTGCCACACCAAGCAGTGTGACCTTTTTTCTTCAGTGGGCACAGGGAACCTTGGAAGTTTATCAGATCTCTATTACAGAAACAAAACTGTGGGAAGAAGAGAGGGGAAAGAAACCTGAGGCAGGAAAATGTGTTAGCATTTTAAGGTGTTCTGATGAGAAATGAGAATCTTTTAGAGCAAGAGCTGTGGTAATGAAGAAGGAAAAGATTTTTTTTTTTTTGAGACAGAGTCTCGCTCTGTCGTGCAGGCTGGAGTGCAGTGGTGCAATCTCAGCTTACTGCAACCTCCGCCTCCCAGGTTTCAAGCAATTCTCCTGTCTCAGCCTCCCAAGTAGCTGGGATTACAGGTTCATGCCACCACACCCGGCTTACTTTTGTATTTTTAGTAGAGATAGGGTTTCACCATGTTGGCCGGGCTGGTCTTGAACTCCTGATCTCAGGTGATCCACCCGCCTTGGCCTCCCAAAGTGCTGGGATTACAGGCGTGAGTCACTGCGCCCGGCCGGAAAAGATTTAAGAGAAGCTTCAGAAATAGAATTAAGAGTACATGGCTGTTGTTTAAATGTAGAGGGTGAGGGAGCACAAAGAGTTGATGTCTGATTTAAATGTTAGGTAATAGGATGGATGGCTACGCTTTTAAGTGGCAGGAATAGATTGTGGAAAAGAAGTTTCCTGAGCCTATTATGGTGATAACAAGTAGATCCTGCTGAAGATGCAGAACTAGGATAGGGTAGAAATGGTGAACTATAAATCCTGTACAGGTTTGGGGGCTGTCATACTACAGATGGAGGTGAAGCTGTAGACATTGACCATCTAGGTAGAACATGTAGTACAAACAGGAAAATGCCTGCTCTATAGATAGAAAACTATAAGGATGATAGGTGAGGCCAGGCACAGTGGCTCATGCCTATAATCCCAGCACTTTGGGAGGCTGAAGCGGGCAGATCACCTGAGGTCAGGAGCTCGAGACCAGCCTGGCCAACGTGGTGAACCCCCACGTCTACTAAAAATACAAAAATTAGCTGGGCATGGTGGTGGGCGCCTGTAATCCCAGCTACTTGGGAGGCTGAGGCAGGAGAATCGCTTGAACCTGGGAGGCGGAGGTTGCCATTGAGCAGAGATCGAACCATTGGGCGACAGAGCAAGACTCCGTCCCCCCAAAAAAAAGAAAGATGAGGACCCAGGAGGGACTGGTCCTGTAGAAACCAGGAAAGAAGAATGTCCAGAATGAGGAGCTGGCCACAACGGTGGCTTTTGTGAGGACAGGCCTGATGAGGGGAGTGAATCTGGCAGTTAGGAAACCGTTGAAAATCTTTCTTGAGAGTGGCTTCCAAGGATTGGATCACGGGTGAGAGATCAGGGCTTGCTGAGGAATCATCCAAATAAATGCCTTTGTAAGCTACAGCAAAATGTAAGTGAGAGAATAGTAGTCTCCAAAGTGTTTACTGACAGAGATGTTCAATATGCCTTCTTCCTCCACGTCATAAATTTAATTTTTCTCTGTGGAAATGGCTAAGGTAAAACAGTGTTTGCATAACTGGTCTTATGAGACTCACCTGGGGTGCTTGTTAGGCTACATTCTCCCAGTCTCCCTCTTAGGATGAGACGTGGGAACCTTTAATGATTTTTAACAAGCACTCCAGATTATTTTTATGATCAGGTACACTGGGTTGCACTGAGATAGGTGAAATAACCATATTTTGCCTATGAAAAAATAACTCGAATGAAGCCATGAGGAGAATCAGAGCAGAGCCATGGGGATGTACACCCAGGTCTGACTTAGGCTTTGATTCTTTCCACTGGAAAAGCTGTCTCTGCAGTTCCTTCAATTCTTGAATAAGAGTTTTTCATCTTGATCTTGGAACCCTCAAAATAGGGCAAGTGGGTCTTGGGGAGATAAATAACCTTATATTCTTCCCATTTTGGGAGGTGTTCATTTTTCACTTTTTATCTCTGTTTATGTTTCTTCTTTCTGGAGACAGCATTTCACTCTAACACTTAGGCTGGACTGCAGTGGTGCAATCACAGTTCACTGCAGTCTCGACCTCCTGGGCACAAGCTATCCTCCCACCTCAGCCTCTGAGTAGCTGGGACTACAGGCGTCCGCCACCATACCCGGCTAATTTTTAAAGTATTTTTGTACATTTGGAGTCTCAGTGTGTTGCACAGGCTGGTCTGAAACTCCTGGCCCTCCAAGCAGTTCTCCTGTGTCAGTCTCCCTGAGTGTTGGGTTTACAAAGGAAAGCCACTGCACCTGGCTGTGTTTGTTCTAAATGCCGTATCTTTTTTTAAGTTCAACTTTTATTTCAGATACAGGAAGTACATGTGCTGATTTGTTACATAGTATATTACACCCAGGTAGTGAGCATAGTACCCAATGGTAGTTTTTCTTTTTCTTTTTCTTTCTTTTCTTTTTTTTTTTTGAGATGGAGTCTCACTGTGTTGCCAGGCTGGAGTGCAGTGGCATGATCTTGGCTCACTGCAACCTCTACCTCCTGGGTTCAAGTGATTCCCCTGCCTTAGCCTCCTGAGTAGGTGGGACTACAGGTATGTACCACCATGCCTGGCTAATTTTTTTTTGTATTTTAGTAGAGATGGGGGTTTCACCATGTTTGCCAGGATGGTCTCGATCTCCTGACCTCGTGATCTGCCCGCCTTGGCCTTCTAAAGTGCTAGGATTACAGGCATGAGCCACCGCACCTGGCCCCAGTGGTAGTTTTTCAACTCACCCCCTGCCAGTAGTCTGCAGTGTCTATTGCTCCCATGTTTATGTCCATGTATGCTCGATATTTAGCTTCCACTTATAAGTGAGAACATGCAGTATTTGATTTTCTGTTCCTGTGTTAATTGGCTTAGGATTGTGGCTTCCAGCTCCCTGCATGTTGCTGTAAAGGACATGATTTCATCTTTTTATGGCTGCATAGTATTCTATAGTATATATGTACCACATTTTCTTTATCCAGTTTACTGCTGATGGGCACTAGACTGATTCCATGTCTTTGCTCTTGTGAATAGTGCACTAAATGCCGTATCTCATTGCTATCCTCTGGTCATCTCTGCATTCAGCCTGAGGACTATGTTTTTCAGCAGTATCTATCTACTTGATGTTTTTCTTGATCTACATTATGCCAATGAGCACCTCTCTTTTAGACTGTGATTAGGTATAGTAGCAAATCTTTATTGCTCTGGTGGTGCTTCTTAATTCCAACCACAGCATAAGGGGTGCCTCCATTCCAGAGACATGCTTGTAGGGAGGAGCCCATAATGAATACTACAGCTGGCTTGTAATGCAAAAGAGTCTTGGTCAACTTGCGGCTTTACTTTGAATTTATATACATTGTGCATCAAGTGATACAGAAGAGATAAAGTTGCATCTTGTATTCCTGACCAGGAATATAGCTATACATGCTTACAATGTGCATGGTCTTTAAAGCTGATAAATACACCTAATGAATTCCTAGAACAACTGTACAAGTCATCCTTTAAACAACTATTTAGGCCGGGCACGGTGGCTCACACCTGTAATCCCAGCACTTTGGGAGGCTGTGGTGGGCGGATCACCTCAGGTCAGGAGTTCGAGACCAGCCTGGCCAACATGGTGAAACCCCATCTCTACTAAAAATATAAAAATTAGCCGGGCATGGTGGCGGGCACCTGTAATCCCAGCTACTTGGGAGGCTGAGGCTGGAGACTTGCTTACACCCAGGAGGCGGAGGTTGCAGTGAGCCGAGATTGCGCCATTGCACTCCAGCCTGGGCGACAAGAGCGCAACTCTGTCTCAAAAAAAAATAAATAAATAAAAACAAATAAATAATTTATGGAAAGGCTGCTGTGTAGCTGGAGGTGTATGTTCCAGGCAGAAGGAACAGTAGATGCAAAGGCCCTAGGCAAAAATTTTGCATGATGTATTTGAAGAGTTGGGGGGGTCTGTCTATGGGTATGCGAACTCTGAAAAGCCTGTTACACAATCTAAATCAGGTAGATGGTTAGATATGTATGTCTGCAGTTCAGGGGAGAGGCCTGAAACCAGATATAAATTTGGGAGTTGCCAGGATATAGATGGTATTTAAAGCTATGAGACTGGATGAGATCACCAAAAAAATTACATGTAGGTAGAGACTATTTTAAGAGATAGGAAAGATAAGAAGGAACCAGAAAATGAAACTGAGAGAGAATAGCATAGAACTGAGTCCAAAGGAAAAAAAGAGCATGGTGTCCTGGAAGCCATATAGAGTGTGTTTCATGGAGGGCAAAAATGGCTGGTCAGGTGCTGCTGGGTGGTCAAGTGAAGCAAGACCTGACCATGGAATTTATCAGTGTGAAGGTCATTCTTGACTCTGACAAGAACCATTTTAGTGAGGTGGTAGGGGTGAGAACTTGATTAGAAATGGTTCAACATAGAAGGAGAGGAAGAGATTTGGAGACAGTATATAACAACTCTTTCAAGGAGTTTTGTTGCAGAGGGGCAAGAAATAGATTGGATGCTCGAGGAGGAGAAGGATTCATTTTGTTTGATCTGGTTTGGTTTTTAAGTTGGGGAAAATAGTAGCAGGTTTGAATGCTGCTATAACAAAATACTGTAGACTGGATGGTTTATAGACAACAGACATTTATTTCTCATAGTTCCAGAGGCTGGGAAGTTTCGGTATCTGGAACTGAAACTGGGAAGTTTCAATGTCTTCAGATACTGGAAGATTCAGTATCTGGTGAAGACTGATTCTTCACAGAAGCACTCCCACATAGTGGAAGGGGTGAGGGCATCTCTGGGGCTGCTTTTATAAAGGCATTAATATCATAAGTGAGGACCCCACCTTCATGAACTAATCACCTCCCAAAGCCCCACCTCCTGGTATGATCACCTTGGGGATTAGGTTTCAACTTATGAATTTTTGGGGGGACACAAAAGTTCAGTTTATAGCAAATGCTGATGGGAATATTCTAGTAGAGAGGGAATGACTGACAGTGTGGGAGTGACAGGAGACATTTGCAGGAGCAAGACCTCACGAATGTGTACGGGGGAGCTCTGTTGCTTAAGTGGCGGTGTTGGCGGTAGGTGGGAGTGTGGACAATTCACTTGCACTAACAGGAGGGAAGGTGGAACTCACGGTCCAGGTACTGTTGAATAGATAGAGGTGGCAGGGAAACAAGCTGATTTCTCCTGTTTTTCCCTATGAAATAGGAAGCACAGTCACCGAGATGTGTGAGCTTGAAAGAGCTGGCATCAGAAGTTTGAGGAGTGGGGAGACATGAATGGTTAACATGGTTCAGCGGCATAATGGATAGGCTAGGGAAGGGTGTTATGATTGTTGAGCATTGTTAGTAGCCTTTTTGAGGTTGGTGATCATTAATTAAAGTGAAGATGGTCAACATGGTATGTTTATCTTCAGATACATTCAACTGCACAGATGTAGGAGTGAGAAAGGGGAGAAGATTGACTTTAACCAGTTCTTCCAGAGTGTGACATGTGAGAAGCAGGGTAGGGAGTTGAGGTGTGTGCAAAGTAGTGCTTAAGATGAAGGACTGTGGGATTTTAACTGGTTAAGAAAGAAGTGAGGGCATGGTGGTAGTGAAGGTCGTAGTATCAGTGGCTTGTAGGTTCTCATAGGGTCAGAAGTTTCTTGGAGTCAGGGAAGTAGAGGAAGTGAGCTGAAAAGAGAGGGGGTGGTGGTTAGGGGGTTGCGGTGATTTGTAATAACAAGGTCTAGAGTCTGACCACAGGAGCAGCTGAAGCAAGGTAGACAGATATTGAAAACCCAAAGAATTGAGGCAGAAGTATGTTAAATATGTTAGGTAATGACAGTAAACCAGCAGCTGAAATCCTCCAGGATGGGGCTAGTTACCTAAGGGTCAATTAGATGTCTACTAGGAGGGGTAAGGGACAAAACAGTCTGATCCTGAGGATTTTCAGAGAGGAGAGGAAAAAAGTGGTCTGGAAATGGCAATGAGATACATGGAGTCCACTTGCCCCATTCTGAGCAAGGGTTATGGGAGAAAAAAATTCTCTGTGCTTCTGTAGGGAAGCGATGTCCTCAGGGAAAGCCCGGTTTCTATGAGAGCAAGAAGATAAGTGAATGATCAGGGAAGACAGTGTTTCAGGGGAAAGGCTTTCAGGAGGTATGTAGGTAGAAGAGGACATACCAGGGGACATTGTGTTCCTTATGGGAATTAGAGTGTGGAATGAAGGGTGACCTATGGGTCAGGGGCTTTTCATAAGTTACATAAACAGATAAAGGGCATATTGAAATTGTCTTGGTCCAAAGACAGTGGTGGCAAGAGTGGTAGAAGGCCCCCTCTTCCTTTCTATGAATAGAGGCCTGGACATGGGCTGGTTTTCTTTTGAGTATGTGGGATAAGTGCCCAATATCTTAGATATCTGTTTAATTTAAAAAATATTTTAAATATTTACAGGTCATTAGTAATTATCAGCACTTTAGATGGGAGAATTGCTGCCTTGGATCCTGAAAATCACGGTAAAAAGCAGTGGGATTTGGATGTGGGATCTGGTTCCTTGGTGTCATCCAGCCTTAGCAAACCAGAGGTAAGAATTTTCTGTTAACTGTTGACTGGAAAACTTAATTCTAATGAGTAGTTGCTAATATTAAGAAGTTTGGGGCCCTATTGCCCAGGTTTCAGGCTTGTCTGCCTCTTACAGTTTGTGTCCCTTTAGGGCAATTACTTAACTTTTCTATTCCTCAGTTCCCCTCTCGTGAAATGAGATGGATAATAACATCTTCTTAGGATTACTTGGGGCATTGAGTTAATCCTGTAAGTGAGCAGCTGAGGATACTATCTGCCATATCAGCAAAGCACATTATCTGAGCTATAAATGATTGTTTATTATCATCACAAGGTCTCTAGGAATAATAAGATAAATGTAAATAAAAACTTTATTGAATTTTACTAGTTAGAAATCTGTGCTGCAAAATCCCATAAATTATTGTTCCCTGATTATAAGCAGAATTCATCTGAAATTTTTTTGTAATGTAATTCCAGGCAAATTTGATTATTTGCAGAAAAAGTGTACTTAATAATTTGGAGCTCTAGTGTAGTAGAGGGGAAAGAGCATAGATTCAAAGAGACCTCGCTTCCAAAATTACTCTGGCACATGACTTCAAGTCCCTCAGAGCTTTAATTGTTCTCATCAATAAAGTGAGGACACAGCCTGCCCTCATGGGGTACAGATGGGGGAGATTAAATAAGAGAAGCTGATTTTCCTCACCTTTAGCTTCAATTCTGATGGATTAAGTCTCTCTCCTTTTCTAGAGCTTTAGTCTGTTGTTTAAATTATTTAAAAATAAGTCCACCTTTTGAGTGGTGACTACTAACATTGAAGCAGTCACCTCTGTTTTCCAGAATGCCCGTGGCCTTCTTTTATATTGAGTTGTTCCTGTAGGACACTCCCTAGGGTAATCTTTTTTCTCTTTTGTCATCAGTCTTTTTCTTTAAAAAGCTTCCTAGCTGATATTAAGTATGGAAAAGACAAAATCATACATGAGGGGTTTGAGAATGACCTGAATATTGGTGATCAAACTTTCCAGTGGGCAACTGTTACCAGTGACCCATCTATAACAACAGACTTTCCTGTGCTTTCCAGTAAACCCAGCCCGAATCTTTTCTGGTGCACCCGAACTGATACTTAAGGAAACAGCACTGCCAAATTTCCACATTTGCTGTGTGCTAAACCCTGAGTAGACTTTATAAGTGGCTACTATTTCTCAGTATACTGAAAATATATTTTGAGAATAGAGAACTTCTATTGTATTATGAATTATTAATGCAAATAGCAATTTGATTGTAAATTACATTAGGTTTATAATTGAGTATGGTATTCAAGTGAACTACTACTTAAGATAAACTTGTTTATTTTTCTTCTGCTGGGATTATGCTTGGGTACGCATGTATGCATGTTTTACTTTATTTTTAAACTAGACATAAGAGATGATCAGCAAAATGAGAAGATTGTAAGCTGCTTACATCTGAGGTAATATCACAGTGTGTTGTAGTGGTTCAAAGCATGTGTCTGTTTGCAAACTGAAATATACGTAGGTACAAAAAGATAAGTTGCATGGTATGGCAAAGTAGAATGCAAATAGTTGTAATAACCTGAGTGCTAGTAAGTGTGTTTGAATTATAAGCAGCTAGTTGTATTTGAAGCTTTTCTTACAGATAGCAGTTATATTAGCTGTTTTTAAAACTACAGTTCAACATTCTTACTGTCTTTAGTTCGCACCATTTTCTGTGGTTTATTAGGTCTCCCTTGTTTTCAGTGTCCTCTCTCACACCCATCCACCCCCAATCCTAGATCTTTTGGATAAAATGCTTTGGAAATGTTGAATCGTAGGCCGGGCGTGGTGACTCATGCCTGTAATCCCAGCACTTTGGGAGGCCGAGGCAGGCGGATCACAAGATCAGGAGTTTGAGACCAGCCTGGCCAACGTAGTAAAACCCTATCTAAATACAAGAAATTAGCAAGGTGTGGTGGCAGGCCCCTGTAATCCTAGCTACTCGGGAGGCTGAGGCAGGAGAATCACTTGAACCTGGGAGGCGGAGGTTGCAGCGAGCCAAGATCGTGCCACTGCGCACCAGCCCAGGCGACAGTGCAAGACTCCCATCTCAAACAACAATAACAACAACAAAAGAAATGTTGAATCGAAAGCCTATTCAGAAAGCTCACTGGTCGCTTTTCATGCAGGAAAAAAATCCTGATACCTCTTTGCATTATCTAGATTTTAATTTTCTACTTCATAGAAAAAAAAAAAAGAAAATCTGAAGGCATTGAAACAGCTGTGATAACATGATAGATTAACTAGATTTTACTTCTGCCCCAAATTCTTGGGACCATTTCTTGAGAGTGGATGTTTAATATGTAGAGATACTGATGATATAATGTTGTTCCCAGCATTGTAACATATACTCGATGCTCCTTACACAGTGTAGTCCTCATAGTAACCCTTCTGAGGTCGATATGTTGGTCCCATTTTGTAAAGAGGAAATTGCAGCTCAAATAAATTTGCTTGAGGTTGCCGACCGGCTATATATATGATGAGGTTAGAACTGAGCCCAAGATTGCCTGACTGTACTCCATTCTGCCTGCTCTGAAGCCCTTTTACCACCTTGTATATACCTCCCTTTCTTTAAAAACTCAGGCTGTTTATAGACTACAGTGGTTCTCAGACTGTTTGGTCTCAGGACCTGTTTATACTCTAAAAAATTATTGAGGGCTCTAAAGAGCTTTTTTTCAGGCTGGAGTGCAATGGTGTGATCATATCTCTGCAGCCTTGAATCCTGGGCTCAAGCAATCCTCCTGCCTCAGCCTCCTGAGTAGCTGGGACTACAGACATGTACCACCATGCCCAGCTAATTTTTTTTTTGTGGAGACAGAATCTCGATATTGCCTAGGCTGGTCTCGAACCCCTGGGCTCAAGTGATCATCCCACCTTGGCCTCTCAAAGTGCTGGGATTACAGGCATAAGCCACCACAACCAGCCAAAACAAATGTTTAAAAAACATGTATTTTATTAAAGAAATAACAATAAATGCACTTCACAATAACATAACATTTTTATGAATAATAACTATATTCTTTAATACAAAAAATTTAATGAGAAAAGTGGCATTTTACATTTTTGCAAGTCGCTTAAACTTCTGGTTTAATAGAAGACAGTTGTATCCACATCTGCCTTAAATATATTGCATTGTTGTTTTGATTTAACTACATAAAGAAGAATATCCAGCCACATACAAATGTAGTTGGAAAAGGGAGGAATATTCTAGTAGCCTTTTCAAATAATTGAGGCCATTCTTTTTTAATACTCTGCCAAAACAAGGGGAAGTTTTTTAAAGGTTAGCTGCAGTGTGGAATCAGAAACTATATCAATGAACTGAACACTAACATCCATTGGTCTGTCTTGCCTTTTACTCATGCGTGATTTTATAACTTAGAAAATATTGACTGAGTTACATAGATCTTTTAAATGTTGGCATATTTCCTTATAGAATATTTAAAAAAAAAAAAATTTGTTGCTGTTACCACTGATCTCATCAGAAAAGTCTGTAAGTACTGGGAAGCTGTGAAGCGCAAATTGTCAGATGCAAGTTTTTTTGTTTTGTTTTAGTTTTTGTCTTTTAGAGACAGGGTCTCGCTCTGTTGCCCAGGCTGGAGTGCAGTGGCGTGATCATAGCTCACAGTAGCCTCCAACTCCTGGGCTCAAGCAGTCCTTCCACCTCAGCCTCCTAAGTAGCTAAGACTATAGGCGCTTGCCACCAAGCTCAGCTACTTTTTTTTTTTTTTTTTGGTAAAGAGAGAGTTTTCTTATTTCGCCCAGGCTGATCTCGAACTGCTAGGCTCAAGCTATCCTCCTGCCTCAGCCTCCCAAAGTGCTGGAATTACAGGCATGAGCCACTATGCCTGGCCCAAGTTTTCCAGTATTCTAGAATTCGCTTAAAAACATAAATTTTATCACAAATACTGTCAGATGTGTTCTTTGAAGTAAAAAGTTCACTTTGTTAATTTTTTTAGAAAATGTCTACCAAATACCCAGTTGTGGAGCTCAATGAACAAAGCTGTTAGTTCAGCTCACAACTCAGTTCCAGAAGTGCTTTTCCTCAAGACATGCTTTAGCATGTGGAGAAAGGCTTGTTACATACTTCCTAATTAGTCATGCAGAATAATAAAAAGATATGTTACTCAGGGTCAAGATTTAATGAAATCAGTCATTTTTATTGCTTCATCAAGAACATTTGTAAGTGCAACTGTCTCTGTTTTTTTTCCTTTAGTTCAGGTGCATGACAGTGAAGAATACCATTGTATTCTTAGTTTGGTTCCTGAATTGTGCCAAGGCACCGGCAGTTTTATAGCAACCCAGTGAAAAGGCAAATCACACCTTGTTTGAAAACTGTGTGCTATTTGGCATCCCTGGAAGAGTCCACCAACCATACTTTGAAAATTACTTAACTGGTATATGATAGAAATATATTTGTGAAATTATGAACATATTAGCAAGGAGAGAAGACTGTATTATGAGCGTGAGTCATCTGTTATTCAGCAAGGTGTGTGCTGCTCAGCATCTAGAAGTTATGTTCAAAAGTTGAACATTTGTCCAGTTCAGATTTAGAAAAAAAAAAGTTGGACAAAACACCACAAAAGGATCATCAAGACTGGGCGCAGTGGCTCACACCTGTAATCCCAGCACTTTGGGAAGCCAAGGCAGGTGGATGGCTTGAGGTCAAGAGTTCTAGACCAGCCTGGGCAACATGGCGAAACCCCATCTCTACAAAAAATACAAAAAAAAAAAAAATACAAAAATTAGCCGGGTGTGGTGACATGCACCTGTAGTTCCAGCTACTCGGGAGGCTGAGGTGGGAGGATCACTTGGGCCTGGGAGACAGAGGTTGCGGTGAGTCAGATCACACCACTGCACTCCAGCCTGGGTGACAGAGTGAGACCCTGTCTCAAAAAAAAAAAAAAAAGAAATCAAAAACTGCCATTTGAAATGCTGTGAACTGGATGCATAGAGTAATACTACCTTCGGAATGCATCTGGTGCAGTGTTTTCTTAAGGTCCTTAACCTTCATAATAGTTAACTTTATGAGAAGTAGTTAACTTCCTCTCTCAGAAACCCAGTGTGTTTGGTTGTAAAGGCTGGTGTAGGGAAGAGGGCCAGTTGTAGCAGGCAGAAAGAGCTGGCATGGATATATAACAGGTGTCACCTCCCAGGTAACAATAAATAGGTTCATGGCTTCCTGTGGGGACTCCTGCATTAGAATGTCAAGCTTTCATCAAGAATGGTATGAAAGTTGGGCACAGTGGCACATGCCTCCTGAGTAGTCCCAGCTACTCAGGAGGCTGGGCCCAGCTGAGCCCAGGAGTTTGAGGCCAGCCTGGGCCACATAGCACAACCCTGTCTTATGACGAGGAAACAGATTAAACTCAGAAGACCAGAGAAGATGTATTCTCTGCAAGTATCAAAGTTACTTATTAATCTGAGAAGCTGAAGGATAAAGGATTTGATAGACTGTATAATAATTTTTAAGTTATTGATAAAGGAATTGATTATGGATCACATGTACTTTTGCTGGAATAATAAAGCCATACAGGAACTTTTTAGACTGTGTGGTATTGTGGAGGAGGGACTAGGATTCAGGAGCTTCAGTTTTAGTCTTAATTCTTCCATTAACTTACTGTGTGAACTGGCTAAATTATTTAATCAGTAGAGCTTTAATTTCCTTCTCTGTAAAGTTATAGAATTGTACTACATTTCTAAAGATAATCTAACTTCATGCATTAGGTACAGTCACATACATGAAACACCCAAATAAATTATCTGGAGAAATTTTTGAACTTTCCCTTTTACTACATTTAAGGATTCTTCTGAAAATAAAGAACAAATTCACTAGGAATTACCATTAGGTACATACTTGCCTCCTGGCTTGCTCTGATGTTCTTAACCTTTTCTGATCCAAAAGGCTTATAAAATAGTGTATTTTGTTGCTTTAATGGGGTTTTGATTATGTCAATGGAAAAAATAAGCTCCTGGAAGATAAGGGAAATTGACAGTTCCACTAAGAACCGATGTTTTAAATTATATTTAGAATGAATTGTATGAATTGTGTACCTTGGGACACAAATCTCATTTGCCACTATCTCCTGAAAAGAGTGTGGATACATAACCAAGCTAAAACCGTTAAGGTGCATGTTTTTGTGTCTTAGAATAAATAATGCACCTAAAGTTCACTCTATTAGCTTTAACAGATGTGCTTAGGTCCTAAGTGTAATATTTTTGCCAGTTAATAGTAGCTAAGAGTTTTGTTTTTAATTTTCAGAAGGACCACCTGATGCGAAATCTGATTTGCTTTCCTCTAGTAATTTATATTCAGATTCAACCTTGAAAAAAGCACTAAGGAAATTTGTCTGTGATTCCTCACTGATTGTCTTAAAATTTTGTTTTGTAACACATGAGCATCGTTTTTTCTTTAGGATCTCTGGGCTACATTTGGATCACTTCACCAAATCTAAGTAGATTGAACTATCTACTTCTTTATGTCTTGGAACTCAAATATGAAGACCTTCCTTATTGTTATTCAGAATGCATATTGTAATTGTGTATATATAACTAATTTGTACTTAGATGAATACCTTTATCTTTATTTAGAGACACTGTATTTGTTTTCTGTTTTGGTTTTCTGTTAAATATGCCCTTTTTTTCCTCTTAAGAAGAACAAACAACTCTATCGTCTAAACTTAGATAAGGTTTGGGGTTTTGCTTTATTTTAGGCATGTTTCTCCCCAAGGGACATCGCCTTTCTGTTTCAGACAGGTGCAGAAACAGACAGCTCTGATGCTGGTGCTCTTCAGCCTCCTCCCCCTCCCCATATCAGACTGCATGCATTCCACTAATATAAGGGCTTTGAAAAGTGGGACTGCCTTTGAAAAGGGTACAGCTTTACTGGTTAGTGATTTGTTTAGAAAGAGTCTATTAGTAGACCCTTTTAAGTATTTATTAAAAGAGGATCTGTAATCTCTTTTAAAGCTTCTCTTACTTTTACTGAAAGCTATCCAAGTTGTTTTGCAGTTTTTCATTTGCACACAAACTAGCACATTTTGAGACTGTGTCATCTAAGATGGCATTTTATTTTGAAGCAAAGCTGTCAGTCATGTAGCAAACCAATATTTAAATAATTGCCTGGGTTAATTGCTTTTCTTTTAATTATAGAAATGAAACAGTGCTTTAATTTAATTTTGTTATATTAATCCCTTAGCATGACCTAAAGCAGTGCTGTGAACTAAGCTAATTTATCCCAGCATTGCGTGTCACCAAAGGAGAAACTGATTTGGCGCTGTTTTATTTTTAATTTTTTTTTAGGAAATTGACTCTTCATGTATATTGTTTATGTCATGAATATATATTAATCTAGGTGAAGGCAGAGATAGTTATTAAAATCAGTGTTCTTTTATCATGACTGTGAGAAGTATGCTTAAAAAGCTAGTCTGGTAGTTTTCCTTGAGGCATTTTGTTTTGTAGGTTGATTAAATTAGTGAAAAAAATAATTAAACAATTGTTATCAACTTGATATTTCTCTGCTCTTCAGTACTAATTTACATTTTTTAAGATAAATACCAAATCATTGCAGAGGTTTTTCTCAACATTTAAGCATATAGCATATCACTTGAGATGGATTCTGACTAATACCCAGATCTGCTGAACAATCTCATTACCCCTCCCGTTAGGGCATCATCATCTAATGGTGATGCCCCTTCCCTTGTCTTTCAGGTATGATTCCTGGAGACCCTTTATTTTTATCAAACAGTCTCCCTTTTACTTTCCCCAATGTTTCCAGGAAAGTAAAAATATATCTTTCCATAATGCAACAATGTTGAAGCATCTTTTTCTTTTTTTAAGTCACAAATAGTCAATTCTGACATCTAGTATTGTAGTCAGTTGCTCATTTTGGTTAATTAAGATTTACTGTGTATGTTCCATTCAAGTGTATCATTTTTGAAGAATTAAAATATACAAACATATACTTGTTAATTTTTATTTAGCATCGATTGTCTTTATTGATTTAAAAAGCACCTTCAATCCATTAGAGTTTTTATGTTACAATCAAAGAATTTTAGGCCTGATAGAGCTTTCTGATAAATCAAAAACTGAAGCAGTTTGATATATTTAATTCTACATTGAATTAATCTTTATTTGGTTTTGAGGCCTTGTTTTTGTTTTTTTTTGTTGTTTTGTTTTGTTTTGTTTTTGTTTTTGTTTTGAGACGGAGTCTCGCTCTGTCGCCCAGGCTGGAGTGCAGTGGCGCAATCTCAGCTCACTGCAAGCTCCGTTGAGGCCTTGTTTTTAAACAGATGTGAATCCATGTTTGGGAAAGAAATAACTGACCTTGCATAATTAAGCTTTCTGTCTGCTCCCCCCTTTAATTTACTTCTGGAGCAGGTATTCTCTAGAATTCAAAAAGGTTTTGTTATTTTTGAAATTTTGTATTCATGAATAATAGTTCTCTCCTGAAGTTTCCAACAGAGAATAAAATAAAGCTCACAATGAATTATAGGTAGTCACATGAGCTAGACTGAGTTTATATTTTTGCTTTTAACTTTTTTCTTTCATAAATATACATGTATATATACACATAAACACATACAAATTACCTTAGAAGTTCAAAGTAAGCAGCCGTGGATCATAAACTGTTGTTTGAGTAGCACTTTATGGTTTGTAAAGTGATATCTATTCTTAGTCATTTACATAGCCCTGTGAAGTAAATATTCTTATTAACCCTAATTTTTTGGGTGATAAAATTGAGGATCAAAAAGGTTCAGAGATTTGTCTGATACAGTAAAGGTGAGACTCAACCCAAGATCTTTGTACTTAGGTCTTTCCCTCTTTCCAACATTTAATGCTTTTTAAAATACCTTAATGCTTACCAATTTATTTGTATTTTCTCTACTAATAATTCTTCATGTGCTTTATGGAGATTAACTACTCAAAGACATCCTGCGTAGAGCATACTTAGCATGTAGCTCAGCACATTTTGAGCACCTAAACTGCTTCTAGGACAACCCTAGTGGGATAGTCACAGGCACCAAAACTTAACACATCCAAAACTGAATTCAGCATTGCAGGATTGCAGGAGGGAGGCATGCAGAATTGTGCACTGCCCAGGACAGATGTGATTCCTGCCTTTCTAGAACTTTCTAGAACTTATAAGGTACTGTGTGGAGCCAGCTAGGGAGGCAAATATGAAATAATTATAGTACAAATAATGCAGTTGAGTGTGGTAACTGGCACAAGGCAGGATAGAGCACAAAGACTCTAACAAGCATAAGTGCTTACCTAGCCTGATGGTCAAAGAAGGCCTCTCTTGTATGATCAGGAGTTACTGAGGCAAGAGATGGATAGAGAGTAGGGGGAGGTTTGTGCTGGGAGAGGAAATAGCCTATCTCAAGGCCTTAAGGCAAGAGTTACCATGGCATGTTCGGGGAACTGAGAGAAGTTGAGGATGGCAACAGGAATGAGGGTTGGGAGACAGTAGCCGAAATGAGCCCATTGAGGTAGGCCAGGACCAGGTTATGCAGGGTCTAGTAAGCTGTATTAGACATTTCAGATTTTATCCTGAGCCATGAGAAACCATTGAAGGTTTAAGTGGAAGAGATCACTCTGACTATAGAAAATGGACCGGAACAACAGCAGAAATTGGGAGACTATTTCTAGTCTCCCACACTAGTTAAGAGACTGCATGGTAGTCATCCAGATGGGGATGATAGACTGGATGGAGACAGTGGAAATGAGTGAAGTAAAGTGATGGATTCAAAAGACGTTTAACGAGGAAGATAAAATTACAAGACCAAAGGAGGATTTAGTAGTAAATTAAGAACAGGTATAGAAAGGAAGAACATGCATTGTTTAGATATGAGTTCGGAGAGACCATGAGAGCTCTCCAAGCAGAGATGCTAAAGAAGGCATTTGACTTTATGGGTCTTGTGCTGACAGAGGAAAAGTCTGGGCTGAAGTTAAAATTAGAATTGCTTGTGTCATGGGAACTGAGAAGATCAATCACCTTGAAAGAAAGCAGGGTGAGAAGACCTATGACCAAAGCTTTAAAATCCAACATTTTAAAATTGAGAGAGACTGACAAGTCAGAGAAAATTGAGAGAAAAAGTGTTTCAATGATAGATTTGTTTTAGTATTTTAGGGATTATCCTGCTTTCCTTCAGATTTTCGCATCTGCTACTTGGTGTGAAGACTTTATGAATATGTATAAATATAAATACTTCCATAATTATAGATAACTGACTTATAATGCAAATGCCTCTTCAAACAACTCCTTGATCCGTTAGTCTTATTGAAAGTTTTGGAGCAAAACAGAACATCAGAAAACCCTTTCCACTGTCAACTGGGGAACTTGGAAAGCAGTGGGAAAAAGCAGGAAGCCTGTGGATGCCCAAAGTGATAAAAGCATTAGTCAGTGGTTGGAGACCAAAAAGGCATCCCTTTTAAGTTAGTTGTGGAGAGCGATTTTGAGAATCAAGTGAAATAAGGAAACTTGAGACATTTTGTGAAACAGCGAAGTGTTTGTTTTTATCCGAGGTCACATAGTAAATGAGTAGTAGAGCCAGGGACCCAGGGGATGGGGCTGGATGAGATGCAGTCAGTTTGTCTAGTTGGTATGGATACATCTTGATTTTGTATCTTGGATGTGTGCTGTTGCCCCATCACCTTGGTTAGCAAAACAACTAGTATGGCTAGGAAAGTAATTGTTCTAGGCAAAAGAGACTTCCAGATAATAAAAAAGTCAACAATTTAGCATTTTTAATGGCATATTTTTCTTTTTCTTTTCTTTTTTTTTTTTAAGTTCCAGGATATAGCAGAATGTGCAGGTTTGTTACATAGGTATACATGTGTCATGGTGGTTTGCTGTACCTATCAACCCATCATCTAGGTTTTAAACCCGACATGCATTAGGTGTTTGTTCTAATGTTCTTCTTCCTCTTGTTCCCCACCCCCGACAGGCCCCAGTATGTGTTGTTCCCCTCCCTGTGTCCGTGTGATCTCATTGTTCAACTCCCACTTACAAGTGAGAACATTAATGGTGTATTCATGTATTTCACATCTTCCCAATCTTAATGAGTTGTATCTTTTTAGTTATTCCTTGGGATCATCTTTGTAAGCATGTTATTGTATTATCCTAGAAATGCTCCCTGGGGTTCTTAGGTGGGGTAGGGATGTGTGCCCCTTTAATAAATATTCTAGGATAATTGGTGTTTTACACTCTCTTTCTTCATGGCCTATGTTCATTCTTCCTTATCGCTACACTCGATGAGTCTGCATCTTGCCACACTTTCTTACCCCCTCTTCTCCTTTTTAAACCTTGTTGCTTTTTAGCTTATACACAGAACTTGGCTTTTGTTAACTATCAGGGCCAGTGTGTTCCTTTTCCCTCTTTCCTGGTTAGGGAACACACTGGTTTCACCAAGTCTCCTGAACCCTTTTCAATTTTCAGTTTTATAGTGGGTGAGTTACTTCTGGATACAATTTTTGGGATTTGAGAGTGTTTAATGCCTGAGTCACTAATCAAGAAAATGCTAGTGTGTGCAAGTCTGGCTTCCAAAACCGAATGAGGAAAAGTTCTTTATAGAAAAATCCTAACTAGGCCTGGAGTAGTGGCTCACGCCTGTAATCCCAGCACTTTGAGAGGCTGAGGCAGGCAGATCATGAGGTCAGGAGATTGAGACCACCCTGGCTAACACGGTGAAACCCCGTCTCTACTAAAAATACAAAAAATTAGCCGGGCATGGTGGTGGGTGCCTGTAGTCCCACCTACTCGGGAGGCTGAGGCAGGAGAATCACTTGAACCCGGGAGGCGGAGGTTGCGGTGAGTGGAGATCGTGCCACTACACTCCAGCTTGGGCGACAGAGCAAGACTCCATCTCAAAAAAAGAAAAGCAAAAAAAAAAAAAATCTTAACTAATAAATGCAGAAAGAATGATAAAATTAGAAATTGCTATTCTAGTTCTTTTATTGAAATAGTAGGCCATCAAGCAATTTTAAAATGGTAAAAAGTTGATGGGACACTTTAAATGGAGGGATCAAGCTGACTCCCCGAAACTCAAGTGATTGATAGTAACATCATTAAAAGTGGGGCATACAAACACTACATGCCTCTTAATATGGTATAGCATAGGGGCCAGCAAACTTTTCCTGTAAAGGGCCAGATGGTACTTATCTTAGGCCTTGAGGACCATGTGGCCTTTAGTTGCAGCTAGAAAGCAGTCATAGACAGATACATAAATGAATGAATGTGTGGCTGTGTTCCAATAAAACTTTACTTACAAAACAGGCATTAGGCTGGATTTGGCTCATGGGCTGTAGTTTGTAGACCCCTAATGTAATAGGAAGTGCATAGCACCAGATACGAAGGCTTCTTGTCAAAACAATTGAACCTGCATCAGATCAAAGCTCCAAGTCTAATCATACTTTTCAGGAAATATAGGAAATAAAGGAACAATTTAAATGACATGTAGAATCCTGACTGTGGGACATTCTATAGGACAGATAATCTGGTTTCTCAAGTAAATCAGTGCATAACAAAGGGGTTGAAAGAAGCTCCTTTGTGGAGGGAAAAGAATCAGATGTAATATGTAGACTTGGAATTCCTCATCATAAAGTAGATCTTTGAGATAATAGGGGAAATTTTAAAATTTGATGGTTTTACTCCAGTAAACAAGTATATAGTAGGTGAGTGGAGATAGATGAAACAGTTGGCAAAATGTTGATAATTGTTAAACTGGATGATAGATACATGGGGATTTATTAATCTCTTTACATTCTATATGCTTGAAATTTTTTATAACAAGTGAAAATAAAGTTGAATGTACCCCAAAAAGTGTGTGAGTCAGTCGGGGAGAGGGGTTGGCTGCATAGAAAAATAGGGAAGAATCAAATGGGAAACATTTTTTCTTATAGTTAGAGGAATTTTTGTTTTTTATTGTTGGTAGTGCTCATTTTAGTAGTAGTACTTCCTTTATTTTCTCATGAAATTCCTTCCTCCACTTTAAAATTAAAGTTCTTATTTTCACATTTTAATTTCAGATAGAAGTCCCTGATTGCAAGTGCCACTGGTATTCATTGTAGCACTTAGATTTTGTTAAGAAACAGAAACGGAATTACTTTACTAAACTGCTTTATGATTACACAGATAGACTCTGGGAGTTTGCTAGCACCTTTTATTTTAAATTATGAACAGGGAAAAAAATACAGAAAATAAATACAAAAATTTAGACTTTTTAAAATGACTTAAGGGAGAAGCAAGTCACACAATGAGTTTGAGATGCAGAGCAGCGAATCAGAACAAATAGCTGCTTACATGAACAAATCAGTGGGATGTAAAAATGCATCACCGTAACCTACATTTTTTTCTACCAAGAGATTTGCAGCTGACTATCGGGTGACTCATTCCTATGCTTAGGGGGTGAGGTAATGCTATTGTGAAGGGTGATGTCATCTCTGTACCTGAACTGCATGCATATATTGCTTCTGTGGCTCTCAAGGAAAAGCTCCATCTGCTTTCACATATGCAGCCTGAAAGACTTGACAAGATTGGCACAAAGGTCAGCAGCCATGTGTATGACTCATAAGCAACCAATTAGTGAAGAGCAGCTATTTAAAAGTGAACTTTTAAAATCATAATCCAGAAATATGACATGATGATTCATTATTGAATCATAATGCCTTGTTGTTGTTTTGTGTTTTGCACTTATTGAGTTAATGCTGTTGAGCATTTAACTTTTAAAATAAGGTAGTTTTCTCAGTATGGTCAATCATATCAAATCTTGGTTCTTTAAACTATATTTTTAATTGAAGATAAGGTTGGTTGGTCAGTCTGTTGGTTGATTGGTTAGTTTTACTTTTGGAGGTGCAGAGACCATCCTTAGTGCAAAAATGGATTTTATTTCATATTAGTTTGGCACTTGATTTTTGCACTTAGGAGACATTGTATTCCCTAAGGACCTGCTACTGCTTTAGAGGAAAAGAGGTTTTTAATGGAAGAGGAAATAAGTCAAAATAAATGCTGTTTACTGCAGACACACTTACTCCTCTTCCTCTTTTAGTCATGCACACCTGCTTTCTCTGTTTGTACTTTAACCTAATACTACTGTTGAGATGACCAATTAAAATATCTATTTTTAACTTTATTATTTGAATCTAGTGTTCTGGTAAATAAAATATAGAATATTTAACATAATATGGAGGTAGATAATGGTAATTACTTGATTTTCTATCTGATATGTAACTCAAAATAGAAGATCATATTGGCTAAATACTACTTATTGTTATTGTAGGGTATGTGCATACTCTGACCTAAATTTGTTCTAATGGCAACTTCAAGTTGGACATTCTACAAAAGATAAAGGTTTTAATTTTTGAGAATAAAATTTGTTATCTATTATCAGGAAATAGAAGGAAACAAAGAATAAAATAGTTATGCCAAGACTCTAAGGTAATATTAGGTGAGGTATATACCAATGTCACTTGAGAACTTACTGAAAATCAAATGTTTTTTCAGTAAGGAGCAATAGGAATCTTTAAATGTCTAGAATTATGGTAAACCTTCATTTAATAGTATGGTCTTGAGTTTGATTATAGAGCTCCTGCAAGACTCTTGAGTACCTTTCTTTTGTTTGTAAACTCTTGTTTGGAAATAATTTCAAACTACAGACAGTTGTACAATAAACGTGGTACCAGAAAAGAAAAAGAAAAAAACTTATATGCTCAGATTTTATCTACCCCAACCTGGTTGCCTGCTTTATATGCTTGCCTGTGTCCTCTTGCCCACTCTCACTCTTCTCCCGCATTCCCTTGTACACACTTATTTTTCTTGAAATATTTGAGGATAAGTTAAATATGCATCATGGCCCTTTACTCTTAAATACATCAGTGTATATTTCCTAATAGAGATATTCTGTTATGTAATTACAAAAGTTAGAAGCATTATCAATTTATATTAATACAGTGCCTTACCATCCATATTCAAGTTTTGTCAATTGAACTAATAATATCCTTTATAGCATCCTCTACCCCTAGTACAGCATCTAGTCTAGGGTCAGATATTGCATTTATTTGTCACATTAGCCTCTTTTAATCTAGTTTTTTTTTCCACAGCCTTTCTTTATCTGACATTGACATTTTTGAAGAATATGGTTTCTCTGTTATTTTATTTTTAAAATGGAATTTTCCTTACTTTGTGCTTGCCTGATGTTTCTTTGTGCTGAGATTCAGGTTGTGCATTCTTGGCTGGAATACTACATAGGTGATGCAGTCTCTCTCAGGGCATCTAACTCTCATTGATGATTTTTACTTTTGGTTATCCAATCAAGGTATTATCTCCACTATATGATATATAACTTTTGCTTTTAATTTCTTGGAACTAATAAGTACTCTGTAAGGAGACACCCTAGACCATGTAGATATTCTGTTCTTCATTAAAGTTTCCACCTCAGTTTAGCACCATTGCTGATACTGGTATGACCCAGTCTTTACTGTGATGGTGGCAAAATGCTAATTTTTCCAACTCCAGCCCTCCCTTTTCCCTCATATATTATTTATTTTATCTATTTGCTATTGGTATGAACATGTGAATTCCTATTTTTAAAAATTCAGTACTTAATTATTTTGGTGCTTAATTGTCCCAGATTTGGCCAGTGCCCTCACCCTTTTCAAGCACATCCTTGTTTTTTGAAAGAGTAAGATGGTAAAGGCTCATCTTGCATCTACACTGCCCCAGCCCTGGAATCTGCCATTTCTCTGAGGAGTCCTGGTTCCTTTTGGTGGAGAATGGAATTAGATAACAATGGAATTAGATAACAAAATTTGGGCACTGGGTATGAGTGCACTACTTTTACAGCCACTGTATAAACATAAATATAAAATTAGCTGACCTGGTAAGTATTTCCTGGAGGTACAGTGAACAATTTTTGAGAATATCACAGTGTCTCAGATTATAGTTACAACAAAAGGAAAGTTAAGGAATGGGAAGATTTTTGTCAGCAAAATTACATTGCCAAAATTTTCTTAGATTTCAAAGCAAAAACATACGTGATGCTAGGTTGAAGGCCAGATAGGATTTCTGTGGACAAAGTTGGTACAGAAGGGTGTTCCAGAAAGAAGAAAGGACATTGACAATGACATAACTGAACAATATCAGTAACATTAAATGTTGTGTTTAAATAACCATGCCTGATTTCCACCCATTTGGGGAGAAGTAAAAGACAGGGATGAAAGGTTTATTTAAGGTCAGATTTAGAGGACTTTGAATGTCCTGTAAAGGATTTTGGATCTTTAGGATTTGGGGTCTTTATTAAGAAGATAATAACTGTTGAAGATTTTTGAATAGTGTTATAACAAGCTTAACTCTGACTCAAAGAGATTAATCTGGAAGATACATAGAAGATTAAGGAAATTTCCAGTTAAGAACTGTAAAGAGGCTATTATGGTAGTTCAGGCAGAAGATAATAAGGATTTGAACTGGAAAATGAAAGAAAGAAGTGAATTAGAATAGTGGTTTTTAATCTGTCTTCCAAAACCCCAGGTTTGGGGCAAAGTAGATGTGTGAGTTGAACACCAAATGAGAACTCTCAGTTACTGTATGCGAGTTTTCAAGTAAGTATCCCTTTAAAGAAAGCAGTCTGCTGCTTAAAAAACAAAGAACTATGTAGAAAAATTTGGTAACTCTTACTTCTCTCGTATTCCTGTTCCCTAAAGTTTTGAGCCTGGATAATCAGGAAAATAGTTCTGTCATTAATTGATGCAGATCAAATTATGCATTTTTTAAATGCCAAAGATCAATGTCACAAAGACATGTACTAAAACTCTTACTGAAGAGATAAGATATTCTTGGCCAGAAATCTTGGAATTATCCTGGACTCCTTTCTTTTGCTCATGCCATAAAGAGAATCCACCATGAAATCCTGTTGGCTTCACCTTTCAATTATATCCCAAACTTGACTACCTTAAACAGCTGACTGCTTATCAACTAATCTCTTACCTTCCACCTGCTCTCTCTGCCTCCACTCTTGCCCCTCAGCCTGTTCACTTTCCTTGTAGTTTTTCAAACGTGATGGGTGCACTTCCATCTAAGAGCCTTTGCAAAGCCTGGCCTGGCCTGGTTAACTCTCTCATGCTTAAGACTTTGCCCAAATGTTACTTTCTCAGTGAGGTCTACCCTGAGCACTTTATTGATAATCCCCTCTCCACCCCATGCGTATTTACCATTCTCCCTTTATCTTGTTCCATTTTTTTTTTTTACGGCATTCATCACCTAACATACCATATAATTTACTTATTTATTAAGTTGTTTGTCTCGTGACACCAGAGTTTAAGCTTCACAAAGGCAGTGATTTGTTTGTTTTGCTCACTGATCTATCCCAACCATCAAAATGTGCCAGGCCATAGGTAGGCCCTTAATAAGCATTGTTAAAAGAAGGAAGGGCAACTGAGAACACAAAACCAGTAAGCTTACTTACCAGGCTTCTAGCTCATTGCAGATTTGAGAAAGCAAATAAAAGAAGGGATGGGACACTACTTGAATCAATATCTCTAAACCTGTGTTCCTTGGAGCTGAGTCTATGACAGTAATTGGCCTTAATAAAAAATAGCCCTAGAAAATACTGCATACATTATCTATTTACACATTAAATATTCATATTACGCATACTACACATAATCATATTACACATTAACATACTAATGGCTATAAGAGCTCCTATAGTAACCTCTTCTTGAACTCACTTGATCATAAAACTCTCTTTTGATAACTCACCTACCATTATGGGACCCTTTTGGCCCATGGTAAACTGAGTTTGAGAAAAACCTTACTAGAGTACTATGTGTAGGACCTGGGAGTGATTGGTAGTTCTTTTAAATTACTTTTGGTTGATGGACTGCGCTGCTTCATGTGCTACTCAGAAGGAGGCTGGAGTACATCAGGATCAAGACTCCAGCTCTTAATTACTATTATTCTTTTAAAGGTATGATGCTTCTATTTTTCTGGGATAAATAAGAAAAAATAATAATTAATGTTATGGCCCTTTAAAAAAGTTAGCTTCTGTTTTAGGTATTTGGGAATAAGATGATCATTCCTTCCCTGGATGGAGACCTCTTCCAGTGGGACCGAGACCGTGAGAGCATGGAAACGGTTCCTTTCACAGTTGAATCACTTCTTGAGTCTTCTTATAAATTTGGAGATGATGTTGTTTTGGTTGGAGGAAAATCTCTCACTACATATGGACTCAGTGCATATAGTGGAAAGGTAAGTGAAAATGCTGAATTTACTTTGGGGAAATCAGAATAAATTAGGGTAGAAAAAGTAATTTATTAAACTACACTTATTACTAGTTGAGGTTTATTGTAATTTTCCGCTGAGGTTGTCATTTGTTTTAATAGGAGAACTGTGAGGTAGGAAGGGGAAACTAATAACAGAATAAATGGCAAAGCCAGGAATAGCAGGAGGAAGAGAATTCATAAATATGGTCTACTGTGTCTCAGGTGTTTTTTTTTTTTTTTTTTGGAGACAGAGTCTCACTCTGTTGCCCAGGCTGATCTCAGCTCATGGCAATCCCCATCCCCCACCTCATTCCACACCCCCTCAGGTTCAAGTGGGTTCAAGAGATTCTCGTGCCTCAGCCTCCTGTGTAGCTAAGATTACAGGCACATGCCACCATGCTTGGCTAATTTTTGTATTCTTGTAGAGACAGGGTTTTACCGTGTTGGCCAGGCTGGTCTCCAGCTTCTGGCCTTAAGGGATCTGCCCACCTCAGCCTCCCAAAGTGCTGGGATTATAAGCAGGAGCCACCGTGCCCAGCCTCAGGTGCTTTTTTTTTTATACCTTATTTTGCAATCTTCACAGTCTTCCTAAGTGTAACTTTCTTTTTTTTTTTTTTTTTTTTTTTTTTTTACATTTTGAGAGATGAAGAACCTTCTAAAGATTAATAATAGTCCTAATGATAAGAATAATTGATACTACTCATTTATAGGGTTTGATCCTATAATAAGATGATCCAAGAGGAAAGTTTATACTCATTTTACAGATGAAGAAACTGAGACTTTAAAAGGTTCAGAAACTTCCAGGGTCACATTTAACTTAGATCTATCTGACAACAAAGTCATGCTGTTAATGTAGATGTTCTTCAACATTAGCTCTTAGGATATAATCATAATATAATCTGCTTCTAAGATTGGGTCTTATAAATCCATTATCAAGAGTAACTAATTAAAAACATCCTTTCAACCAGGCAAGCTGGCTCACACTTGTAATCCTACCACTTTGGGAGGCCAAGGTGGGTGGATCACTTGAGGCCAGGAGTTCGAGACCAGCCTGGCCAACATGGTGAAACCCCATCTCTACTAAAAATAAAAAAATTAGCAGGGGATGGTGGCCCATGCACGCCTGTAGCCCGTAGTCCCAGCTACTCAGGAGGCTGAGGTACGAGAATCACTTGAACCTGGGAGGTGGAGGTTGCAGTGAGCTGAGATCACACCACTGTACACCAGCCTGTGCAACAGAGTGAGACATCATTAAAAATAATAATAATAACAAAAATAAATAAATAATAGACTCCATTAAAAAAATAACAAAAACAAATAAATAGCCAGGCACGGTGGCAGGCGCCTGTGGTCCCAACTACAGGCAGGTCCCACTGAGGCAGGAGAATGGCGTGAACCCGGGAGGCGGAGCTTGCAGTGAGCCATGATCGTGCCACTGCACTCCAGCCTGGGCGACAGAGCGAGACTCTAGTCTCAAAGAAAATAAATAAAATAAAATATAAATAATAAAAGCATCCTTTCTAAAAAGGTAAAAAATAAAAATCTTTGTAACCCTTTAACACCTTGACGAGTAAACGGTTTATATACAGACTTGGACTAAAATAAGGAAGAATAGAAACATGGTCTTTTTACTCTTGAATTTTTGAACTTTAACAATTCCTTATCTAAGTGTTAGGCCCATAGCACTTTCTTGCTCTTGCAGATGCTTTTCTGCCTTCTCCACCCACCTGCATCTGCATTGTATTGAGGAGGCCATGCCATCCTATCTGGCCGTTTTTTGAGCAAAGCACTTCAATCTCTGTTTACTTCGGTAGTCTCATCTGTAAACAACAGGATTGAACCCGATCATCTGGTTTTCTGATTTGATGTGCTGCTACATAATTCTGGTGTTGTAGAAGGTATGCTTCTTTTCGTGAGGATTTTAGTTTGGATCATATTAAGTCTTCCTTTTTTCTTTTAGTGAAAATTTGAGGGAGTTACTTTTGAATACAAAAAGCTCTCAGAAAAGTTTCAAATTTTTAAAAACCAAATACTTTTGTTATACAGAAACTCTAAGGTTTTTTTTTTTAACTCACCTGAAATTTTATTAATGATATTGTAGAAAAGCTATCACAAGTAGCTATCCCTTTCTTCTTGTATATTCCATGGAAATCTCCAAAGTAAGGCTAAAATTATGTAAATCCTTAAAATCATTCCCTGAAATAAATATTCATTGGTACTGTCATTGTTCTAAATAACTCATTTTAGGAGTCAGTAGTCTAACTGATGCTTCTTATTACTTGAGTACTTCATACACGTTTCCTTAGTTTCCTTTCACTTTTTAAAAATTACAGATTCCTTTAATATCTCTGATCTCTTATGAGTTGTCTCCTTTTACTAATTTTGTATCTAATTTTGTCTTTTCAGGTGAGGTATATCTGTTCAGCTCTGGGTTGTCGCCAATGGGATAGTGATGAAATGGAACAAGAGGAAGACATCCTGCTTCTACAGCGTACCCAAAAAACTGTTAGAGCTGTCGGACCTCGCAGTGGCAATGAGAAGTGTGTATTCAGATAGTGTTGCTGTTGGTATTATTTAGAAATACACCTAATACCAAAATTTATCAAATTTCTGTTTGTGGAGATTTTGACTATTTTGTTGCCTTAAAAGAATATATATATATATATATATATATATATATTTTTTTTTTTTTTTTTTTGATACGGAGTCTTGCTCTGTCGCCCAGGCTTGAGTACAGTGGCGCAATATTGGCTCACCGCAACCTCCGCCTCCTGGGTTCAAGCGATTCTCCTGCCTCTGCCTCCTGAGTACCTGGGATTACAGGCACGTGCCACCACACCCAACTAATTTTTGTATTTTTAGTAGAGACGGGGTTTCACCATGTTGGCCAGGCTGGTGTCGAACTCCTAACGTCAGGTGATCCAATGCGGGTCCTAAAATAAAAATGGTTTCATGGTTATTAACAAATTCTGAACTGAATTTCTCACCACATGCTTCAGGATATGATAACCACAGGGGTTCTCATATGATGACTATTAGTTTAGTCTCAGGTCAATGTTTTGTTGTTTTTTTTTTTTTTTTTTTGAGACCGAGTTTCACTCTTGTTGCCCAGGCTGGAGTGCAATGGCATGATCTTAGCTCACCACAATAGCCACCTCCCGGGTTCAAGCGATTCTCCTGCCTCAGCCTCCTGAGTAGCTGGGATGACAGGCATGTGCCACCATGCCCGGCTAATTTTGTATTTTTAGTAGAGTTGGGGTTTCTCCACGTTGGTCAGGCTGGTCTCGAATTCCCAACCTCAGGTGATCCACCCACCTCAGAATCCCAAAGTGCTGGGATTACAGGCATGAGCCACGGTGCCCGGCCTAGTGATATTTTTTATAGCAATCTCATCATTCAAAGTTCTTTGAATACAGAAAGATGTTAAGACAAAATTGATGTGTTTCTTTGAGCTTGAACCTATTTGACTCTCTAATTATGTCTAGTAGGTAGTTTCATAGTTTGATTATCTCAATTTTAAAATAATAATCATTTTACTCAATTTTCTTGAAGTATTAAAACATTTATTTAGCCTAATACCTTTCTGTTTTCTTCTTTAAATAATGAACCCCTTATGTAATTTTTATATTTAAATATGTGATTAAAAAATGTGCTACCTAGATTAGATATGCTGATTCTACATCAAATGCTTGATTTTTTTAAACCTAATATTTAAGTTTTAAATTGCCTGTGTAGTAAAAATAACTTTAGATTCCATCTTTATCTTTTGAAAATGAACCAGACTTTCGGGTTTTGTCTGATCCAATGCAGTGTAATTCAGTTTCCTTTCCTGAAAACTGTTTTCTCAAACTCAGTTAAGAATGCATTTATTCTTTCTACTTTGGACTATGAATAGGGCTTTGCATTTACAGACAACTTGACCTTCTTTATCCTGACTGGATTTTGTTTTTTAAGTGTTTGAGTGCTTACTGGGAGCTCAGCCACCATAGCAGCAGATGTCCAACTTAAGAGAATTTTGAGTTACCAGAATAGGAAGGATCTGGGTTTCTAAGATCCATGATTCTTTAAAATATAATTATTTCCATAAATGTCAGAATTCTTAACTATGCCATTTTATATCTAAGTGAAAAGACACTATACTGTCAGTAGTTGAGTGATTTTTCTATTTACTAATTATAGAGGAAACATTATTACTGCCACTTTATGGATAAGACTGCTGAAACTTACTTAGGAAAGGGTAAATGACTTGCCACATCTTGTTCAGTGGAGATCCAAGATTGGGGCTGAGGTATCCTGGATCACATTGCCTTTTTGAGGCCATGTTTTAGTATGAATTTAAGACTGGTGCATTCATCTTGACTTTTACACTGGTTTGTTAGGGCATGTTAATTTTGCTGCACTTAAATGAAATGTATCCTGCCTTTAATTAAGAGGTAAGGCAGACTGTGTGCTACCTCATTTTAAGGTGACATTGATGTGTTTGGGGAAAATCACTCTGATGTAGAAGTACAAACATTTGTAAATTTTTGAGAGAAAATCTGTCCCTTAGCTGTTGTAAGGGACACATCAGTCAGTCCACAACCCTCAAAACCATTGTGTCTGAAGGGTCAGGACAAAGTTCTTGTGGGCCCTCTTGTGGCATAAATCAGTAGAGCACTCTTTTCCAGAAGGTTATGTTGAGTTGTTCTTTTTCTCATCACATAATTTAAATATTTGCTTCTTCAATCTAGAAGAGTTGTATATTATTTTGTCCCTTTCTTTAAACGTAAATTTCTAAAACATACCTTTGTAAATTTAAGGTGGAATTTCAGTGTTGGCCACTTTGAACTTCGGTATATTCCAGACATGGAAACGAGAGCCGGATTTATTGAAAGCACCTTTAAGCCCAGTGAGAACACAGAAGAGTCTAAAATTATTTCAGATGTGGAAGAACAGGAAGCTGCCATAATGGACATAGTGATAAAGGTTTCGGTTGCTGACTGGAAAGTTATGGCATTCAGTAAGAAGGGAGGACATCTGGAATGGGAGTACCAGGTACCTAACACCACTGAGGATTTATAAATACGGTTCTTCCTCTCCCAGTCTGACCAAACTTATTGATTGGGTGGAACAAAATTACTACTACTTGGGGCTCTCAGCTTGTTCTCTGTGCTTTTAGAAATTTGTCATTTTAAATGGCATTTTATGGGTTGGAACTATGTAACTACTGCTTGGATTATTTAAGACCTTTTTTCCATTTTTGTTTAGTTTTGTACTCCAATTGCATCTGCCTGGTTACTTAAGGATGGGAAAGTCATTCCCATCAGTCTTTTTGATGATACAAGTTATACATCTAATGATGATGTTTTAGAAAATGAAGAAGACATTGTAGAAGCTGCCAGAGGAGCCACAGAAAACAGTGTTTACTTGGGTAAGTAAATGTATCTTATCTAACGATAGTACATATTGACATCTAGATTGTCTTCTTACACTGTTCCTTCCTACTTCAGGAGTGCCTGTAGTAGTTTTAAATCCTAACACCATCTCTGATTTAGGTTGCCCTTGAGATTTATACTTGATTTCCATTCCTGCTACTTTTCCATTTGTCCAATTCTGAAATTTTTTTTGTTGTTGTTGTTGGAGATGGAGTTTCACTCTTGTCGCCCAGGCTAGAGTGCGATGGCATGATCTCTGCTCACTGCAACCTCCGCCTCCTGGGTTCAAGCAATTCTCCTGCCTCAGCCTCCTGAGTAGCTGGGATTACAGGCACCTGCCACCATGCCCAGCTAATTTTTGTATTTTTAGTAGAGATGGAATTTCACCACGTTGGCCAGAATATAGTGCACCTGACCTCAGGTGATCCGCCCACCTCGGCCTCCCGAAGTGCTGGGATTACAGGCGTGAGCCACCGCGCCCAGCCCAATTCTGAAATTTTTAATTACTGTCGTATATTCTTTTTCTCTGAGATCTATATTAGAAAGGCTTAGAAATATTCTCATTATGTAACATGATTTCAAATTACTCATTAGCCAAGAATGGTGGCATGCACCTGTAATCCTAGCTACTCCAGAGGCTGAGATGGGAGGATTGCTTGACCCCAGGAGTTAGAGGCTACCCCAAATTATAATCATGTCACTGCACTCCTGCCTGGGTGACAGGACAACACTCTGTTTATATATATAATTATTTACATGTAATTACATATATGTATTACATATATATAATTATATGTAGTTACATATAAAATAGGCATATATCCTCAAAGTCTATAATTTTCTGTATTTGTATTTGCATCCATATTAGTTTGTGCCCCTCCCCTCTTTAAGATTAGATTTATTTCTTTTTTATCAGTGCACCTGTACAACTGATCTAAAAAATAAAATTCTGGTGTGCTTCTGGGCAATTGAAAGCCTTTAATATTATAAATTTTGAAAACTCTTGAATCTAATTATTTGAACTAGTCTGGATCATCAAATGCTCATAAAATTCTATAAGCTCTGACAATGTGCCATCCACCTGTCGGTTTGAATGAAAAGCAAGAATTTGAAGGAATAACATGTCATGTGTGTTATGATAGTATTTAACTGAATTGTTAGCAATATTTCTAGAATTATAGGTGTTTAGGTATACTTTCTTGAGAAAGTTACTTAGTCTAAGCTATTTGTTTTGTGAGAGTACAGTGACTTCCTATCTTTGAATTTTTCTACTGGAACAGTTTTCCTGTATTACTGAAAATGTGCTATTATTCAGTGAGAAATATCATATGGACCTTTTGTGTAACTTTCCCTCCCTGTTTTTGTTGAATAACCATTGAGTTTATCTTTGAGTGCTTCAAGCATGTTTCTTCTTTGACAAGAGTTTTGTGGAAAATGTAGAAATAACTGGAATTAATGTAATTTTATTTAATTAAAAAACCATTTTTAAAAAATCAATGCATAATTGACGATGTTCTGGTTGATTCAGGAATGTATAGAGGCCAGCTGTATCTGCAGTCATCAGTCAGAATTTCAGAAAAGTTTCCTTCAAGTCCCAAGGCTTTGGAATCTGTCAATAATGAAAACGCAATTATTCCTTTGCCAAAAATCAAATGGAAACCCTTAATTCGTAAGTGAATTGTAAACTTTTCTAAATACTGTTAATGTTCAGAGACCTAATCCTGACTGTCTTTGCCCTAGTTTTGAATACTGCAGAGATAAGAACTGTTATATACTTTATATTTTATTGATGAACCATGATGGTATTTCAGATGTTAATAATGAATTTTTATTTTCATTTAGAGCATTATTTCTTGGAAGCAGCAGTTGCTTCTATAAAAATGTTAACCAAATATTTCTCTATACAACTTAGAAAAACTCTTAATCATTCGCTGACCATGCCAAAGTAACATTTAGCTCTTAACATATTTACATTAAGACTATTTAGGCAAAAGTTATCTGGTTAGCACATCATATTCTTTGAGACATGAATGAATAGAAATCAAATACTGTGCACCTACTTTCATTATCTTTCTATACCTTGTACGTGTTTTTTACTACATATGTCATGTCATATTTTAATTGTTTGTTTAAACGACTCAGATTCTCTATAAAACTGTGTGCTTTTTCAAAGGCAAGAGCCCTGGGCCATTTGTTTAACTTATATGTTTGAACTGAATTATGGTTGAATATCAGTTTATTCAATTAATAAGCACGTGCATTTTTATTCAAGTCATAACAGTTAAGACTTAAGAAATATTATTATTAAGAAAATAATAATTTTCTTTTAGATTCTCCTTCCAGAACTCCTGTCTTGGTAGGATCTGATGAATTTGACAAATGTCTCAGTAATGATAAGTTTTCTCATGAAGAATATAGTAATGGTGCACTTTCAATCTTGCAGTATCCATATGGTAAGTGAAAATACTGAGTTTTATTTATTTTATTTTGTAATTTGAAATTAATTAATAGAATTCAAATGAAGAAAAGTCGGTTATAGACAATAAAACATCTTGGGAGACAATTTCATGAATGATTACTAAGCATACAAGCTCCAAAGTTAGGTTGCCAGGGTTCAGATCCCATTTTTGCCACATGCTAGGTTGGGCACATCTAACTCCCCTGCATCTCAATTTCTTTATCTGTAAAATTAGAATAATAATCCTAATATCTATGTATTGAGGTGTTGTGAGGTCTAAATGAGATAATGCATGCAAAGTCTCAGTTTAACATCATACATGGCATTGGGGCTGGGCGCGGTGGCTCACGCCTGTAATCCCAGCACTTTGGGAGGCCGAGGCGGGCGGATCACGAGGTCAGGAGGTCGAGACCATCCTGGCTAACATGGTGAAACCCCATCTGTACTGAAAGTACAAAAAATTAGCCGGGCAAGGTGGCAGGCGCCTGTAGTCCCAGCTGCTCAGGAGGCTGAGGCAGGAGAATGGCGTGAACCGGCGGGGCGGAGCCTGCAGTGAGCTGAGATCCAGCCGAGATTGCGCCACTGCACTCCAGCCTGGGTGACAGCAAGACTCCATCTCCAAAAAAAAAAAAAAAAAAAATCATACATGGCACATAGTGTCAGTAAACATTGGTTCTCGTTATTAGCTCTTATTTAGCAGCCTATATTATGTAGGCTGTATAGTTGCCTGTATAATGAAGAAAATGTGTTTTTCATAAAACTACATGAAAATGATGCACAATGAGGTTATTTTATTTCTTACTCAGACAAGAGAAATTAGTGCAAAATTCAAGAATAGGTGAAATTTGAGGCCGGGCGCAGTGGCTCAGGCCTGTAATCCCAGCACTTTGGGAGGCCGAGGCTGGTGGATCACGAGGTTAGGAGATCAAGACCATCCTGGCCCACACGATGAAACCCTGTCTCTACTAAAAATACAACAAATTAGCCGGGCATGGTGGTGGGCGCCTGTAGTCCCAGCTACTCGGGAGGCTAAGGCAAGAGAATGGTGTGAACCTGGGAGACAGAGCTTGCAGTGAGCCGAGATCGCGCCACTGCACTCTAGCCTGGGTGACAGAGCGAGACTCCGTCTCAAAAAAAAAAGAATAGGTGAAATTTGGCATGAAATACATTTTCTATTTAGTAAGCAGCAGTGTTTTGAAGTTAGGATATATTCAGATATGAAAGCCTTTTAAACAGTTGTGTAATTAAGAAGTCCTCAAATCTGTATCAGGAAAACACATAGACTCCTCATCAGTTACCTTAGATGTTAGCACTGGAAAGTTATTATATAAGTTAAATTGATTACAAAAAAAGTGGCTCTGAACTAGAAACAGCGGCCTTTATCTTTTTTTTTTTTTTTTTGAGACGGAGTCTCGCTCTGTCACCCAGGCTGGAGTGTAGTGGCACAATCTTGGCTCACTACAACCTCCGCCTCCTGGGTTCAAGTGATTCTTCTGCCTCAGCCTCCTGAGTAGCTGGGACTACAGGCGCATGCCACCATGCCCAGCTAATTTTTGTATTTTTAGTAGAGATGGAGTTTCACCATATTGGCCAGGCTGGTCTCGAACTCCTGACCTCGTGATCTACCCTCCTCGGCCTCCCAAAGTACCTGGATTACAGGTGTGAGCCACCACGCCCAGCCCCTTTATCTTGATACTGATCAAAAGACAAGGTAGGCTGGGTGTGGTGGCTCATGCCTGTAATCTCAGCACTTTGGGAGGCCAAGGCGGGTGGATCACTTGAGGTCAGCAGTTCAAGACCAGCCTGGCCAACATGGTGAAACCCCCCGTCTCTACTAAAAATACAAAAATTAGCCAGGCATTGTGGTACATGTCTGTAGTCCCAGCTACTCAGGAGGCTGAGGCAGGAGGATCACCTGAGTCCAGGAGACAGAGGTTGCAGTGAGGCAAGATCACTGCACTCCTGGGCAACAGAACAAGACCCTGTCTCAAAAAAAAAAAAAAAAAAAAAAAAAGACAAAAGAGAATTGTGTAATCTGACCACATAGTACAAAATAGAAGACAAAAAAAAAAAAGACAGGCTATTTTTCTGGGGCAAACTCATTTTGATAGCCTAAACTGAACCAAACAGCATAGATGTTTTCCTTTCATTTCGTGAAGAATGATTGGTGGTAAAATTTGGTATTTTATTGATAACCAAGCAAAAGGAAGGCTAAAAATACCCTGAAGGAAGACTGAGTATTAATTCTTGTATTTAAAGAATTGAATTATTAATGAGGTTATGAATGGAGTAGCCCTTAAGATTTTTTTCTAGTCTTATTACTTAATATAAAGAAAATTTAACATGCTTATAGGGTAAAGGAAAATGTCTATATTTATGGGAGAAAAATGAGACAAATTAAGATGTTTAAAATATGTTAAAGAAGAGAGACAAAACTTAAAAGGAATTAGTGTGATAAGTCATAGGAAAATAGATAAATTTTAATAAAGATGGGCCTGTTTTCAATTACCTTTAAAAAAAACATTTTAATGTTTCTATTTGAAGATAATGGTTATTATCTACCATACTACAAGAGGGAAAGGAACAAACGAAGCACACAGATTACAGTCAGATTCCTCGACAACCCAAATTACAACAAGAATATCCGCAAAAAGGATCCTGTTCTTCTCTTACACTGGTGGAAAGAAATAGTTGCAACGATTTTGTTTTGTATCATAGCAACAACGTTTATTGTGCGCAGGCTTTTCCATCCTCATCCTCACAGGGTAAGAATCATGGTTGCTTACTGTCTGGTTTCTGCTTCCCCACCTCTCGTTTGCTTCTCAACCCATTGCAGTCTGGCTTCCATCCCTACTGCTCCACCGAAGCTACTCTTGCCAAAGTTCTCAGTGATCTTCCTTATGTTAAATGTAATGGACATTTTTCAGTCCATATCTAACTGAACCTCTTTGTATTTGACACTGTTGAACATCTCCCTTTGAACTTTCTTGCCTGACTTCCTTGACACCATGCTCTCCTGGTCTCCTTGGGTGTGATATGGATACTTCAGGACCTGATCTTTCTTATCCTCTCAGTATTGTTGGTATTCCTCAGGCCTCCTTCTTTTCACTGTTCATCCCACAAACTCTCCTTGGATGGTCTTCCCTACTTTCCCAGCTCCAATCTTCTTATATACTAATGGTTCCCAAATCTGCTTCTCTAGAACAGCTATCTAGTAAGTGCTACACAGGCACTTCAAATGAGCCATATCTCAGACTGTCCTCATTTCCACTCCCATTCCCCTCCCCAGCCTGTTCTAGCATTTTTCTCTCTCAAAGAAATGTACTGCCATATGCAGTCACCAAAGCCATGAATCATTTTTCTCTCCTTTATCAGTCACCAAGTTCTGTCAAGTCCTTCCTCCTAGATATCTTCACATTTTTCTTCCTCTCTGTGTGTCAGTTTTCATTTCCCCAGCACAAATACCATCATCACACCTCTCCTGAATCACTGAAATAGCCTCTAACTGGCCTCTGTGCCCCTAGTCCTCAGGCTATCTCCAGTCCATTCTCCACACCCTAACTCTAGCTGCATTTCTGGGCTTAAAAACCTCTAATACCTGACCCTCCTCCCCATCGTTGTTAGGCTCAAGTCCAACCTGCTTAGAACATGCAAGGTTCTGAATGATTCATACCCTGCCTGCACATGACCCATCCTTCACTGGTACCCTAATCCCTTCCTCCCCTCCGCCATGCTCAGCCACTAGGCCGAGCTGCTTTCAGTCCTTCCTGTAGACCATGCTCTCGCTTAGCCTGGTGGCGCTCATCCCTCTAACCTTGCCTTGGAACCTTGTTCCCTACATCCTCTCCCTTCCCTCTCAAATAATTAACTCCTGGGTAATATATTTTAGTTTGAAATTAGTTGACACGTCCCCTGGGAAGTCTTCTTTAACCTCCTATTTCTGAGTTAGATTTCCTGCCTATGTCTACACTCTGTACTTCTCTTACTAGAGTATTTACTAAAATATTTAATAGGTAATTCCTAATTTCTCTCTCTACCTCTAGACTGTACATTCTTTTTTTTTTTTTTTTTTAGAGACAGGGTCTCACTCGTCTCACTCTGTCACCCAAGCTGGAATGCAGTGGTGCAATCTCAGCTCACTGCAACCTCCACCGCCTGGGTTCAAGCAATTCTTGTTCTTCAGCCTTCCGAGTAGCTGGGACTATTGGCGTATACCACCACACCCAGCTGATTTTTGTATTTTTTATAGAGATGGGGTTTCATTATGTTGGTCAGGCTGGTCTGGAACTCCTGGCCTCAAGTGATCTGCCCACCTCAGCTTTCCAAAGTGTTGGGATTACAGGCATGAGCCACCACACCTGGCCTAGACTGTACATTCTTAAGGACAAGGACCAGTCTACACTGTTTACCACCATCTTCTCAGCCCCTTACACAGTGCTTGGCACATAATTGGAGCTCAGTAAAGATTTGTTGAAAGAATCAGTGACTAAACAGGTGACCCACAGTGCCCCGATTTGACCATAATAATTATTAACATCCTCTAAAACATCTTTTAGGAGATGTTGGTAAAGAGATATTGCCTAATTTAATTTCCTGTTATTAAAAGCATTTTAATGCAATCTGAAATTGGTTAGGAAGGAAATCACTCTAGTCTTTTTGTTGTTATTGTTATTGGGTTTTTTGTTTGTTTGCTTTTTTTTCCTACCTCATTTTGTCAAAAGAAATTACTGTAGTCTTGCCCAGGAGTGTGCGTTTATGCTTACATGTGTGCATTGTCTTTCTATCTAGTTATGTATCATTCTGTACAAATGACATACCCACATTATAAAGAAAGAAAATCCCCTCAAAGCCTGGAGGGATAGCAATGGGAAGATAAACTTTTTTTCTTTTATAATAAAGCAAAATGCTGCATTTTGTTTTCATAATGCTTTTATTTTTCTTGATGCTACTTATGTATTTTTCAGTGTTGTTTATTTTATAACCTAAAATTGTTAGCTAACTTCAGTTCAGCTTTGTACTGGTAGTGATTTTGTTTTTCACCTTATCAGCAAAGGAAGGAGTCTGAAACTCAGTGTCAAACTGAAAATAAATATGATTCTGTAAGTGGTGAAGCCAATGACAGTAGCTGGAATGACATAAAAAACTCTGGATATATATCACGGTAAGAGTCTTATAAAATACAACCATTTGAATCAAAGAAGAAATGACCTAAGATCTTGTTTAACTTTTTTTTTAATGTGTGGATATCTAGAAAAATAAAACATAGACTTAACCCTCAATAAATAAATAAATTCAAGCAACTTAAATTTAAGTTCAAGTAACTTAAATTTAATTTATACCACTTAAAGTGTTATATACCCTAAGAAAGATAAAAATAGAATGTTATAGGAATTTAGAATTTCAGCTACCAAATTAAGTTCTTATTCAAGTAACTTAGTTATTTAGGGTCTACTATGTACTAGGATTAGCATTTATAGTACCAGATAATAATTATGTTTATAAGAGTGTGATATGAGTCTCCACATGTTTCTGCATCCTCATTTATTTTCATTATTGTTCTATCTGTAATAGGAAGTAGAAATATAGGGAAAAAAACACTAATAGAACAGATGGTTTTTAAAAGCAGAAGGGGGAGATGGATTAGCTAAAAGTAGGCAGTTTAAATAAAAATGAAGCTATTAGCAATCTCTCAAGTATAAAATGTCACCTTTGATGCATTGTGATAACTGGAAATGGTGTTATGGTTTATTTTTCATATTACATGGATTATACCTACTTTTCTCTTTATCTTGATAGCATACTTCTTACCACTTTAGTGATATGGGGACAAGGAAAAGACATGGAACTATACTGCTTAATATCTAGGGTAATGATTTTATGGCAGAAAAGATTGAAAATAATAGATAAATATGTCTATTGGGGCCCTCCAAGGAAACAGAAATGACAAGATGTGCATATATACCTTATACATAGGCATATATCTTTATATATCTACTTCTATATAGATATAGATGCACAAGCATATTCACAACAAATTAAGGAAATACTGTGACAATTACAGTTCTCATTTTTTACACCTGTCATGTGGTCACAGCTGGTAGTTATAAGTGTCTTCTTTCTCTATCCATCCCATACTCCCTTTCCCATCGGAGAACACCTCAGCCGGTTGTAATTCTTTATCTGGTAGGGTGACCCAAATCCACAGTCCTGAAGGGTCTGGGAGATTGGTAGTTCTGCCTGGATTGGATTGTTGTAGTTTTCCATTGACCTTAATCACAAGGCATGATTATACAAAGAGATCCCTAAGGGATCTCATGTATTTCAGACCTACTCTTTCTTACACCTCCACTGTGAAACAGCAATCCAATTTCCCCTTAGTAGTCAGGATTAGTCATCCAGCCAGCACAGTAGCTGTCTTCTTTGTTGATTGGAAGGCATGAGGAGTTCAAAGTTGCTGTTGTATCTCCTGGTGGAAGTGTTCCTCTCTCTTAGACAAAGACCTCTAGGCCTGCCGAACATAAGGTCACAGGAACAGGAAGCAAAAATGTTGCCAGTGGATCACTAGGCGGTAATGGTGGGTGATGCCACTCCCATTTCCATCCCTTGATCCCTGGACCTGTAAATACTGGCTATGGGAGAAACCATGCTATAATATATTAGACACTGATTCAGAGCATATCCAGCTTTCTGGAGAACCCTGGCCCAGCCCTGCAAGTTACCTACCTGGCAGTGTAATGGAGTCTTAAAAGGCCATTCTACCTTTCCATCAAACCAGCTGCTTCAGGATGGTGGGGAACAGGTAAAAACAGTCAATTTCATAAACAAAGCAAAATTTACTAGGTGATTAACAAATGCTAAAGGCTACTTTAATACCCTTGCTAATAAAAATACTAATATATCAGTGACTGTCAACACCAGCAGGCAGTGAGAGAAAGAATAAAGGATCCAACAACTCCCACGAGGTAGTCTACTACTGAAGTCATTCATTGTTCATTAATCATTTATTCTGAACAGCTGTGTGCAGGACAATATTTCAGGCTTTGGGAGAAGTAAAAAGACTGCTCCTATCCTGGAGAAGCTTAAAGTCTATGGGAAAGCTACTACTGGGTAAAACAAGCATATAAGAAGAAAGCCATGAACCAAATCACTAAATCTGTTTGTGATGATCTAGGAGGACATCATAAATGAAGTCATATTTGAACTGAATTTTAAATTGTGAGAGTTCAGCAAGTAGAGATGAGGTTTGGGGAGTAGAATAAATGCGGTATCATGAATAAAGATGTATTTGTCAGGCTTTTGTCAAGAAAATTAGAATAATATACTCAAAATTGAATTAGACTTAAGTCAGTTTTTCTTTAACTATTCAATATGAAGAACGGAGCTCTTGGGTCTTTTTTTTTTTTTTAATATGGGAGTTCTATAATAATACCTAATGTTTTTTAGTGGCGACAATGTCCTAGGCACTGTTAAGAACATGAACTCTGCATTCAGTCATGAGTTCAAATCTCAGCTCTGTCATTTATCAGCTGACAACTTAGGCAAGATGATACTTATATTTCTAGGGTCTGTAATCACATATAAGATGTTACTCTTTTTAGAAGATAATCCATTTTTATATAGGTGTTTTCCTTAATATGGGAAGATAATTCAGCTGGCCCTCCAGGAGTAGGATATGAACTTTGTGGGCTTTTGCATTTGGGGAGACTGATTTGTACTGAGGTACCTTGACTGGCTATTTTTAGGAATACAGATTATTACTCTTCATTTTCTATGAAAGGAACTGGCCCATGGAACGCTGAAATCTATTGCTTCTCCTTAACTCCATGCCTTAACCAGCTGAGGCAACTACTAATTAATGAGTATGTAAGTCATAAAGTGAGTCATAAAGTAAATAATGAGTATGTAAGTCATAAACTTACCCTTATAAGGGATCTCAGACATCATCTAATTTATTCATTAATTCATGCATTTATTCAACAGACATTTGTTAGACTTTCAGTTAGTCAGGTAGTGCCCACCCACTGGAAATACAAAGAGAAACAAGAATGATTTTCTGCATTCATGGCCCCCATAATACAGTGGCGGTGGGAGAAGGGAGGTGCTTACAAATAATTGCAAAAAATTAAGATTAAGTTTAAATATTTCAAAGTATTATGTGCAGAGTGTTATGGGAATGTCGAGACGGGTCTAAGAAAGCCTTACAGAGGTGGTGAGATGAGCAGAATGAAAGAAGAATAGGGTTCATTAAGTGCAAAGAGGAAGGCCATCCCAGTGGAGCAGACAGCAGAAGCAAAATCTTGAATTGTGAGAGAGCATGGTGCAAATTGGCTGGATTATACAGTGCAGGTCAGTGAAGTCAGCACTAAAGGGAGAAACAGGCTGCTTAGTGGAGGCCCCTGTGAGTGACAGCTGGTGAGTTGGCTTCTGTCTGACTTGGTACCTCCAGTTGTAAGTACACTGACTCGTGGGGCAACCCAACCCATGTCAGCTTTGGTTCCTAGGAAGGTTTATGGCTAAAATAGTACCTGGGTATAATAGGATTGATTAAAATTTTCCCATAAAATTTACAGGTAATTAGCTAAGATAAAAACACATTTTCTGTAATTGAGTACAAAATGTCACAGAATATAAAAGATATGAGAATTAGGAATATGATATTTTGGTAGATGATAGGAAGTATTGGACAGCACACATCACTAGTGCAATAGCTGTAAGAACAAGTGATTAACAATTGATTCCCAATTAAACACATCTTTTTTTAAATTTTTTTCTAGGAAACATAAGAATGTGTTTGCTTCATTTATATAAACAGAAGGACTAAAAATGCTGTTAATCAAATTCAAAATATACTATTTATTGAGTTCTATGAGTTTATGTTTTTATGTGTCATAAGATTGAACTGATTTTCACCTTACCACAAAATTTAAAACTATTGCAAACCTTTATAAATTTTACCTCTTTTTAAAGATATCTAACTGATTTTGAGCCAATTCAATGCCTGGGACGTGGCGGCTTTGGAGTTGTTTTTGAAGCTAAAAACAAAGTAGATGACTGCAATTATGCTATCAAGAGGATCCGTCTCCCCAATAGGTAATGGGTGGTACCTTCAGTAAACTTGAAATCAGCACAGTGTGATCTAATCTCATGGGTAAAATATCCTTCTTACTGTACTCTGTAAACACCATAGAAAACACAGTTTCAGACCTTTCAAATCTTAGGTTCTAAGTGCTGCCAATTAACCAGCTGTCTAAAAGTTCTTATCTCTATAGGTTGCTTTCTATCTACTTTTAAAATATGCCCTTGTTTTTTATTATTAACTCAGGACTTTCGTTTAGTGGCTTATAATAACTGTAGACTTCAATAAATTGCAGCATTTCAAAATATTCTATATTTTTGTGTAAATAAGGAAAAGTACTAGAATAAAAACATTTGAATTATATTGTCTCTACCCGGTAATAACTATTAACACTTTAGAGTATTTCCTTTTGATTTTGTTTTCTGGTCGTATATTTATCTAACTGGTAGCCAGTTGCCAGTACTGTACAGTTTTGTCTGTTGCTTTCTTCATCATGTCCTCTATATTTTTCATGGCATTAAGAATATGTTATTAGAATCCTAAAATATATTAAAAGTATTTTATGGCTTGGTAATAGTCCATTTAATACACGTGCCATATTTTGTTTAACCATTTGTTATTGTTAAACAATTTGGTTTCTAATTTGTTACAGTCAGAAATAACTTTACCATAAAAAAAAACTTTGCGGTATTCATCTTTTTATGTACCTTTTGACAATGTCTATTTCCTTAAGATAGATTCCTAGAAGTGTGATTTCTGGCTCAGAACAGTGTAATGCTTAAGATGATAGGGTTCCAGCAATACCTTTTATTCTAGCTATGTAGAAGGCTCAAATTGCTGGGGTTTTTTTTGAGACAGGGTCTCGCTCTGTCACCCAGGCTGGAGTGCAATGGCACAATCTCGGCTGTCTGCAACCTCCGCCTCCCTGGTTCAAGTGATTCTCATGCCTCAGCCTCCTGAGTAGCTGGGATTACAGACAGGCACCACCACACCCAGCTAATTTTGTATTTTTAGTAAAGATGGGGTTTCACTATGTTGGCCAGGCTGGTCTCAAACTCCTGACCTCAGGTGATCCACCTGCCTTGGCCTCCCAAAGTGCTGGGATTATAGGCATGCACCACCACACCCGGCTAATTTTTCTATTTTTAGTAGAGACAGTGTTTCACCATGTTGGCCGGGCTGGTCTCAAACTCCTGAACTCAGATGATCCACCCGTCTTGCCCCCTCCCAAAGTGCAAGGCATGAGCCACTGTGCCTGGCCTCTTGTTGATTCTTGATTAAATGCACACTAATTGTTGTGCTGTCGTCATATCTGGTAGTCACAATTTTTTCAAATTCCTGTCTGGTAGGTACAGGAATTGGATGGTTTGGGTCCTAGGGAACTAATTTTTTTTCTTTTGGTAAATAACTCTATATTTACTTTTGGTAAATAACTTTTGAGTAGTTTAAATATTCATATGTGCCAGGCACTACATAAGTGATAAAAACTAAGCAAGGTTTCTGCCCTCAAGAAGCCTGTACCTTTTTGATGCTTCTGTATGTACACTCAAGTAAATACAATGCAAGAAAGATTTTGACCTTTGCCTTATCTTAGTAAACATTAATAGCCTCTCATGAAGAAGAGCGGACGTGGCCAAAAGGCAGTCAAGGAAGTCAGGCTTCATAGAAATGGCGGCATTTGCTCTGGGTGCTCAAGAGTAGCCTTTCCCTCCGTAGGAGACAGGTGGGGAGGGATGGCCAAGTGCATGAAATGGCCCGAGCAAAGGCTCTCACAAACACTTGGAGGTGGTATGGAGAATGGTGAGAGTTCTGGAATAGATGGAACAAAGGGTAAGAACAGGGGAGGATGGAAGAGAGGAAGAAAAAGATAGGTTGGCCAGGTACAGTGGCTCATGCTTGTAATCCCAGCACTTTGGGAGTCCTAGGCGGGTGGATCAGTTGAGGCCAGGAGTTCGAGACCAGCCTGACCAACATGACAAAATCTCATCTCTACTAAAAGGCAGGTGGAGGTTACAGTGAGCTGAGATCACATCACTGTACTCCAGCGTGGGTGACAGAGTGAGACTCTGTCTCAGGAAAAAAAAAAGATAGCTTGTAGCACCTTAAATGCCAAGCAAAGAAGGTGGGATTTTAAAACTTTATTTATATGTGCAGTAGATGTGCTTGTAGCATTTATTTCCAGAAGAGAAAAACAAACAAACAAAACTGAAATACTTGTATTTTTTAAAATATAGGACTTGTGTGGCCTTTTAGAAGTATACCGTAGGCTGGCCGGGAACAGTGGCTCACACTTGTAATCCCAGCACTTTGGGAGGCCAAGGCAGGTGGATCACCTGAGGTTAGGAGTTCGAGACCAGCCTGACCAACATGGCGAAACCCTGTCTCTACCAAAAACACAAAGTTAGTTGGGTGTGGTGGTGCGCATCTGTAATCCCAGCTACTCGGGAGGCTGAGGCATGAGAATCACTTGAACCAAGGAGGCGGAGGTTGCAGAGAGCTGAGATTGTGCTGCTGCACTCCAGCCTGGGTGACAGAGCGAGACCCTGTCTCAAAAAAAAAAAAAAAAAAGAAGTATAACCTAGGCTAACTCATCTGTTTCTAATTTTAGTTTCAGGAAAAGATCCTATTTTATTATTTTTCCGTTTTCACCATTAGATATGAATACTTCTTCAGATATGAACAGCCTACAGTGTTGTCTTACTTTCTCTCTTTTTCAAGCTAATTTTATTTCTTTAATTTTCCTTTTTTATTGATATATAATACATCTACATATTTTAGGGGTATAAGTCATATAATTTGTAAAGATCAAATCAGTGTAATTGGAATATCCATCACCTTAAATATTTTCTCTCTTTCAGGGAATTGGCTCGGGAAAAGGTAATGCGAGAAGTTAAAGCCTTAGCCAAGCTTGAACACCCAGGCATTGTTAGATATTTCAATGCCTGGCTCGAAGCACCACCAGAGAAGTGGCAAGAAAAGATGGATGAAATTTGGCTGAAAGACGAAAGGTAACTAACTTTGTTACACATACACTTAAGCTAGTTTTTTGCTTGTGTGATTACAATATCAGTTTTATAACTTTAGGGATTTTTTTTTTTTAAAGGAACAGCAGAGTTCTGTTGTTTCATGTTTTGAAAAGTTCTCTAGCCACTTGTGAAATTTTGATTTAGATTTTGAGAACATACAGGAGTGGCTCATGCCTGTAATCCCAGCACTTTGGGAGGCCGAGGTGGGAAGATGGCTTGAGCCCAGGAGTTCAAGACCAACCTGAGCAACATAGTGAGACCCTGTCTCTTAGAAAAAATAAGAGAGAACATACATTTTAAAAAATTATTAGTTGATAGGACTGTATACATCGTGATTGATTGAGGGATTTATAGTGACTTTTCTCAGTATAAGGTATCTGCTTCTGTCTCCATTTTTAAAAAATGTTTGTTATTTAGTTCTTCTATTAGTAGTTAACTATTTACAACTCCTTTTTAAGTAGCTTTGAACTATTTGCAGTTAAAAATACATAAACTTAGCCTGAATATATTGCCCATATTAACTATGATGTGCTATAGGAAGGAAGGCCCTTTAAAAACCATTAAAGAAGAAGAAAAAGGAAGCATGTGTAGATAGACTGCCACCAAACAACTGGAGTGAAACTCCTACCTATAGGTATCTAAGCAACATTAGATCCACGTGAGGTACCTTGTTAAAGTGGTGCTTATTATAGACTCAACCAATAACTAAGCCATAGAAGGTCCAAGCGAAGTTGCCCCGTATCTCAAGGCCTTGTGAGGCGCTGCCCTAATTTAGATTAGGGCTTCAGAATCACAGCCACCAAGGAATCCTGTCCTCACTTTGCATAAAAGGCTTTGGCTGCTCTGGCAGCCCCAGACAGTCCCAGATAACTGTTTCATGTATAAAATTAGGCTTTAAAATTAAGTTTTTTAGAAGGAATGAATGGATTGTGATGTTCTCTATCTCACATTGCATGTTTTTATTTAGTTTGTATGTTGTTTTGTTGTTTGTCGTTTGGTAAGTGGCCTTATTATAGTTGAAGCTTTTTAAACAGAGGGTGCAGTTCAGGTACTTTAATCAATATTTATCACTCTTACCCCTTTGTATTTCTCCCACTTTTAGCACAGACTGGCCACTCAGCTCTCCTGGCCCAATGGATGCACCATCAGTTAAAATACGTAGAATGGATCCTTTCTCTACAAAAGAACATATTGAAATCATAGCTCCTTCACCACAAAGAAGCAGGTCTTTTTCAGTAGGGATTTCTTGTGACCAGACAAGTTCATCTGAGAGCCAGTTCTCACCACTGGAATTCTCAGGAATGGACCATGACGACATCAGTGAGTCAGTGGATGCAGCATACAACCTCCAGGACAGTTGCCTTACAGACTGTGATGTGGAAGATGGTACTATGGATGGCAATGATGAGGGGCACTCCTTTGAACTTTGTCCTTCTGAAGCTTCTCCTTATGTAAGGTCAAGGGAGAGAACCTCCTCTTCAATAGTATTTGAAGATTCTGGCTGTGATAATACTTCCAGTAAAGAAGAGCCGAAAACTAATCGATTGCATATTGGCAACCATTGTGCTAATAAACTAACTGCTTTCAAGCCCACCAGTAGCAAATCTTCTTCTGAAGCTACATTATCTGTTTCTCCTCCAAGACCAACCACTTTAAGTTTAGATCTCACTAAAAACACCACAGAAAAACTCCAGCCCAGTTCACCAAAGGTGTATCTTTACATTCAAATGCAGCTGTGCAGAAAAGAAAACCTCAAAGACTGGATGAATGGACGATGTACCATAGAGGAGAGAGAGAGAAGCATGTGTCTGCACATCTTCCTGCAGATCGCAGAGGCAGTGGAGTTTCTTCACAGTAAAGGACTTATGCACAGGGACCTCAAGGTCTGTATTTGTGGAGCATCACCCTTGGGTTTCAATCTGACGTTTTGTGATTCAGAGCAGTACTTGCAGTACTCTGAAGGATCCTTAAGAGTTAGGGAGAGTAAAAGCGTCTGAGAGCAGAGGTCTGAGAAAGTAGCCTTGAAGTGGCCTGCTGCAAGAATAAGAAGTCTTATGTCTGAAAACTTTAGGCAAACCATGCATTCATTGTCTTTGGTAATGTGTTTGTGTTCATTTTACTGTAAAAGGTATTCTCAGTAGTCCAGGTGAGGAAAAAAAAGAAAAAAGAATCTTTAGGCAAAATCCACCATGAGCAGATATGGCCTGGGTTTTTTGTTTTTTTTTTTTGGTTTTGGTTTTTTTTTGTTTGTTTTTTTTCTATGGTTTTGAGTAACCCTGACACCAATACCTCCAGGGCTCTGAAGCAGCATGGTGAAAGGGATCTGAATGGAAGGAGAGACATGGGTTCCTTCATTAGCCAGCTTGAATCGGGGCAAATCTCCACACTTTTGCTTCTTTTTCTGAACTGTTCAGACTTTGGGGGAAGGCATAAGAAGCTGAATGGGGAAAGGTAGCAAATAGTTAACCAGATGATTGTTTATAGCTCTAAAACCTTGGATTCTATTTTCAATATATTCAGTAGTGAATTTTGTAGTAATATAATATGCAAAATTACTTAAGAGTCTTACTAAAACATGACATTTCTTTAGTAGTGTTTCTAAAATAAGTACATGGAACTTTTATTTAACTAATTTCCCACATTCCATATACTCTTAGCCATCACCAGTAGATGTGGAGTGAATGTATAAATACTTTTCTGATGAAAGTAGCTTAAAGTCTTGATAGATGTGGATCCATTTTAAGTCTTTTCGGTTTTATGTAACCATAGACTTCTTTCAGGCACAAAAGTAGCTATTTGGACACAAGTTATTTTCTTCTAAAATCAGCAGTAGGTTTTCAAATTCTTGGGTATATTTTAAGAGTTTTAGGGTAACAAGAATAGGAATTAGAAATAATTCTTATTTTTTAATATAATTGTTATTTAGTCATATAAATCATTATGCTTCAGTGATTTTGACATGGGCCCAAACTGATTGCCAAGAATTGTTCTGCACTGAATGAAAAGTTCAGAGATGAATTATTTGGTTGGATTGGAGAAGACAGTTTACAGGAGACCACACACCCCTAATTTGAGAGAATACTAGCATTTAGGTTTGAATATAGTAAACACTTACCACTAGGTGGGAAACAACTAGCTGAAATACACATTCTTCTTGTACTTAACACTTGCTGTACGCACAAATGCCAACTTGAAAGACAATGAATCATGTTTTCACTAGTAATGAATATTCTTCTGCTAATTTTATAATGTAAATGAGATATTGGTAAATATCCATTTAATGCTACAATGTTGTCTAAAGATTTTTCTGTAATTGTCTATGCACCAGAAAAATTGCAAGAAGAAAGTTAATATTCCTGTTAGTTTTTCTAGAAATCAGAAAGGTTTATTCCTTTCTAAATAGAAGACAATTCCTTTTAAAGATTTCTAGTGTGCCCCCCAACCAAAAAAAAAAAAAAAAAATGCCAAGATTTTTGTTCCTGGGTGAAAAAGCTGTACATTTTGCTACGTTCTGACCTAAATCTTTGAGCTCAATGTGAAACCTTCTAGGCCCTCTCCCCCTGTTATATTTTGGTCACATTTTTGTCTTCAGGACTTTGGCTCCTGCCTCTTCAGACTAACTTCTAGTCTTCTATTTTCTCCACTCTGAGCTTTTCTCAGTTCCTCTTGATATACACTGTTCTGACAGAAACCTAGTCCTTCTTCATTATTCTCATCACACCTGGATTATTTTTTCTGTGGTTTCTATGGGGTATGAACCATATCTGTTTCTTTTACCCGTTATAGTCTCAGTACAATGCCTGAATGTTCTAGATGGTCATACCATTTATTTTGAATTTTATTTTCTTTGCACTCAAAAGCGTTTATACTGGCTTAACTAGAAAAGGAAATCGGCCGGGCGCAGTGGCTCACGCTTGTAATCCCAGCACTTTGGGAGGCCGAGGCGGGCGGATCACGAGGTCAGGAGATCGAGACCACGGTGAAACCCCGTCTCTACTAAAAATACAAAAAAATTAGCCGGGCGTGGTGGCGGGCGCCTGTAGTCCCAGCTACTCGGAGAGGCTGAGGCAGGAGAATGGCGTGAACCCGGGAGGCGGAGCTTGCAGTGAGCCGAGATTGCGCCACTGCACTCCAGCCTGGGCGACAGAGCAAGACTCCGTCTCAAAAAAAAAGAAAAGGAAATCTGTTGGCCCACGTGGCTAAACTGTTGAGAATTCAGGTAAAGTTTTAGCTGAGATCAAGTGATTCAAGTGATTTAGCCAGAACCTGGTTTCTCTCCTCCCCATTTCTTGTTTCTATTTAAGTCTTTTGGAGTTGGTGGGGTAGAGGGTGGAGAGAAAAGTATTGCTTTTTCCCACTATTTATCAGAAGTTTTTATTCTACTTAAACCAAGGACACCTACCCATCCCCCAACAAGCCCGATCCCTAGCCAGGCAATGGGATTCTGTGGATTGGCTTAAGCAACTTGTAGAGCATGGATGCCTTCCACACTAACCATGGGGTTTTGCTGCACAGTCAGCAAGAAGGAAGTTCCCAAAGTAAAGTCAACATACTTCTGGTGGAAGCACAGGGAGATAGATACTGGAGAGCCAAAAAGCTTGTCTATTATAGGGTTCAGTAAATAACAACTGCCATCAGATGTTGGGAGTTGGGAAGAAAGATGACATTTAATGCGGGATAGTCTATTATTGCTTCTGGTACAAAGTTATTTATTGGAGAGCTACAGATTATTACCATAGATCTTATACACAATAACTTCATGCTTCCAAGTCAAAATCGTTTAATGGTATTTTGGAGTTTGGGAATGCAATGTTATTTTCTGGCAGTATTTGAAACATGATGAAATTCAATTTCATGAGCTAAATGGCTTCCTTTTTCCTCATTTCAAGGGCTATGAATGGTGGTCACATTACCCGCAGAGTAGAGTAGACTCTGAGGGAAAGATGATGTATTTCATGTAGGGCACCTTGGGTTTCAGGAGCCCATGAGACCTCTGGTTAGATGTATTCAATAAACAGTGTCATATGAGTTCAGAACTCAGGGCAGAGATCTGGGAGTAGATGTAGTCTTGAGAACATAGAGGTTTTACAAGAGGCAGCATCGAGTAGTAGTGAAGAGCTCTTATCCCTTCTGATAATCTATATGGCCCTCTCAGACACAAACCAAAAGATCAGTCTGTTTCATTCATTCACCAAATAGTAATTAGCTACCATAGAGCAAGAACTGGACTGAAATCTGGGCATGTGGCAGTGGATCACAAGGTTCTTTCCTCATAGAGCCAGACTGCTCAGGTTTGAATCCCTGCTCCACCACTTGCTAGCTGTGTAACCTTGGGCAATTTGTTTAACTTCTGGGCCTCACTTTCTATGTCTGTAAAATGGGGTTAGTACTCATCTAATGGGGTTGTAGTACACGAGTTAGTAGTAGTAGTAAACTGCTTTGAACAGTGCCTAGTAAATAGAACATTGCAGGTTCTATTTACAAGCTAGTTATTATTAGTTATAATTATTAAGGCTTTAAGTCATAAGTGTAGACTTGCCTGGGAAGAATATACAGAATAATAAGATTGAGGATTAAGTACCATGATCCCTAGGGAATGTGCATATCAAAGGGTTTAAGTAGATGTTCAATAAATACTAGCACTCTTTGCTACCCTTCCCTTTTCTTGACTAGCAGTACTTCTCTGGCACAGAAAAATTGTCACTATTTTCCTATTAGCCCATTTTAAAAAGAAATATGCTTGAAAAGATCTAGTTTATTGTATATTTTCTTTGTAGTCATTTAAATAATTCTCTTTACTTTTTCTCCTCCATGCACACCCACTGTACTTTTGTCTGTTGTATTCTTTCCAGCCATCCAACATATTCTTTACAATGGATGATGTGGTCAAGGTTGGAGACTTTGGGTTAGTGACTGCAATGGACCAGGATGAGGAAGAGCAGACCGTTCTGACCCCAATGCCAGCATACGCCAGACACACAGGACAAGTAGGGACCAAACTGTATATGAGCCCAGAGCAGGTGAGTTTTTCAGACTTTTACTTATTAGCACAGCAGCAGATGTACCTGATGAATCTCTTTCCATATTTTCACTAAAATACCCAGTAATCTAAAATCCAGAAAGTCTGGAAATTATGAAAACTGGCAGTAGTGTTCCAGTAGTGGAATAGTGACACAGCTAAGATGTAGTTTCTATAACCTGAATTAGGACTGGATTAAGAAAAATACAATGCATAAAATGCACTCACCCCCTGAACAAGCACCTGACAGCAACCAGGAATTTGGAAAGAGACTTTGAATGCCACCCTCCCAAACTTAACTCCAGTTTGCCTTGTGTAGACTATGTTGGAACTGTTTTCAGAGCCAGTTAGACCCAGAGGTACTATACTGAGCTGCCCTTTGTGGTCATTCATAGGCAACTTCCAGCATGTACCACAGTAGGAAATAGATGCACACAGGCCGCCAGGTGTTGCCTTGTGGGCTGCTTGGCCTTCACAGGAAAAGCACTGTAATCAGGGCAGGGACTGGAAGAGCAGGGGGAGCAGGGCATCCTGGAAGCATCAGGCGAGCATGCTCAGCCACCACCAGGCAAATGATCTTCACAAGCTTCTCTATGCTTAGAGCAGAGGGTCTCAGATGTCTTGGGCTCAGTACCTATTTACGCTTGTAGAAATAACTGAGAACCCAAAAGGTTTTATTAACAAAATTTTATCTATCAATATTTGTTATATTAGAAGTTAAAAGAGAAATTTATAAAACTTTATTAAATCAATTAAATAACAGAACCAAACCTATCACATCTTGAGATATTTTTATGAAAAATAAGTATTTTCTAAAACAAAAAAAATTAGAGGCACCAATTCCCCTGCAAAAAAAAAAAATTAGAGTGACATTTGTTTACATTTTTGCCAGTCTCTTTAAAGCTGACTTATAAAACTGCTACATTCTTCTATCTGCTTTTGTGTTCAGTCTGTTGCAGTATGTTATTTTGGCTGAAGTACATGAAGAAATCTGGCCTCACACAGATATGTAGTTGGAAAAAAGAGCAATATTTCATTGCAAGTAATTTCTTTGATAGTATATCAAAACTTAGTAAGTGATAGTTTCTTAAAAGTCATTTACACTGTGAAATCTAAAACCATTCATGAATATTTTGTACTCTGGTACTTTTAACATCCCTTGGTCCATTTTGTACTTTGAATGGATCTTTTTACCCATGCTTGACTTTATATTGTGCATTAGTCATTTGGAAACTATCGGTTCCCTAAGTTTGGCAACTATTCCAAAAGTCATCACAGTTCATTATGTAATATAAAAAGTCACTTTGGTTAATACAACCACCAATCTCACCAGAAAAGGCTTTACGTACATATTAGGAGGCTATCAAATTCCCACTGGTAGATTCAAATCTTCCAAAATTTTAATTTTCACTTAAAAGCTCAACTTTTATCGTTGGCAACAAATACTGTTAGTTTTCCTTGAAATGCCATTCTCACATTGTTCATCTTTTTTTTCTCTTTTAAAAAAACAATGTATCTTTTTTTTTTGAGATGGGGTCTTGCTGTGTTACCCAGACTGGTTTTGAACTTCTGGCCGCAAGCAATCCTTGAACCTCAGCCTCCCAAAGTGCTGGGATCACAGGCGAAAGCCACCATGCCCGGTCTCATTGTTCATCTTTAAGAAACTGTCCCTCGGCCAGTCGCAGTGGCTCATACCTATAATCCCAGCACTTTGGGAGGCCGAGGCAGGCAGATTACCTGAGGCCAGGAGTTCGAGACCAGCATGGCCAACATGGTGAAATCCCGTCTCTAGTAAAAATACAGAAATTAGCTGGGCATGGTAACGCACACCTATAGTCCCAGCTACTCAAGAGGCTGAGGGATGAGAATTGCTTGAACTCGGGAGGCAGAGGTTGCAGTAAGCTGAGATTGCACGACTGCAATTCAGCCTGGGTGACAGAGCAAGACTCCATCTCAAAAAAAAAAAGAAAAAGAAACTATCTGTCAGGTATCCAAGTCTCAATAACTGTAGGTTGTCTACCAATTATTCTTTCAAATCAAATGGTGTTCTATGAAAAGAGCAGCTAGCGCATATTTTAACTCAAATAATGGCACAAGTGCTAATGATACTCACAAGCTAATCTATGCTTACATCAGCAGGTCTCAACTTCTTAAAATTAGTTTGTTTTTTAAATTGACTCATAATTGTACATATTTATGGGGTACATACTGTCATTTTAATATATACACTATTTAGTGATTGGATCAGGGTAATCAGCATATCCAAGGTATCAAACTTGGAGACAACTATTGTACTTTGGTATGAAGCATAAAGGTTTTTATGAATATTTTCCATTTTGTCAGATCATTAAAAAGGTGTATATTTAAAGGTTGAGATTTAATAAATTAATAATTTTTACTGCTAGGACATTTTAAGTGAAATGTTTTTTGGTTTTGCCTGTGAGCACATGGTGCTGAAGAATGTAATTGCTACTGGTACAGCTTGGCACTGCTCACTTGATTCATGCTTAGGTTCTGTCGGTGCAAATGTCAATACAGGGAAAAATTATATCTTAGTATTATTATGAAAATAGTCTTGACCTTGCAGACCTCTTGAAAGGGTGTTAGGGTCCCCAGGAATCCATGGACCATACTTCAAGAACCACTGGATTTGATTATCTTTGAAAGATTATATCAGAGACCAGTAACAGGAACTGCCTTTGAGGAGGTCAACTTTGTTTTACTGTCATAGAGCATCCTTTTGAAGTGTTTGCATTGTTTACATTAGTCAAGTGTTTCTTTTTTACAATGCGAATTTTTATTTTGTATTTCATCTTTGAAGGAGGTTGCAGTGAGCCAAGATCCTGCTACTGCACTCCAGCCTGGGCAACAGAGTGAGACTCTGTCTCAAAAAAAAGAAAAAAGAAATCAAGCATTTTTACATATTAAGAGTCAAAAAAGTATCTTAAATGAAAAAAACAAAATGCAGAAATGTGTAGACCTTTTGTGTAAAGGAGGAAAAGATAGATATACATTTGCTTATGTTTACGTAAAAAAACTCTGGATTGATGTGTAAGAAACAAATGGCTATGGGGGCAGTGGCAGAGGGGAAGTGACTGGTGGGGCTAGGCCAGTGAGGGACAGAGTGAGAGGGAACTTTGACTGTTCTTTTTGAGCCATGGGAATGTGTTACCTATTAAAAGTTAATTTGAGATGAGAAACATATAAAAATTGTCAATAGACATCAAACCCAATGAACGATATGTGCCAATGGTTCTTGTGAATATTGATACCAAAATGAGAATAAAATCCAAAATGTATTCCTAGTAAAAGACAGATAATTTTAAGTATGCTTATCATTATAAGCTAAGTTTGTGATTCCTATATTAAATTAACAAAGATCAGGGAATGGACGACGGTAAGAACATGGAAAATAAAGATGGGAGTAGGGATTTGTACTTGGTGTAGCTAAATTTGGCGAATAGAATAATAAAACAATATTTCTACCTCTGTATCACTACAGACAACAAATACAAACTGCAGCAAAGGGAAAGGATGTGGAAATACAAGTGATGCTAAAGCCAAATATTAGTTATGACAACAAATAAATAGATGTGTTTAAATATCCCCACGAAAGGGAAACTGCAGATTGGATTATAATGTAAAAAAAAAAAAGGTTAGAAAGGGAAGCTAGGTAAAAAATATACTAGGCTTTATATATAGTTGCTATTTGAACATTGATGAATAAATTATAATTATATATACTTTCATTTTGAACTTCTAGGCCACAAAGAAATATCACAGATATTGTAAATGCCTTTTTATGATTATAGTACATTAAAAGAAGGGTATAGTGGTTTATAAATTGATTTTTATAATTTTGTCTGTTTTTATTTTTGCTTTTGCTTCTGTTTTGCTGGCTGGAAATTTTATTATTTTTTTTTTTTGAGACAGGGTCTTACTTTGTCACCCAGGCTGGAGTATAGTCTTGTGATCTTGGCTCACTGTAGCATCTGCCTCCTGGGCTCAAGTGATCCTCCCACCTCAGCCTTCCAAGTAGCTGGGATTACAGGTCCACACCACCATGCTGAGATAATTTTTTTGTTTTTTTGTGGAGACGAGGTCTCACTATGTTGCCTAGGCTGGTCTTGAACTCTTGGGATCAAGCAATCCTCCCGCCTTGGCCTCCAAAAGTGCTGGGATTACAGGTGTGACAGCCACTGTGCCTGGCCAGCTGGAAATTTTAAAACCCTCCTAAATAACTATCAGGTCAATAGATGATGGGTTGATAAGTGCAGCAAACCACCATGGCACACGTTTACCTATGTAACAAACCGGCACAGCCTACACATGTAACCTGGAACTTAAAAAACACAAAGATTTTTAAAAAATAACTATCAGGTCAATAATGAAGTAAAAATACTCATACAAAGTATTAAGAAAATGATGAAAGAAGTTGGGCACCGTGGCTTGAGCCTATAATCTCAGCTACTCAGGAGGGTGAGGTGAGAGCATCACCATGGTTGTTTCTAATAGTTTAAAATAAAGATAATCCTCTCTAGCATAGATACCTACTTAAGGGGGGAAAATCACAAATAAATTTAGAAATTAGAAGAGATACAGAAGAGATTTTTATTTATAAGAGACTTTCATATATAGTCAATTGGTTGCAACCAAAAGTATCCAAACTGGCTGACGTAGAAAAATAAATAAAATAAATCTATTGGCCCTGGTAATTGAATCATCCTGCTCAAATTATCTGGCCAAGGCCTGGTGAAAGGAAAAATTAAAACTATGAAATATCAAGATACTATAAATACTTATTTCTATCTGTAGGAAAAAAGACTAGAAGAGCCATAAAATATCAACAGTCATTGCTTCTGAGTAGTGGGAGTTTGAGTGAATTTTAATCTATTTTGGACTTTTCTGTATGTTCCAATTTTTCTACACAGTCATATAACAGAATTGATATTAAAAACAGTTTTGGTTGGGCATGGTGGCTCATGCCTGTAATCCCAGCACTTTGGGACAGGTGGATTGCTTGAGCTTCAGAGTTCAAGTCCAGCCTGGGCAACATGGCGAAACCCCATCTCTACAAAAAATACAAAAATTAGCTGGGCATGGTGGTGTATGCCTGTGGTCCCAGCTACTTGAGAGACTGAAGTAGAAAGGATCGCTTGAGGCTGGGAGGTGGAGGTTGCAGTGAGCCAAGGTCATGCCACTGTGCTTCAGCCTGGGTGACAGAGTGAAACCCCTTTAAAAAAAAAAAAAAAAAAGGGTTTTTTTGGCCAGGCATGGTGGCTGACACCTATAATCCCAGCACTTTGGGAAGCCAAAACGGGCAGACCATCTGAGGTCAGGAGTTCGAGACCAGCCTGGCCAACGTGGTGAAACTCCATCTCTACTGAAAATATAAAAATTAGCTGGGCATGATGGCAGGCACCTGTAATCCCAGCTACTCGGGAGGCTGAGGCAGGAGAATTGCTTGAACCCAGGAGGGGGAGGTTGCAGTGAGCCGAGATCTTGCCATTGCACTCCAGCCTGGGCAACAAGAGCGAAACTCCGTCTCAAAAAAAAAAAAAAAGTTTTTAATTGTGTTTTTAAAAATTTATTATTATTTAAGGGGCTGAAAATAATACTTTTACACTTTAAATATTGTGAAAACAAAAGGAATTCTATCTGGATGCTTATTAATGAAGGCTCATGACTTGGGAAGCCCCTTCCACCCAGCCCTATTTAAAAGAGATGCTTCTCCCTTCACTCCCTGCCAGGGTCCATCCCATTACACTAGTTTCTTTTTACAGCATTTTTTAACTCTTTGAGATTCTTTTTTCTTTCCCTGTAAAATATAAACTATCGGTATAGGGACTTAGCTTGTCTCTCTTTCTACTCTTAACACCTGAAACAACACCTAGAATGTGGCATAGTTTCATTAAGTGTTTGGTGGATGAGTGAAGGTGAGTGCTAGTGAAAAGATGAACACCAGGTAGTCCTGGCCACCCCATACACACTTCTGTGCTGACTGTAGTGTGGCTTGTGGCTGCTGTGTGTGTGTGTCTTGGAAATGGGTTGCCATTTGAGAAAGGAAGAGGTTGATGACAACTGAAGCTATATTTGGTATTGTTGAAAATACTAGAAAAGTAGGATAGCTGTAGAAATTTTATGGCAATGTATAGTGGTTAAAATTTTGTAGTTAAAAATGGACAGTCTTAATTATCTTCTTAATCCTCTTTAAATGTAGAACCTGTCACTTTATAAAGTGCTCCTTAAAAAGTCGCTCAAAATAGTTTGGCTGTATGAATTGTACAATCTTACCCAAGCCTTAGAAGCAATACTAAAACATTGTTTTAAAATTATTCATTATTAGAACTCTCTTAATTTTCTCATCCTTGAAATAAATGAGCAGGACCCATGGTTACTTTATTCTTGGTTGTAATTACGAAGAAACACAGGTTAAGTTATAGATTTGCACAGCGATTAAACAATTCAAACTCAAAGGGTATATTCTACCTCCTAATTCCTTTATTCTACCTCCTAATTCCTTATTTTTTAGATATTTTGTAAATATAACTTTTCATGCATTCATGAGGGTACATTTCTTTTTTTAAATATATTTAATGATGTTAGAAACAATAAATAAATTTAGTAACACATTATATATCAATCTGTCCTCTAGGGAATACAGAAAGTATAGGGACATATAACAAAAAAGTAAAAATCACTTACCGAAAATATCTCTAAGACATTAACAGCAGTTATTTCATTTTCTGTCTCTCTCTGTGTGTATATCTATATATATGTATTTACACCTTACTTTAGAAAATAAAATTGGAATTCTACTCTAACATTTTGGATACAATATTAAAATATAAGCATTTCCCATATTATTATTCTTAGAAAATATTTCCAGCTGCATAGTATTCAACATTCATTTGGGACATTTTAATTACTTGTAAATTTTGCTATTAGGAATATCACTTGGGTAACTATCCCCGTACCCAAATGTCTGTACACATTTCCATCTGCCCTAGGGTGGGTAAAATTAGATGGGATCATTATGCAGGAGTAAACATTCATTTCCAGGTTGCGTCTTATAAATTTGTGTTTATTTATATTCTCCAAATAGTGTGTGAGGGTGTCCTTTTCAGTTCCCCTATAAGATTTGTTTTTGCACATTTTTTTTTTTTTAACACTGCCAAAACCCCAGGGATAAGAAGTGAGACAGGGTTCAGATTGCTACAGTCTTTTGGAAGGAAAGAGGATGATGCCACTGATGTGGTCACTGAAGCTTTCCATCTGCTCTTCTATAAGCACAGAGGCAGGTAGGCTGTGCAGAAGGCCAGGGAGACAGATGCCAAGTACAGTTTAGAGGGGAAGTTGTGAAGGGATCATAAACCTTGGCACCTGCCCTGTGACCACCTCTACTCCCCAGTTAAGAAATACTGGTATGGAGCATTTCCAAAGTTCCCTTCTTTGGCTATTTCTCAAATGTCAAGTTATATCCCTAAAGAAATTTTCACAAATAAAGGGTTTCTTCTGAGTCACCAAAAGGTCAATTTTAATTTAAATAATGCTTTCTTTAATCGAGTAGTTCTGTTGTGATTCATTTGTTCATTTTAACAACTAAGTATTTATTGAGGGCCTTCTCTATACTTAGCCCCAGTGCTGGACGATAGCAACACAAAAGAAGCATTTCCCTTCCTCCAGGACTTGATAATCTAGTTGTGAAGAAAAAAGAAATATACACATGAAAAATACAACCAAGAATGCAAAGTATCCATAATTAAGTGCCCTAATGAAGGCTAACTACAGTTGATTAGTGGTTTGGATTTTCTCATAAAAATGGGTTAGGACTAAGATGATTAGAAATGAGAGATTTGCTTTAGATAGCGTTCCCTTTGAAAAACCTCACCTCAGGGGTAGTCAAGCAGATTTTGCTGGCTCCCACAAACTTTTTTAGCATGGCAAGTCTCCAGGTTTCCGAGGGGCCTGTTTTACTGATGCATATCTCAGAGCTATACCTGGGCTTTCCTTCTGTAATGCTGAGTAGTTTAATTACTCTTGGTGTAGTAGTGAAGAAAAGAGACTTGGGAGATTAACTCTTTGCTAACATTTTTACACATGTACTTGCATTTAAACCAAGAAGTGACTAAGTAAACTTTGGGATTCAATAATGCTGTAATATCAACTGTACTGTCTCTATGTTAATTTTTAAATTTTCTTTATATGGGATTTCAGATTCATGGAAACAGCTATTCTCATAAAGTGGACATCTTTTCTTTAGGCCTGATTCTATTTGAATTGCTGTACCCATTCAGCACTCAGATGGAGAGAGTCAGGGTAAGTACCCTCCCTACTCAAAAAAAAAGGTTCAAACAGAAAATAATCTAACATTTTTTCAAAGACTTAGTTGTTCTTAATACCAGCAGACTGGTTAACTAAAAGTGAAAGAGGTGATGTAATACAGGGAAGGAGTTCTAGACTATTTGCTTCCATTTAAAGTTCAGTCTTCAAAAACTTGTTTGGTTGGATTGTTTGTTCTTAGTTTTTGCTTAAATTCATCATAATTTAACAATGTTTTGCACTAAGTAAGTTTGTAATAAGTAAAAATCTAGGGGAACCACAAGGTAATGGGGGCCACACACTCATATATTTAAAAGCTGGCAGATTATGCACAATTAGGTTTTTTTCTTCTCAAAATAAACCATGACCACAGCCTTTAAAGCAGATAGTACTGAAAGTCTTTTTTTTTTTTTTTTTTTTTTTTTTTTTTCAAGACAAGGTCTTGCTCTGTTACTCAGGCTGGAGTGCAGTGGTGTGATCACAGCTCACTGCAGCCTCAACCTCTTGGGCTCAAGCCATCTTCCCATCTCAGTCTCCCCAGTAGCTGGGACCACAGGCACATGCCACCATGCCTGGCTAATTTTATTTTATTCATTTTGTAGAAATGGACTCTGCCTATGTTGCCCAGGCTGGTCTCAAACTCCTGGGCTCAAGTGATCCTCCTGCCTTGGCCTCCCAAAGTGCTGGGATTATAGGGATGACTGAAAGTCCTTTTAAAGTAGCCCTCTGGGCCGGGCGCCGTGGCTCACGCCTGTAATCCCAGCACTTTGGGAGGCCGAGGCAGGCGGATCCAAGGTCAGGAGATCAAGACCATCCTGGCTAACACGGTGAAACCCCATCTCTACTAAAAATACAAAAAATTAGCCGAGTGTGGTGGCGGATGCCTGTAGTCCTAGCTACTCGGGAGGCTGAGGCAGGAGAATGGCATGAACCAGGGAGGCGGAGCTTGCAGTGAGCCAAGATTGCGCCACTGCACTCCAGCAGCCTGGGTGACAGAGCGAGACTCCTTCTCAAAAAAAAAAAAAAAAGTAGCCCTCTGGGCCTGGCATGGTGGCTCACACCTCTAATCCCAACACTTTGGGAGGCTCAAGCAGGAAGATCACTTGAGGCCAGGAGTTCAAGACCAGCCTGGGCAACATAGGAAGACCCCCATCTCTACAAAAAATTTAAAAATTAGCAAGGCATGGTAGCACATGCCTTGGGAGGCTAAGGCAGGAAGATCACTTGAGCCCAGGAGTTCGAGGTGGTTACATTACAGTAAGCTATCGTTGTGCCACTGCACTCCAGCCTGGGCGACACAGCAAGACCCTGTCTCTGAAGGTGAATAAAGTGGGCCTCTGTGACATTCTTCCCTATCTTTCATAAGTAGCTACCCTCACCTCTTCTAGTTGTTGTCCCTGGTACTTACCTCCATATTTTCAAAGTTTAGGCTCTTGTCACTATTTCTTATTTTATCAGTTTTAGATCTTACTTATTGATCTCTGGCCATGGTAGAAGAGGATATAGTTCTCACATAGAGCGAAATGACTCATACCCTCTCACTGAAAAAACCTACCAAATGTTCTGTATAACAAATGAAAAAAAAAAAAAGAAAAAAACAGTCAAAATAAACCTTCAGAACACCAGAAATAAAGGCCCTAAAAGCTTCCAGAAAGGAAAATAAAATAGGTCTAACCTAAGTAAAGGATCAAGAATCAGATAGCATCAAAATTATATAGTTATAAATGCCTCAGAGAATACTATCAGGAAAGTGAAAAGACAAAGTGGACGCAGTAGCACGTGCCTGTAGTCCCAGCTATGTGGGAAGCTTGAGGCAAGAGGAGTTCCTTGAGACCAGGAGTTCACGGCTACAGTAAGCTATGATTATTCCTGCAAATAGCCTGGGCAACATGAGACCCTATCTCTAAATAAATTAATTAAATAAAATAGAAAGTGAAAAGGCAGCTCAGAATGGGAGAAAATATTTGTAAATCCTATATCTGAAAAGTGTCTAGAATTCAGAATATATAAAGAACTATTACAACTCAACAAAAAGACAACTCATTTTAAAAAGGGGCAAAGCAATAGACCTTTCTCCAAAGAGGATAAACAAATGGCCAATAAGCATGTGAAAAGATGCTCAACATCGTTAGGCACTAAGGAAGTGCAAACCAAAACCACAATGAGATACCACTCAGCACAATCCGGGTATCTGTAATAAAAAAAAAAAAGAAAAGAAAAGAAAATAGCAAGTGTTGGCTAGGATTTGGAGAAATTAGAACCCTCATACCTTGCTGGTGGAATGTAAAATGGTGCAGTTGCTTTGGAAAACAGTCTGGGAGTTCCTTAAACAGTTAAACATAGGATTACCATAGGATCCAGTAATTCTGCTCCTAGGTATATACTCAAGGGAAATGAAAACATAGACAAAAACTTGTATACAACTGTTTGTATGAGGATTATTTCTAATATCCAAAAGTAGAAACCACCCAAATGCTCATCAACTGATGAATGGGAAAACAGTGTGGTATTTTATACGATGGAAAGTATTCAACCATTACAAGGAAGGAAATACTAATATGTGCCACAACATAGATGAATCTTGAAAACATGCTGAGTGAAAAAAGCCAGACACAAAAGTCTACTTTTGTATGATTCAGTTTTTATGAAATATTCAGAATAGGCAACTCCATAGAAACAAAGATTTCCAGTATTTTCTTTGTGCTTTAATATGGCCCTTTCTCTCTCTCTCTCCCTCCCCCCCTTCCTCCACACATACATATATACACATATATGTAAATGTATACACACACACACACACACACACACACAGTCATCTTGGTATCCACAGGGGATTGGTTCCAGAACTCCCTGTGGATACCAAATCTGCAGATGCTCAAGTCCCTTATATAAAATGGTGTAATATTTGTATAGAACCTACATATATTCTCCTGTGTATTTTAAATCTTCTGTAAATTACAGTACCTAACATAATGTAAATTCTATGTAAATAAGTATTATAGTGTATTGTTGAGGGAATAATGACAAGAAAAAAAATCTGTATCTGTCCAGTACAGATGCAACCACCTATTTTTAAATTTTTAAAATATTTTCATCCTGTGGTTGGTTGAATCCTTGGATGTGGAATCTGTGGATGTGGAAGACCAACTGTATATACGTATATATTTCTCCTATATTTTGAGGATATTTGATGGAGTGTACATCTGTGCTCAGGAAACATATGTAGTTATTAAATCAGGAAAAGCTATTGATAAATTTTCCATTTGATAAATGTACAACCTCTTAGTCATTTTGTTAGAGTATCAAAAAATATTTTCACTTCGTATGTCAAAATAAACTTAATAAGTAATACTTTTTTTCTTTTTAGACCTTAACTGATGTAAGAAATCTCAAATTTCCACCATTATTTACTCAGAAATATCCTTGTGAGGTATGTGTAATTCTCATCTTTTATCTTCTTTAGAATCATCTTTAGAACGTAAGCGGTCATTAGCAGTTGACTCAGTTTCCCTGTTTTACAGATGAGGAAGCCAAAGGTCTAGAGAGGAAAGAGACCTGCTCCTAAGAGCTCAGAATTTGTTAAAACCAAACACTGGAGCTGGGGCCTGGCTCCTTCAGCCTAATGTCCAGTGTTCCACACTGTAGCACCTGTGAAATTTATATATTGATAAATCTTGAATTTCCTTAAGTAATTAAGTTGAAGTGAGTTAGTATGTGTTCATTTTCAAATCGGAAAAAGTCAAAATTTATCTTTCAGTATTATAATGAAGGGTTGCATTAAAAAATGGACTTTATAACAATATATTAATACCTACATATACTTAAATTTGTTTTACTAAAAATTGTCATCATGTATTTTGTAAACTTGATGAATCTATGCCCAGGGTGGCTCATAAGAGTGCATGTTATGTTCAGAGATATGTTTAAAAACCAAGAAAAGGTGTTGGTTGCTGATCTCTGCCATAATTTTTTTCTCATTAAAATTTTTATTGAGATAATTGTAGATTTACATGCAATTGTAAGATGATTTTTGAAAATCATATTATATCTGTGTTTCAAGGGTGTGATTAAATAATCCTTTATAATGTGTTAGAAAATCAAATTACCCAAAAATCGTCCATGTTTTTTTGGAACGAGGGTTGGCAAACTAGTGCCCACAGGTCAAATCCAGCCTGCCACCTATTTTTATAATAAAGTTTTATTGGAACACTGCCATGCCCATTAATTTACAATTGTCTCTGGCTGCTTTTGTGCATCGATGGCAGAGCTGAGTAGTTGTATCAGAGACTTGAAAACTCGAATATGGCTCAAAAACTTAAAATATATACAGAAAAATTTTGCCAGCACTGATTTTAAAAACTGTACAGTGATCAAACCTGGCCGTTTTATCACAAAACAATTTTTATATTTCAGTATGTGATGGTTCAAGACATGCTCTCTCCATCCCCCATGGAACGACCTGAAGCTACAAACATCATTGAAAATGCTGTATTTGAGGACTTGGACTTTCCAGGAAAAACAGTGCTGAGACAGAGGTCTCGCTCCTTGAGTTCATCGGGAACAAAACATTCAAGACAGTCCAACAACTCCCATAGCCCTTTGCCAAGCAATTAGCCTTAAGCTGTGCTAGCAACCCTAATAGGTGACACAGATAATAGCCTACTTCTTAGAACATGCCTGTCCAAAATTGCAGACTTGAAAAGTTTGTTCTTTGCTCAATTTTCTTGTGGACTACTTTTTTTATATCAAATTTAAGCTGGATTTGGGGGCATAACCTAATGAGCCAACTCTTGAGTTTTGCTATACGTAAGGAAAGGGCTATCTTTGTTCTTTGTTAGTCTCTTGAAACTGGCTGCTGGCCAAGCTTTATAGCCCTCACCATTTGCCTAAGGAGGTAGCAGCAATCCCTAAAATATATATAGTGAGAACTAAAATGGATATATTTTTATAATACAGAAGAAGGAAAGTCCCCCATGTGGTAACTGTATTGTTCTAGAAATATGCTTTCTAGAGATATGATGATTTTGAAACTGATTTCTAGAAAAAGCTGACTCCATTTTTGTCCCTGGTGGGTAAATTAGGAATCTGCACTATTTTGGAGGACAAGTAGCACAAACTGTATAACGGTTTATGTCCGTAGTTTTATAGTCCTATTTGTAGCATTCAGTAGCTTTATTCCTTAGATGGTTCTAGGGTGGGCTTACAGCTTTTTGTGCTTTTACCTCCAATAAAGGGAAAATGAAGCTTTTTGTGTAAATTGGTTGAAAGGTCTAGTTTTGGGAGGAAAAAAGCCGTAGTAAGAAATGGATCATATATATTACAACTAACTTCTTCAACTATGGACTTTTTAAGCCTAATGAAATCTTAAGTGTCTTATATGTAATCCTGTAGGTTGGTACTTCCCCCAAACTGATTATAGGTAACAGTTTAATCATCTAACTTGCTAACATGTTTTTATTTTTCACTGTAAATATGTTTATGTTTTATTTATAAAAATTCTGAAATCAATCCATTTGGGTTGGTGGTGTACAGAACACACTTAAGTGTGTTAACTATTGTGACTTCTTTCAAGTCTAGATGATTTAATAAAACTTTTTTTAAATTAAGTATGGTTGACTCTTATTTTGAGGAGTTAGTCCCAAAATGGTAGATTTTCTAATTTATAAAATGGAATCATAGATCTAGAGTCATAAACCTATCCTCAAGAAAACTTCTTCCTAACCCATTTCAGACAGGTATCTTTTTCGTCATCATTTCCCAAAGACTTGGCAGGCCCTTTCAAAATTCACAAGATCCATAATTGACAGACATTTGCTCAGTGCTGACCCTGTGCCAAGGACTGGAAATATAGAGAGGACTTTCCACTAAAGGGAGAGCTCTCAGAGAAAAGGGCTGTGGTGATGCTAGTTGTATTGATACCGAGGTGTATCTGACATGTATCACATGGAGGCATGTGGCACGCTGGGCTGATAGGGCATGAACCAGCTAGACACAACCTAGAAAGGTCAAAATGCATAGCATCTCCATCTTACAAACAAATAATGTCTGCCACACAAGGTTATGAGCAACTTGTAAGCTGGAAAAACACTTCCCAGATCTTTGTGGATGACTGTATATCCAGACGCACTCGCAGCAGTGCTGCTCAAACCACTTCCTGGCCAGCTCACCCCCGTCGTCTTCATCTCTTGGTCAGCCTGCTTTAGTTGCTATTCCTTTTCTCCCTTCCTCTTTACCCCAGCCAGGGGTGAAGGTTTGTTGACTTCCGGCAGCACACCCCACTCAGTCCCCCAAAGATTCTTTGACCCCCCAGGACTTCCCTAGGAGCTAGCCATGGCAGACACTACTATTACCATTCTACTTACGGTCAAATCCAGGTCCAGAAAGGTGCTGTGATTTGTCCAAGGCCACAAAGACAGCAAGAGCAGGACCGGGATCAAAACCTAGGTGTTTAGATTCCTAATCAGTGTTTTGTCTACCCGCTTGCACCAAGCTATCTAGGGATTGGTAAATTCTTACATGATGTAGTCAGGTTTTCTTTCATTTTAACCTGGGTTTGCCTTTGCTGACCACCAGCAGGAAAGCAGGCATGGGGCTGGGGAAGTTAAGAGCCTGGGCCAGCAACACTTAAGTCCATAGCAGTAGTCAGAATGGAGACCCCTGTGCTCTCACCCACAGCCCTTTCTACTGAGTCCAAACCCCACTGCCCCCTTTAAGTTCTGTTGTTTTTCTGGCATCTTTCCATCCCCCGCCCTTGCCTCTGCTTTTAGCACATTGTATTTGATAATACTTATTCTCAGGCTGCAGAGGAGCCAGCAACTCTGATGAAGATCAGCTCCCCCTTGTTCGTTTCTAAGATCTTAGAAAGTAAGGGGACACCTTCTTGTAGTCCAGCAACATCCAGCATAAAGCCTGGTACTTGATTGCGTATTTGTAGAATTGAATTTGAGGAACCTACATATAACCCCTGCTACAATAAAAATTTTGGCAAAAGTGAAGGAGGAAAGATGGCTTAAAAATCCGGATGCTAGCTGGGCGCAGTGGCTCACACCTGTAATCCCAGCACTTTGGGAAGTCAAGGCAGGTGAATTGCTTGAGCTCAGGAGTTAGATACCAGCTTGGGCAACATGGCAAGACCCCAACTCTACAAAAGATACAAAAGTTAGCCAGCTGTTGTGGTGCATGCCTGGAGTCCCAGCTACTCTGGAGGCTGAGGTGAAAGAATTGCTTGAGCCCAACAGGCGGAGGTTGTAGTGAGCTATGGTTGTACCACTGCACTCCAGTCTGGGCGACAGAGTGAGACCCTGTCTCAAAAAAGAATCCTGATGCTAAAAACAGATGAAAGCGTCAAATCTCAGAAGTTTTTTGTTTGTTTGCTTGCTTGTTTGTTTTTGAGACAGAGTCTTCCTCTGTCGCCCAGGCTGGAGTGCAGTGGCACCATCTCGGTTCACTGCAACCTCCACCACCTGGGTTCAAGCAACTCTCCTACCAGGAAAGAGCACAGGGCTCTCCTGATTCACCCTTCAGGGAGGCAGTAGGACTAGCCTGAGGGCTGGTCCGGGGATAGGAAGCCCATGAGAAGTTTTGAAAACTAGCTACCTAGTCTGCTGTTTGCCTCCCAGGAGCAGACACAAAAGCAGACTTTTATGATGTTAGGATGGTGTGGGGGGTTTTCTTACTGATGTCTTTGTCTGGATGCATTTACAACAAAAGCCATTTTATTTCTGTGCCATTTTTCTCTGAGAGAGTGGAGATAGAACAAGCTCCCAGTCTAACTACTAGCCATAGTGGAGAAGTCAGGGGCTAAGCGGGGACTCTGGATGTTCTTTGGCTCACTGCTGGGAACATCTATGATCCCCCATAACTAGATTGTCCAGGCACTGCCTCGCAAGACTTCCCCCTGGAGAGCCTTTCCCTGCAACTACAGTAGCTGTCACCAGGTGACAGTCATGCCTTGCTTAAAGGTCTGAGAAATACATTGTTAGGTGATTTTGTCCTGTGAACATCACAAAGTGCACTTACACAAACCTAGATGGCACAGCATGATGTCTACCGAATACTGTAGGCCATGGTAACACAATGGTAAGTATTTGTGTGTCTAAACACAGAAAAGGGACAGTAAAAATACAGTATTATAAATTTTTTTTTTTTTTTTTTTTTTTTTTTTGAGATGGAGCCTCACTCTGTCACCCAGGCTGGAGTGTAGTGGCACAACCTCAGCTCACTGTAACCTCCGCCTCCTAGGTTCAAGCGATTCTCGTGCCTCAGCCTCGGGAGCAGCTGGGATTACAGGTGCCTGCCACCAGGCCTGACTAATTTTTGTATTTTTAGTAGAGACAGGGTTTCATCATGTTGGTCAGGCTGGTCTCAAACTCCTGACCTCAGGTGATCCACCCGCCTCGGCCTCCCAAAGTGCTCACCATGCCCAGCCCCAGTATTATTATCTTATGGGACCACTGTTGTATATGTGTTCCCTCATTGACTAAAACATTGTTATGTGGCACATGACTGTAGGAGACAGTGGAGGGCTGAGATAAAGAACATTCTTCAACATGTAAAGGTATTCCTCCCTCCCCTCAAACGTTCAACACATCACGAGAACAAGCATGTCAACATAATCTAAACATGCCAGATATTGCAAAATTCGACCGTATAAAGTCCCACATGCCATGAACTGCTTTTAAATTTCTCATGTTAACAATGACTTAAAACAACAAATAGCCCTAGTGCAGTGGCTCACGTCTATAATCCCAGCACTTTGGGAGGCCGAGGTGGGAGGATCTCTTAAGCCCAGGAGTTTGAGACCAGCCTGGGCAACATGGCGAAATCCCATCTCTACAAAAAAAGTAGAAAAGTTAGCCGGGCATGGTGGCACATGCTTAGAGTCCCAGCTGCCTAGGAAGCTGAAGTGGGAGGATCACCTGAGCCTGGGAGGTTGAGGCTACAGTGAGCCATGATTACACCACTGCACTCCAGCCTGGACTACAGAGTGAGACTCTGTCTCAAAATAAACAAACAAAAAACAAATACAGGAACAGTATGTGCCTGGCTACTTCCAACAACTCTACTTCTAACAACTCTTAGTATCCCTAATCCCTTACTCCGTGCCTCCTCTTTGGAGCAGCTGAGTAGCTTTCTTTACTGATTCTTCTTCATGTTCTGGGGGACTAAGAAAAGTTTGGGGAAGGGAGAGGGAATAGAGAGAACAGCCCACGCAAAGGCATGGAGGGAGGGCAGGAGTAAAAAAGAGAGCTCTCAAAGGTGGGGTGGGGAGAAGTAGACCAACTTGAGAATTATTTTTGAGTCAGAAAGGCCAGGATACTGGAATTCACTAAATACAGGTGAAGGAGAAGATGGCTCCTGAGTTTCTGGTGTGGATGCTTTTATAGAATCCAGAGGAGAGTGCAGTTTGGGGACAGAAGAAATGACAGATATCCCTTTTTGAAAATGATGGATGAATATTCCAGGACTTCGTTGGTAAACAGTTAAGGTATTATTAGAAAATCGGAAGCTGTAGAAAATTACTGAACTGAGGAAGGACATGATGAGAGATTGTAAGATCACTACAGGCTGGACACAGAGGCTCACTCCTATAATCCCAACACACTGGGAGGTCGAGGGAGGAGGATTGCTTAAGCCCAGGAGTTCAAGACTAGACTGGGCACCATAGTGAGATCCCTATCTTTAATTTTTTTTTTTTAATCACAAGATCACTATGTTGGCTGAGGAAGAGGGTTGACGGGAGGGAGAAAGAGTTGGAGATGAAATCAGGCAGGGGCTGTTAGCCTTTATCCAGCAAGAGGTCAGAGGGCCTGAGCCAGGGCAGTGGAAGCTGAAAGCCATCCCTTCTTTGTCCAGCAGCTGACCACGTGCTAGCTCCCAACAACCAGAGGAGGGTCTTCTATCAGTGCTCTGTAGTGTTGTGTTTTAAAGGACTTCAAGGGGTGCTATAGTGAGTGGCTCTTTGGGAAGAACCTGCTGCTTTCTCAAATGATGTTAGCTTTTAGAGTACCTAGAGAACATTGTCATAAATGACGGCAGCCACTTTGGGACCAGCTCCTCTCTTGTTAGCAGCAAGAATGTGAGTAGGAAGAGGAGAGGAAACAGTGCCGAATTTGTTGGCATAGAGCTCTACTGCCTCCCAGGAAGAGCCTGGGAGAATTTTCACCACCCAGAAAGGTCACAAACTTGCCCCAAAGGAGTGAGAGGGTTTGATATTGATACTGAGAAGTAATGAAGGAGAAAGCGTGCTCTTTCTCCAAAAGGATCTTTTCATGACATACTCAAGAAAACAGCAGTCCAGACTCCCCAACATGGTGAAATCTCGTCTCTACTAAAAGAAAAAATACAAAAATTAGCCAGGCATGCTAGTGCGCTCTTATAGTCCCAGCTACTGGGGAGGCTGAGGCCGGAGAACCACTTGAACCCTGGAGGTGGTAGCAGAATTGTCGGTACAAAGACCTGGCCCAGGAGGAACAGGAGCTCGGGCAAGCTGAGATCGCGCCACTGCACTCCAGCCTGGGCCACAGAGCGAGCCACCATCTCAAAGCAAAACAAACAAACAAAAAAAGCCCAGCTGAGTAAGTGAAGATATATTCATACTATAGATAACTCAATGAGTCAGTGGCACAAGTGGAATTACTAAATGGTTTATTAAGCAGATAAATGACAAATTCAAGTTGCAGAGAAGTGTGAATAGTACAATTGCAACCAAGTAAAAGAGTTTCTAAGTCTGTTTGAATGGAATTTTTCATGGGCATAGAGGAAGTTTCGGAAGGATTCTCACCAAGTGCTACACTAGTTACCTTACAAGGGTAGAGCTGGGGAGGGTGGAAAAGATTATTAACTTCAATATGCATCTCAGCATTGTTTGAGTTCTTTCCAATGCAGATAAATAATACTTTAATCCAATGTGATTAATAAATTAGATTTTAAAATTAAGGAAAAGGAAACCAATAAACAACATTTACAATATCTCTTTTTTTTTTTTTTTTTTTTGAGACAGTGTTTCACTCTTGTCACCCAGGCTAGGCTGGAGTGCAGTGGCGTGATCTCGGCTCACTGCAACTTCAGCCTCCCAGGTTCAGGGATTCTCCTGCCTCAACCTCCCAAGTAGCTGGGATTACAAGCATGTGCCACAATGCCTGGCAAATTTTTTGTATTTTTAGTAGAGATAGGATTTCACCATGTGGGCCAGGCTGGTCTCAAACTCCTGGCCTCAAGTGATCCACCCACCTCAGCCTCCCAAAGTGCCGGGATTACAGGTGTGAGCCACCGCCCCTGGCCAGCGTTTATAATATCTTAATTGATCTCATATTTGTATTCTGCTTTATAGTTTATTTTACATAGTCTCATTTAATTCTAATAGGATCTCTGCAAAGCAGATATTTTCATCACTGTTTTATGTGAAAAAAAATGCAATAATTAAAATAACTACAACAGCCTAACAGGAAGCTTGTAATAATACAGTTATCATTGCATTGCCCTTGTTAGCATAACAATCCCCACTTTTTTGAATAATCCCCAATTCAGAGAGCATTTTAGAGGAGTAACGGGTGACAGGACAGCACTGGGCTTTGGAATTAGGGCTGGCTGCATTACTTCTTCCTTGTTTACAATTTTCCTTCAGCTCTCCAATCTGTTTCCTCATTGCAAACAGCACATTTTGAAGATTAAACAATAAATATAAAATGTAGTGTAGAACCTGGTAAATAGAATTCAATAAACGGAAACAAAATGAAATCACAACTTCAGTTCTCTCAATTCTAAAATGGGCACAGTCCTGTGGTAGGGTTATTCTGAGGACTAAGTGACAACTATGAGTTAAAGGGTCATACAAATATGTGTGACTTATTTTTCTTATGATTATATGATGGAAGAGAAAGGCACAGAAAAAAACCCTTTAGTAAAACACGCAGCATATAAAAACTTTATAATGTTTATGCATAAATGTGGACATTGAATATGCCTATGACAAGGACTAGAGTCTGGCATTTGATTGGGTGAGGACAACGTGTTTTGCAAATATAAAAGTATGGTTATTATTCAAGTAGTCAAGAAACGCCTTTGTTGTATAGGGATTTCGGGTTGCCCAGGGGGTGGAAGAGGGCTGGGAATGCCTCCTTTCTCCCAGGCCTTTGACCCTAGCTGCCGGTCTACAGGAATCAGCGGGGAGCCGGGGTGCAGCGTGGCCGGAGGGTTTGGAGATGAAAGATAGGAGGATGCAGTCTGGATTCTTGGGGCTGGGGCAGGGAATCTGGCTCGGGCGCAGCTGGGAGCGGCGGCAGGAATTGTCGGTACAAACACCTGGCCCAGGAGGAAGAAGAGCTCAGGGTGGCCAAGTGGGGACGACAGGCGCCGAGGCAAAGCGGGGGCTCCGCGGGCCCGCGGCGCTCTCCGTTCCCTGGCAAGGGCCTTGGGATGGAGGGTGGGGAACTGAGTGTCACCGAGTCAGTGCAGTGCGGTGACTGATCCTCTTGCGACAGATGCGGGAGGGTGGGCTGGGCATGAGAACCACCGGCGATGGAGGCGTGGCGTGCAGGAGATGCTGGCCAAGGAGGAGGAGGGACAGGAGGAGCCCGTCGCTCTCCTAGGTTAATTACCACTCACTCCGCCCTCGGGACAGATTCATCCGGGGGGGCGCAGACCTGCTAGGCAGCCAGAGGGTGGCTCCTGGGTAAGTTTCAAAAACCAACGTTTCTGGAAGGCCTGCTGCGTACCATGTCCTATACTAGGCAGTTTATATTCGTGGTATCTTATAGAATACCTTCAATAACCTTGGGAGATACTATGCCCCTATTTTACAGAGGAGGAAACTGAGGCTTACTGAACCAAAGGATTTCCATGCAATGGGTATAATCAGGCAAATCATAGGTGAATTGTAACTAGTTTTAAAAAAAATTAAAAGAACTCTAGCTACTCATCAGAAATACAAGCTGGGCACGGTGGCTCACGCCTGTAATCCCAGCACTTTAGGAGGCTGAGGTGGGCGGATCACGAGGTCAAGAGATCCAGACCATCCTGACCAACATGGTGAAACCCCGTCTCTACTAAAAATACAAAAATTAGCTGGGTGTGGTGGTGCACACCTGTAGCCCCAGCTACTCGGGAGGCTGAGGCAGGAGAATCGCTTGAACCCGGGAGGCAGAGGTTGCAGTGAGCCGAGATCGTGCACCACTGCACTCCAGCCTGGGCAACAGAGCAAGACTCCGTCTGAAAAAAAAAAAAAAAAAAGGAAAGAAAGAAATACAAACGAAACCAACAGTGGATCCCATTTTTCTGCTATCACGTGGAAAACATTTAAAAGATTTATGTGTGTAAGCAAAAGTGTGATGAAAGAATTATCTCATAGGCTGTTAGAAATGTATCTTTATGATTTTTTTGTCAGTATCTGTCTAAATTTGAAAGATAATTTCTCTTGAAAATTCCACTTTGGGAATCTATTCTTTAAAAATAATCACACGAGTAAATGTTAATCTTAGTGGGAAAGGCAAGTAAAAGAGTTAAGGGTTTTTTAAATGTGATTGACCCACTATTATAGGGTTGCTGGAAAATACTAGCCTGGAGGTCCAATCAGCTCTATCCAATTCCAATAATCATGACCCTCAGGCAGCTTCGCCATAATCACTGCACTCTGGCGTCACCACGACACACAGGCTCCTTTTCCAAGTGTAAGGGCTGTTTACCTGCAGTAGATTCTCCAAGAGTGCTTGCTATAGTTCACATTTCTTGCAAGGCCTCTTTCAAGTTGTTTTTCTTCCTTTCTTTTATTTATTTATTTATTTATTTTTGAGATGCTCAGGCTGGAGTGTGGTGTCACAATCTCAGCTCACTGCAAACTCCACCTCCTGGGTTCAAGTGATTCTCCTGACTCAGCCTCCTGAGTAGCTGGACTACAGGCGTGCACCACCACACCTGGCTAATTTTTTGTATTTTTAATAGAGACAAGGTTTCGCCACATTGGCCAGGCTGGTCTCGAACTCCTGGCCTCAAGTGATCCTCCTGCCTCAGCTTCCCAAAGTGCTGGGATTACAGGCATGAGCCACTGCGCCTGGCCTCTTTCTTTTTTTTCGGAGAGGAAGTCGTATTATGTTGCCCAGGCTGGAGTGCAGTGACTATTCACAAGTGTGATCAAGTACACTGCAACCTCCAACTCCTGGCCTCAAGAGATCTTCCTATCTCAGCTTCCCCAGTAACTGGGACTACAGGTATGCACCACCCATCCACTACTTCCAAGATTTAAAGAATCAAAAGTTTTAAGAACCTACATTTTCAACACTCATAGGTGATTCTAAGGCACTGCTTCTCAATCTTGACAGCACAATAGAATAATAATGTGACCTTAAAAAAAAAAGAATAGCCAATACCCAGGCAGCACTCCAGCCCTGTAAATCACAACCTGTGGGTGTGGAGCCCAGGCCTCCAGATGTTTTTAAGCCTCCTGATGATTCCAAAGTGCAGTCAAAGCTGAGAACCACATGCCTCCCCTTTCATAGTGGCTACAGGACCAGGAGCATCTGCAGAAATGCAGTATCTCAGGTTCTACTCCAGACCTGCTGGACCAGAATTCATGTTTTAACAGGAACCCAAAGTAATTCACACAAACAATATTTGCAATAGACTGTGGTGAACTTTTAGATTTATTTCAACCCTTCTCCTGTACTGGCCCTACCCTGACTGCTTCTGGGACAGGCTGGCACTAACAAGATAAAACACACCTGGGCCATTGTTCATTCTACTAACATCTTCCAAGCAACTCCTAAGAGGAAGGGACTATTCTAGAAGGGACCTACAACCATTCCCCCAGATCCCTAAGCTGTGGATGGACAAATGCAGGCTGAGTAGGAACTAGCTTCAAAGCAATATAAATGTTGACAATGAGAACTCTAGGTTTGTTGGAAACTTAGAGTAAATCAACAATGGGAGACATCTAGCAAAACTTCAGACACAAGCAGGTTGCATTCATTGGTCCCTACCACCTCTCACGGGACCTCAGAACTGGTCTGCCCACCTCCAGTCTTGAACCAACTCATGCTGTCATGACAGAATATTTTACAACATAAATCTGGCCATGCTAGTTCTTCCCTGCTTAACATCCTCTGAAAGTCCCTGGACATCCTCAGGTTCAAAGTCAAACTCATGAGCTTGGCATACAAGACCCTCCACCAACTTACCCAGTTGCGCCTTAATTCTTGAGAACCCACGTGTGCCCACTCTGCTTTTCAGGAGTAACAAATGAACTCCTGGCCTTTTCTCAAGCTGCCATGCTCCCTAGCTTGTCTGTCTGTTACCCCCTTACTTCCTCTACCCACCTGAACCCTCACCCCCTGGAAACCCTTCCTCTCAGGTCTCTCCTCCAGAATCACAATCTTGGTGAATATCCTCCTGATCGGCCCTCATCCCAGTGAAGGGATGAACAAGACATAATTAGGAAGAGGCCTGTCACCTGACTTTGGGGGATTTTTTTGTTTTTTGAGACTTGGTCTCACTCTTTTGCCCAGGATGGAGTGCAGTGGCATGATAATGATTCACTGCAGCCTCAACCTCCTGGCCTCAAGTAATCCTCCCACCTCAGCCTCCAGGCAGCTGGGACTACAGGCATGCATCATCACACCCAGCTAATTTGTTGTTGTTGTTGCTGTTATTGTTTTGTAGAGATGAGATCTCACTCTGTTCCCCAGGCTGGAGTGCAGTGGCACAATCATGACTCACTGTAGCCGTGACCTCCTGGTCTCAAGCAATCCACCTCAGCCCTCGAGTAGCTGGGACTACAGGCATGCACCGCCATACCTGGATAATTTTTGTATTTTTTGTAGAGACAGGGTTTCCCCATGTTGTCCAGGCTGGTCTTGAACTCCTGGGCCCAAGCTATCCTCCCACCTTGGCCTCCCAAAGTGCTGAGATTACAGTCATGAGCCACTGTGCCTGGCCCTGACTTTTCATTTGAAGGCCTGTCCAGTGAGAGCAGTTTGACTCTGTTCTCAAGGCACAGCTTTTAAGAGCCAAGACCCACCTGAGCTTGGACACATCAGGATATAGTTTTAAGTGTTTAACAGAAACCCAAATTACCAGTGACATAAACCAAGGGTTCTCAACCGTGGCTGGGGAGATTTTTAAATATCCAGTGCCGGCCAGGAGCCACCAGTGGCTCACACCTGTAATCCCAGCACTTTGGGAGGCCAACGTGGGTGGATCACCTGAGGTCAGGAGTTCGAGACCAGTCTGGCCAACTGGGTGAAACCCCATCTCTACTAAAAATACAAAAAATTAGCCAGGCATGGTGGCAAGTGCCCGTAATCCCAGCTGTTTGGAAGCTGAGGCAGGAAAATTGCTTGAACCCAGGAGGCGGAGGTTGCAGTGAGCCGAGATTGTGCCACTGCACTCTAGCCTGGGCAACAGAGGGAGATTCTGTCTCAAAAAATTATCCAATGCCAGGCTATACCTCAGGCCAATTAAATCAGAAATTTAGGATAAGGGGAAAGAATCAGTATATATATAGACTTTTTAAGCTCCGCAGGTGATTCTAATGTACAGGTAAGCTTGAGAAACATCAGCTTAAACAATTAGAGGTTTATTTTATTCGGCAGGACACTCTAGACCTGACGAGACTGCTGTGTACCACTCAAAAATCCAACCTCCTCCTCACTGCCATTTCACCATCCCTAGGGTAGGGCCCTTATCCACGAGGTCCAACTAGGTTCATAACTTGTCCAAGCACCAGGATGCAGGAGGGGAAGGGCATGGCCTGGGAAGAGGCATATACCATTTTTGCTTATGGCCCATTGGCTGGGATCTAGTTACACGGCCGTGTTTTATGCAAGGGAAACTGGGAAATGTAGTCTTTATGCCAAGTGGCCATTGCTCAGCAAAAATCTTAGGTGTCTGTTAATACAGAAGAGAAGATGGCTATTGGGGAGAATCTAGCAGAGCTCAACCTAAGGAAGAATATCCTCAAGAACAGAAAGGTCATGTACTGGGATAGGATGTGGCAGTGTGTGCCCTGCCACCTGGAGAAGTCATCATGCCAGGGGAGAACCACAGCTCAAGGCAGTCAGATATTCACTCAGTCCACAACTCAATTCTTTCTCAGTCACCACAGCCAATATACTGGCCTTCCTGTTCCATGAGCACACCCAACACTCTTCATCAGATGGTCTTGTGCTTGCCACCAAAGAGCTTCTGCCCAGAGTTTCTCCTGTCATTTGGGTCTCAGAGAGGTCTCCATTTTTTTTTTACTTTTTCTGAGATGGAGTCTTGCTCTGTGGCCCAAGCTGGAGTGTAGTGGCACGATCTCGGCTCACTGCAACCTCTGCCTCCTGGGTTCAAGAGATTCTCCTGCCTCAGCCTCCCTAGCAGCTGAGATTACAGGTGCCCACCACCACACCTGGCTAATTTTTGTATTTTTAGTAGATATGTGGTTTCACCATGTTGGCCAGACTGGTCTCAAACTCGTGACCTCAAGTGATCCGTCCACCTCAGTCTCCCAAAGTGCTGGGATTACAGGCATGAGCTGCCGCACCTGGCTTGCATTTTTTTTTTTCATAGTGTTTATAATCTCTCTCTCTCTCTCTCTTTTCAGAGATGGGGTCTTGCTTTATTTCTCAGGCAAGAATGCAGTAGTACAATCTTGGCTCACTGAAGCCTCAACCTCCAGGGCTCAAGGGATCCTTCTGCCTCAGCCTCCCAAGTAGCTGGGACTACAGGCACATGCCACTAAATCTGGCCTTTTTATTTTTTGTAGAGATGGAGGTCTCATATGTTGCCAAGGCTGGTCTTGGACTCCTGGGCTCAAGCAATCCTCCCGCCTTGGCCTCCCAAAGCACTGAGATTACAGAAGTGAGCCACTGCACACAGCAGTCCTTATAATCTTGAGATAGACTACTAGGGTTCAAATCCTGGCTCCACCATTCACTAGCCGTCTGACCTTTCTGTGTCTCAATTTTCTCATCTATAAAATCGGGATGATAATAGTGCCTGTCTTTACTTATAAAGTTAAAGTTAAAATGGTAAATTTTATATGTGTATTTTATTGAGCATTTTCAAATTTTATGTGAGCATTGTTAAGAGCACTTGGTTATCTCTTTCAGGATTTCACCCCCAGGCTCTTTGCGGATCACCAATAATAACCTTGTTGCTATTAATACATCCAGTGCTAAGTCCTCAGTCCTGGCCCAGCAACAGCATCCGACACTGCTGATCGGCAGGTTGCTCCCTCCTCCCTGTCACCTTTCTTCACGTGATCTCCAGAACACCAGACCCCTGTGGTTTTTGTCCCACCTCAAAGCTCCCTCCATCCGCCTGACCTTTCAACTTTGTCCTGCCCTAGACCTCAGTCCTCGGACCACTTCCACTCCTTGGCAAGGGACCGAGTCTCCTGATTTTCAATGCCGTCCATATGCTGTTAATTCCTGAGGATCTATATCCAGGCCCTCACCTCTCTCCTGGACTCTGCCCTGTGTAGCCAGCTGCCTCCTCAAATCCTAGAGGCATTTCAAACTTAATATTTCCAAAACCAAACTGATCTTCCCAAAACCCATTTGGACTATCGTTTTCTCCATCTCAGTGAAAAGCAGGTCACCTTTCCAGTTTGCACAAGCCAAAAAATGGAGTCATCATCAATGTCTCTTTCTCTCATGTACTCCACAGCCAATCTGTCAAGAAATCTCAGGCTCTGCCTTCACACACAACCAAAATCCAACCATTTCTCCATCTTCTCCACCTCCACAGTGATTGCTGTGGTCCATGCCACCCCTACCTCTCACCTGGATTATCCTGCTTCTCCCTTTGTCCCCTCTGTCTTTTCTCAATCCAGTGGTCAAAGTGATTCTTCTAAAACAGAAACCAGGCTGGGCGTGGTGGCTCACACCTGTAATCTCGGCAATTTGGAAGGCCAAGGCAGGTGGATCACTTGAGGTCAGAAGTTCAAGACCAGCCTTGCCAATATGGTGAAACCCCATCTCTACTAAAATTATAAAAATTCGCTGGGTGTGGTGGCATGCACCTGTAATCTCAGCTACTCGGGAGGCTGAGACAGGAGAATTGCTTGAACCCAGGAGGCAGAGGTTGCAGCGAGCCGAGATCGCACCACTACACTCCAGCCTGGGGAAAAGAGCGAGACTCTGTCTCAAAAAAATAAATAATAAATAATAAAACAGAAACCAGGTTATGTCACCCTTTGTTCATTACTTTGCAGTGGCTCCCGTCTCACTTGAAGTAAGAGTCACAGCCTTTATAAGGGCTTACCTGCACCTAGACAGTCCTGAGAAACCTTGTAACTACCCTGACACTGCCTCCCAGGGGCCTCCCCAGGGTCTGCCCTTCCTGTTCCTTCAGTCCCAGTTCTCCCCCTGCGAAGGGCTCCCCTCCAAGGTGTTGCTCAAATGCCACCTGCTCTGAGACCCCTGGTGTCCTAACTCTGACATCCTCCTTGCCTGCTTTGTCTTTCTCCACTCCACTTACGACCTTCCAACATGCCACGTTTCCCTCATTTTATTTATTGTCATTTTCCCCAATTAGAATGGAATCTCCTTGTCTTATTATTATTTTCATTTTTGCTATATTCCTGGTACTTAGAATTGTGCCTGGTACACAGGTGTTAAATATGTATGTGCTAAATGAGAGAAAAATGATTGAATTAAAAATCATTTTTCTCTAGCATTGTGGGTCTGTTTCTTCATAGTATAAAGAACTCAGATGTGTCATTTATTTTGCAAATATTTTCCTACTTCGTTCTTTGCCTTTTAATTTTTTTTAATTTTTTTTTGGCAGGGTCTCACTCTGTCACTCAGGCTGGAGTGCTGTGGCATGATCTCGGCTCACTGCAGCCTCTACCTCCCAGGTTCAGGTGATTCTCCCACCTCGGTCTCCCAAGTAGCTAGGACTGCAGGAGCACACCACCATGCCTGGCTAATTTTTGTACTTTTGGTAGAGATGGGGTTTCACCAGGTTGCCCAGGCTGGTCTTGAACTCCTGGACTCAAGGGATCTGTCAGCCTCAGCTTCCCAAAGTGTTAGGATTACAGGCATGAGCACTGCACCTGGCCTGCCTTTTTATTTTATGGGGCTTTTTCCATGCAGGAAGTTTAATTATTAGGTAGGCAATGTATTAACTTAATTTTTTAATTTGTAGTTTCCAGATTTTATGTCATACTGTGAGAAACTTTCTCTTTATGTGCGTTTGTGTCTGTGTGTGTTTATATATATATATTTGTTGTGGTAAAATACACACATAAAATTGACCATTTTAACCATTTTTAAGTGTAGAGATCTATGACATTAAGTACATTCACACTGTAGTGCAATCATCATCACCATCCATCTCCAGAACTTTTCAACCTCCCAAACTGAAACTCTGTACCATTGAATAATAACTCTCCATTTCTTCCTTCCCCAACCCCTCACAACCACCATTTTTCCTCCTGTCTCTATGAGTCTGACTGCTCTAGGCATCCTATACAAATGGAATATATATTCTTTAATGTTTGGAAATTAATGGACATGTTTTGGAATGTTGCAAAGCCAAAACATTCTTTTTAATTTTTTAAAAATAGAGACAGGGTCTTGCTTTGTTGCCCAGACTGCTCTTGAACTCCTGGGCTCAAGAGATTGTCACACATCAGCCTCCCAAAGTGCTGGGATTACAGGCATGAGCCACCACTCCAGGCCCCAAAACATTCTTGAGATACACTATGGTTTGGATATGGTTTATCTGCACCAAATCTCATGTTGAAATTTGATCCCCAGTGTGGCAGTATGAAGAGGTGGGGCCTACTGGGAAGTGTTTGGGTCATGGGGGCAGGTCCCTAATGAATGGCTTGGTGCTATTCTTGAGGAAGTGAGTGAGTCCTTGCTCTCAAGGGACTGGGAATGAATTCGTTCCCAGAAGAGTAGGTTGTTATAAAGCCAGGACACTCTTCATGTTTTCTTTTCTTCGCTTACCCTTTGACTTTCTCTGCCATATTACGACACAGCATAAAAGCCCTCTTCAGAAGCCAGGGCCATGTCTTTGAACCTCCCAGCCTGCAGAACCATGAACTAAATATACCTCTTTCTTATATAAATTAGCCAGTCTCATGTGTTCTTTTATAGCAACACAAAATGGACTAGTAAAAGATATTTCTTTTTTTTTTTGAGATGCAGTTTTGCTCTTGCTGCCCATGCTAGAGTGCAATGGCTTGATCTTGGCTCACTGCAATCTCTGCCTCCTGGTTTCAAGCAATTCTCCTGCCTCAGCCTCCCAAGTAGCTGAGATGACAGGTGTCCACCACCACGCCCAACTAATTTTTTGTATTTTTAGTAGAGACGGGGTTTCACCATGTTGGCCAGGCTGGTCTCGAACTCCTGACCTCAGGTGACCCACCCACCTCAGCCTCCCAAAGTGCTAAGATTACAGGTGTGAGCCACCACACCCCAGCCGTAAAAGATATTTCAATCTGTGGATGCTCTGATCCACCTTACCCTAGCTCCCTAGTTATAGTTTATCTCCAGCAAAGACTTGCCACTGTCTGTCCAAGACTTCCAGGGGCTGTGCATCCTCTTCTGCTATTTCTCAGTGTGTGATTCACATGGCACCAGTGACTCTGCCGCCAGTGAACCATATAAAACAACAGATTATTGGAGTTCACACCAGATCTAATGACTCTCCATCCAGACCTGGCAGAACTGAGGAATCAGCATTTGACCCAGGCACCCCACTGCCATCCCCTGCTAGGAACTCTGAGAGTCAAAGATGAACCGTGAGTGGCCACTTGATCTGGAAGAGGGCACACTGCCATGGAAGCCTGGGGCCTAAACCCTCATCCCTTGGTTGCTGGTGCTTTCTGTGAAATGAGTGTAAGAATTCCTGTGTCACAGAGAAGAAATGAAGTTGGAAGATAATACCCTCTGTGGCCATGTTTTGTAAGCTCTGAAATATATATATAACATAAAAAAGCTGTTAGCATTACCTTCAAGCCCCCAGTCTGTCTCTGCAGCCTCTGCCACGGGGTCCCTCCCAAGGCCAAGAAAAGACAAAAGCATCCATAGAGTTGACATCATGGTGGTGGCAGGCAGCACAGAATCTACAAGTAAGGGTGGGAAAATAGGTGTCAATCGATTCTCTTTTATATTAATAATTGAAAGAAACACTGTATTAAACCTTTAAAAATGTTAAGTGCATTCATGTACTTTCTTTTTTGTATCTTGTGAGATGGGTATAATTATACTCCTTCTACACATGAGAAAATGAAAGGTCAAAGTGAGATTTTTATGGGAGGAGAAAGTCAAACCCAGCTCAGCCAATCACAGCTCAGCCACCACCCGTGTGACATTTGGCCAAGTCACCGGAGGCCTTGGTTTTCTCCGCTACAACATAGGCCTGATGGCTGTATTCACTCAATGGTGAAGATAGGTATTGAGTAAGATAAGGTACGTGCTCAGCCCAACATGGGGGCTGGCACATTGCATGACATTGTGAGTCTAGTTCCAGGATATCTGCTCCCGATTCTCTGCTCTCAACCTGATATTGAGGAACTTCAGGAGACCCTAAAAAATACAAGAGGAATGAAGGCAGATGGGGATGGCTGCTGGAATCCAGCCATGCTCTGCCCAGCAATAAACTAGGTGAAGAATGAAGAGTTTTATTCTGAGACTATTAAAATGTCTGTTGACCAAAGCAGGCTCCCCCTGTATCTATTCACTAAACACAGCTATTGGACCAGGGCAGAGCTGAGACTAGGAAGACACAGGGGTTGATCGAGATACCACTCAAACCCAATTTGGAGTTCCTATTGTCCTGCTTTTCCCCAAAGGCAACTTCAGTTCGAGAGAGTTGAATTCAGTGGGCAAAGTTGTGAGCCATCCTTAGGAATGTCTGTCTGGGTCACTTTACCTGATATTGGCAGGTACTGATAGCTTCCTTGCTCCCTGCCTGGAGCCTGAAGCTGCTGGGGGCAGTTACAGAAGACAACTAGAGCCCTTCTGTCTCTTTCCTGTGCAGGCCCTTGGAAAACCGTTTCTCTCTCTCACCCTCATTCCTTCCTTCAATATTTGTTGAGCACCTGCTATATGCCAGGTTTCAAGAGCAAGAAAGAAAGTAAAACACTCCAAAAGATTTTCAAAAAAGAAATTATTCTAAAGATAATACATATTAAAATTAAATATGGCTGGGCATGGTGGCTAACACCTGTAATCCAGCACTTTGGGAGGCCGAGGTGGGCAAATCACTTGAGGTCAAGAGTTTCAGACCAGCCTGGCCAACATGGCAGAATCCCGTCTCTACTAAAAATAGAAAAATTAACCGGGCATGGTGGCACATGTCTCTGTTAGAAACAAGTGCTCGGTGCTGCAAATAAGAACCAGCTCTCAGGCAAAAAGTTTTCTCAGCAAGGCAATTATTTCTACAGAAGGGTGCTGCCCGCATCAGCCACAATCGCAAGAGCACTCCCAACAAAGGAGAGAAGGGGTTTTTATCCCTAATGCAGTTCCTGTTTCTGTGTCCTTTCCCCATTGGCTGGAGTTGGACCTCACAGTCTAAGCTGACCTGATTGGCTAAGACTTAAAATTCTCCAAATAGGGTAAACTTGCAATTTGCTAAAAGAGGAGTAGGGAGGAGAGACTGTCTGTTACTAACTAGGCAGGAGGGAAGGCATGCCTAGGCATGCCTGGACATGTATGGGCACAGCAAGGGGGTTGGTTACAGAACAGAAGGAAGTTTGAAACTCTCTCTAAATCAGGTAGCGAGACGAGGACTTTGAAGGCCAAAGTGGAGAAAGGGGAAAGCAGGGAGAAGGGCTAGCTTATAACCTTACAACTTATAAACAGAGAGTTAAGTTTTGAAGAGGAACTTAGTTGTGCTAACACCTGTAATCCTAGCTACTCTGGAGGCTGAGGCACGAGAATCACTTGGACCTGGGAGGTGGAGGTTGCAGTGAGCTGAGATCACGCCTGGCGATGGAACAAGACTCTGTCTCAAAAAAAATTTTTTTTAATAAAATAAAATATAGCTCACAATGATTGAGCAGTCACTGTTTGCCAGGGAAGGCATTGGGTGTTCACTCATGGACTCCTCACAGCCCCCCTCTGAAAGATGTATGAACAAAGGGACTTAAGAACACACAGAGAGAGCAAACTGTTAGGGACAGGGGGTTGTCAAGACAGGATTCTTCAGAGGAGGCTGTGAAAGCTGTCAGCTGGGGGAAACCGGGGGAAACCAGGAGAAAGAGTTGTTTACAAAAAGTAACAGCAAGTGGAAGGCAGGAGGTGGGAGAGGGGTGAGTATGCGTGTAGGGCAGGTTGAGATGGGGTTGGAGGGAGGGGTTGCTGCCTCCTAGGAAGGGCCTTACGCTGTGGGACCCCCCATATGGTGGTTATACAGGGAGATGATGAATATGTAATCAGACCTGTGTTTTTTGATTCCTCTAGAGTTAAAATGGGGAGGACTGCAGGGGCCGTTCCCAGGTGCCATAGAGGGGGCCTGCTGCAGTGGGGTCTGAATGGAGGGCCAAATCTGAAGGAGATTTCTGAGGCAAAATCTTAGGACTTTAGTAGCTATTTCTCAGAGCCGTTTCCTCAGCCTCCTGTGGGAAGGTGCGGCAAGCACCTCAAAAGCAGCGTGTTGGGGTCTCAACTCATCCTTCTCTTCTGTGCCTGATCCCTTCCTGGGCTCCCCTACCACTGTCCTCTCCTGCTCCAGCGGATCCAGGTCATGGCTCACCTTCTTGCTCTGTCCACCTAGGGGAGAGACAGTGATGGTCTCTCCAGAAACAGACATTTCCAAGGAGGTTTCTGAACATCTCAGATTAAGACCTAGTGAAGGATATCTCTGAATCCAGCTGATCTTCTTGGTCCAGGTAGTTGTTCACACTGATGGCTATTAATCAATGAAACTTGGACATTAGGGAGAAAGACAACCGTTTTTATTAAAGTTTTAGAATAGGCCGGGCACGGTGGCTCACGCCTGTAATCTCATCACTTTGGGAGGCTGAGGTGGGTGGATCATCTGAGGTCAGGAGTTCAAGACCAGCCTGGCCAACATGGCGAAACCCCATCGCTACTAAAAATACAAAAAATTAGCATGCACCTGTAATCCCAGCTACTTGGGAGGCTGAGGCAAGAGAATCACTTGAGCTTGGAAGGCAGAGGTTACAGTGAGCCGAGATCGTGCCATTGCACTCCAGCCTGGGTGACAGAGGAAAACTCTGTTTCAAAAAATAAATAAAAATAAAAAAATAAAGTCTTAGAAGTCATTCAAAAATGACTAAAACTTTAGGGTTGGAATCAAATCTGGGATTTAAATTCTGGCTTTGTTACATGTGGACTTGAGCCAGGTACTTAACCTCCCTCAACCTCTGTTTCTTCATCTGAATATGAGGACGGAATAATATATGTGGTGTGTGCAGCAAATATGTATTGTTACTAATGTTTTCACCTCAGCTAAAGCATTTTGTAGAAATTCCATGTGTTAAAACCATCAGCTGATCCACATGATCTGTCACTGAAAAAAAATTATTTATTAACAAGCATTGAGATGCTTTCTTTCGTAGATACTTTCTTTCATAGACATCTTAGAAGGCATGTTATGGATAAAACAGATTCACTAAAGATTGTAACAAGATAGGGTGAAAGGAATGTACTGACCAGGAAGCATTTTACAACTGATGAAGAGATAAAGGGTCTTTGAAAAGTTATTCCACCTCACCAGGGATCAAAGAGACTGTACTCTTATCAAACTAATAGTCAGTCTTCTTCCTTTCTTTTCTTTCTCTTTCATTCTTTCTTTCTTGAGAATAACAGGGATGATAAGGACACTGTGAATTAACTACTCTCGTAATAGCTAGCAGTATTCTAAAGAGATAACACCTTTCTTTTATTTTTTCTTTCCTTCTCTTTTCTGCCTCCCTTCTACCTTTTCCTCTCTTCCCTTCCCTTCCCCTCCTTCCTTCCTTCTTTCCCTCTTTTCCTTCCTTCCTTCCATTTTAATGTTTTATTGTGGATAATTTCAAACATACCCAAAATCAGAGAGAGTAGGATCATGAACTTCCAAGCACCCGTCACCCAACAACAATTTTTATTTTGTCACTGATATTGTTTGACCTATTTCCTACCCCCAGCAACGCTGTTTGTTTTGCTAGAGCTTTTTTAAAATAAATTTCAGACATCAACTCTTCAGTTAATATTTCAAAAGAAAATGATCTCTAATAGATAATAAATGCTTAAACATAACCAAAATTCCCTCATCACATCTAACAAAATTAGTAACCATTTCTTAATATTAAAAATACATCTGATTAGAAAGTAGGAATTGGTAATATGTATCAAGAACGTGTTCGTGCATTTCAACCCAGTAACTTTGCTCCTCCCTTTTTTTTTTTTTTTCAGACAGAGTCTCTCTCTGTCGCCCAGGCTGGAATGCAATGGTGTGATCTCGGCTCACTGCAACCTCCTCCTCCTGGGTTCAAGCGATTTTCCCTGCCTCAGCCACCGAGTAGCTGGGATTACAGGCGCCCACCACCACGCCTGGCTAATTTTTGTATTTTTAGTAGAGACAGGGTTTCGCCATGTTGGCCAGGCTGCTCTTGAACTCCTGCCCTCAGATGATCCACCTGCCTGTGCCTCCCAAAGTGCTGAGATTACAGGCATGAGCCACTGCACCTGGCCTGCTACTCCTTTTCAACCTAACTACAGGAAAAAAGGTTTATATTGTAAAAAAAGTCCCCTTATTTGTAAGAGAAAATGCATAATGGAAAAAATCTTGAATAGCTAACAATAGTAAATTATGGTATGTTCATGCAATGATGTTTATAAAGTTTTAAGATTCATGCAATTATGTGTATAAAGTTCTAAGGTTGAGTGGGAATGCGGATAGTTAATGCAACTAAAATCAAGCAGGATTTAAAATTACAGTATTCAATATGATCCAGCAATCCTACTACTGGGTATTTATTCAAAGGAAAGGAAATCAGTATATCAAAGAGGCATCTGCAGTCCCATATTTATTGCAGCACCATTCACAATAGCCAAAATATCAATCAACCTAAGTGTACATCAACGGACGAATGGTTAAAAAAATGTGGTAAATATTCGAATGGAAAACTCTTCAGCCACAAAAATGAATAAAATCCTGACATGGATGAACCTGGAGGACATTATGATAAACAAAAGAAGCCAGGCACAGAAAGATAAATATTACATGTTCTCACTCAAATATAAAGTATTTTTATTTTTATTTATTTATTTTTTTGAGGCGGAGTCTTGCTCTGTCACCCAGGCTGGAGTGCAATGGATCGATCTCAGCTCACCACAACCTCCATCTCCCGGGTTCAAGCGATTCTCCTGCATCAGCCTCCCCAGTAGCTGGGATTACAGGCATGCACCACCATGCCTGGCCAATTTTTTTGTATTTTTAGTAGAGACGGGGTTTCTCCATGTTGGTCAGGCTGGTCTTGAACTCCCAACCTCAGGTGATCTACCCGCCTTGGCCTCCCAAAGTGCTGGGATTACAGGTGTGAGCCACCACACCTGGCCATATATGAAGTATTTTAAAAAGTTATCTCACAGAAATAGAAAGTAGAATAGTGGTTATTAGAGGCTAGGAAGGGTAGGAGGGGAAGGAAAATAGGGAGAGGTTGGTTAAAGAATACAAAATTATAGCTAGATAAGAGAAATAAGCTTTACTATTCTACAGCACGATAAAGTGACTAGAGCCAACAACAATTTATCATATACTTTCAAATAGCTAGAAGAGAGGATTTTGAATGTTCCCAAGATAAAGAAATGATAAATGTTTGAGGTGATGAATATACTGGTTACTCTATTAGTCAGGGTTATCTAGAGGGACAGAACTGATAGGATATATATTGTATATAGGATATACACAATTGTATATAATATATATATTGTATATAGGATATCCATATAGATACTATTATATATATTATATATAGGATATCCATATATATATACTATTATATATTATATATAGGATATCCATATATATACTATTATATATATACATATATATATATACACACATATATATATATATATATGAGCTTATTATTAACTCACACAATCACAAGGTCCCACAACAGGCCACCTGAGGAGCAAGGAAGCCAGTCCAAGTCCCAAAACTGAAGAACTTGGAGTCTATGTTTGAGGGCAAGAAGCATCCAGCACGGGAGAAGGATGTAGGCTGGGAGACTAGGCCAGTCTAGTCTTTCCACATTTTTCTACCTGCTTTATATTCTAGCCAAGCTGGCAGCTGATTAGATGGTGCCCACCCAGATTAAAGGTGGGTCTGCCTTTTCCAGCCCACTGATTCAAATGTTAGTCTCCTTTTGGCAACACCCTCACAGACACACCCAGGATCAATACTTTGCATCCTTCAATCCAATCAAGTTGACACTCAGTATTAATCATCGTACTCTGATTAGACCACTACACATTGCATATATCAAAACATCACCATATACCCTACAAATATGTACAATTATTATGTGGTAATTTTTTAAATAATAATTTTTAAAAAAGAAAGAAATCAACCAGGGAGATGACACAAGAGATAGAAAGTAGGCATGAAAAAATACTTTAATAAAATGTATTATTGCCTAAAAACAGAAAAACAAAAATAATCACAGAATTCAGTGTGAACTTTGGAAATATGTGTATGAAAGGTCTCACTATCTCAGGCACTGTTCAGTGTTCACTCATAAGATAGGAGCATTATTAATGCCTCTTATGGATGAGAGAATTGACGCTCAGAGAGATTTTCTAGAACATCTCTCAGCTAGTAAATAGTAAATTAAGGCATGAGTGAAGCCTCAGTTTTGTCTGACTCCAAAATCAAGATTTTGGCTGGTGTGCTGGCTCACACCTGTAATCTCAGCATTCTGGGAGGCCAAGGTGGGTGGATCACCTGCGGTCAGGAGTTTGAGACCAGCCTAACATGGCAAAACCCCATCTCTATTAAAAATACAAAAATTAGCTGGGCTTGATGGCATGTGCCTATAATCCCAGCTACTTCGGAGACTGAGACAGGAGAATCACTTGAACCCGGGAGGTGGAGGTTGCAGGTGAGCTGAGATGGCGCCATCCCACTCCAGCCTGGATAACAAGAGTGAAATCCTGGCTCAAAAAAACAAAAAACAAAACAAAACAAAAAATCAAGATTGTAACCTTTATCCTGCCAGCCTGGCATCAAAATGTTAACAGTAGTTATCACTGAGTAGTGGGATTTTATAGGTGGTCTCCTTTTCTTCTTTCAAACTTTTCTTCACTTTGCAATATTTTCTACTGAAGGATTATTAATTTTATGTTAGAAAAAATATCATCACATTACATATCTAAAATTTCATAATTTTAGAGCTTATTTAGATGGTGCCCACCATCTAAATGACTTGTAAGATTCTGTCTTAAAGAAATAAAAACATCAGTAGGTAAGGATATATGTACACTATGTGTACAGGAAAAATTGGAAAAGCATGACTATCCACTAATAATGAAATTGTAACACATCAATATCCAGCAATTCAATGGAATATTAAGTAGTCATTAAAAATAATTAGATCTATAAGTGGGGGGAAAATCAGCCTGCAGAGTATTGTGTCCAGCCTAGCTACTCCAGTGTGCCCTACAGTCCTGCAGCATTGGCATCATGCATGTTCTCACTCATCTGTGGAGCCTTTTAAAAAGTTCATCTCATAGAAGTCGGAAATAGAATAGTGGGAGCTTGTTGGAAATGCAGAATGTACACCCCACAACTACAGAACCAAAACTTGCATTTTAATAAGATTCCCTAGGGGAAACACTGGTGTACAGTATGATCCCAAAGCAAAAGATTTCTCATGTATTGGGCAAAGCTGGATAGTCACAACCAAAATCTATCCTCTCCTTCTAAACAAATAAACCCCTCATTTTTAGCTGGGGACATGGCCATCCAGAATAAAGACTATACTTCCCGGCCTTCCTCAAGGTTTGGCATGGCTGTATAACTAAGCTCTGACCAAGGGGACAAGACAGTAAGTGAAGAATATAATTTCTGCATTGTGCTCCTAAAAGAAAAGTATCTGTATCCCCTGGTTATTCTTCTTTCTGCTAACTGAAAAATGTCAACAACTGAATCAGCCACTGTATCAGCCAGCTTGGGCTGCCATAACAAAATACCACGGACTGGGCAACTAAAACAACAGAAATTTATTTTCTCACAGTTCTGGAGGCTGGAAAGTCCCAGTTCAAGGTCCAGCAGGGTTTGGTCTCTGGTGGGGGACTCTCTTCCTGGCTTGGACACAGCTGCCTTCAGAGTGTCCTCCCATGACCATTCCTCAGTGCATGCACATGGATAGAGAAATCTCTTTCTCTTCCTCTTCTAATAAGGATGCCTATTAGAAGAGGTGTCCTTCTGGATTAAGGCTCTACTGTTATGACCTCAATTAACCTTAACTACCTCCTAAAAGCTTTATCTCCAAATACAATCACATTGGGGGTTAGAGTTTCAACATATGCATTTGTGGGATACATAATTCAGTCCATAACATCCACCTTGGACCTAGAGATAGAAGCCACAACAAACATGTTCTGCCCTCCTAACTGTCTACCTCTGAACTATCAGGCAATAGAGAAATAAACTAGCATGTTGGTCAAGCTACTGTGTTTTGGTTCTGTTTGTTATAGCAGCTTAACCTATTTCCTCACTGACTCATACGTATGTATGTTTACATGCATTCCACTGAGCAAGAAGAAAAGTATGAAACAATGCCCTTTAAACTGTTGCTGTTGATTGCTACAAGGTAGGAGTGGTGGATAAACTGAAACAAGAATATTGAGGGGAAAAGTTATCCAACAGCACCTCAGGTTTTGCAGTCACACCCAATATCTAGATGACTGTGGGAAACACACTTTTCCCCACTTTTTAAATAAATGCTTAAAACAGTAAGAATCTTTACAACAGGACTCTTTTGTTTTCCCCCGAGACCAAGTCTTACTCTGTTGCCCAGGCTGGAGTGCAGTGGCGCGATCTCAGCTCACTGCAACCTCTGCCTTCTGGGTTTGAGCGATTCTCGTGCCTTAGCCTCCCGAGTAGCTGGGACTACAGGTGTAAGCCACCACGCCTGGCTAATTTTTGTATTTTTAGTAGAGATGGGGTTTCACCATATTGGCCAGACTGGTCTCGAACTCCTGACCTCAGGTGATCCACCTGCCTTGGCTTCCCAAAGTGCTGGGATTATACGCATGAGCCACCGCACCCGGCCAGGATTCTTAATTATAATGAAACATGACACAAATTTCAGTTCTAAATACACACTAAGTTCCCCTCCCTCTCTCTCTTCCTCCCTCTGCAATGGGCATGCGGTAGCCCAGGGCAGCCCAGGGAGGGAGGTAGAATGAACATGATCCCAGGGTCCCAGTGCAGTTGGAACATCTTTCCAGTTTTATTTTCAGTTCTCCTCTCTGCACTCCAAGGTCATAGGATTTCCACATGCTCTTGGAAGAGCCTTTGGAAGGTATTTTCATCCTTCCTACTGGTAAAATGGCATCAAGGGTCCCCACCGGTTCAAGATGGGGACTTCGACTATATGGTGATGAAGACAGGGACACCCTGGCAGTAGCAGGTAGCCTTTGGCCATCTCTGCAGCAGGCTGGTGTTTGGGATCCAGGAGGCATGGAAAGTAAGCACTCTGGAGGACCTGGTTGGGGTCATCCTGGGCCAGGTGCAGATCGTGGGAATCTGGATATGTGAAATGGCAGGTGCTGGTGAACTTGCACTTGTCCTCCCTTGTGGCCTCATGTTCCTGTGATGGGAAGAAGCCGGGGAGTCCCAGGTCTTTGGCAGTCATGTGGGGTCTTTTGAAAGCAGGGTACCCATCCGTTAGCTTGGGGTTGGGATTAGGGATGGGCCTGTAAAACTCTTTGTCCCATAGTTGAGCATTGAGCTTTGCCTGCTGTGGAAACAAATCACACATGAATGGAAGGGTGAGAGAGATGAGAGATGATGTAGCTTTTCTTGGAAGCATCCAAGACAGAGCACACCCTTCTTTATTTTTTTAAAACTTTAAATTAGTCCTTGAATGGTAACATATACAACAGAGGGAATACTGAAATTACACAAAAGGGTTTATAGTGAAAAGTCAGTCTCTTTTCCACTCTCCTCCTCCCTCGGTTCCCATCTCCAGAGACAACCACTGCTATCAGTGCTTTTTGTATCTCTCTAGAAATATTTGATGTGCATATAAACATGTATGTGTACATCTTCTTCCCTTGGTTTGTACAGAAATGATGAATATTATATTCCATCTCACACTTTGCTTCCATTAAATAACATCTCAGAAATTGATCCATCTTTGTTTGTTTAGATCTTCTTTTTTTAGTGGGGAAACCTCAGGACAGGAAAAGATTTTTAAGCAATCTTGAAAAGAGAAAATGATAAAGGAAAAAACTGATAAATCTAACTATATTAAAAATTAGAATTCACACTCCCTGAAATATTTAGTGCAAAGTCAAACCACAAATTGGAGAAGAATTTATCCACATATATAACTGACAAACGAAAAATGCTTAGGGCCAGGTGTGGTGGCTCATTCCTGTAATCCCAGCCCTTTGGGAGGCCGAGGTGAGCGGATCACTTGAGGACAGGAGTTGGAGACCAGCCTAGCCAATATGGTGAAACCTCGTCTCTACTAAAAATACAAAAATTAGCTGGGCATGGTGGCAGGCACCTGTAATCCCAGCTACTCGGGAAGCTGAGGCAGGAGAATTGCTTGAACTCAGGAGGCGGAAGTTGCAGTGAGCCGATATCGCACCACTGCACTCCAGCCTGGGCAACAGAGCCAGACTGATTCTCAAAAAAAAAAAAAAAAAAAAAAGGGAAAATGCTTAGAATATTTTTTAGAACTCCTACAAATTAATAAGAAAAAGACAAGCAACCCAGTAGAAAAATGAGCAAAAGACATAAACAGACATTTTAGAAAATAGCAAATCTCCATCGACAAATGAAAATGTGTCCAACCTCATTGTCAGTGAAATGAAAATTATGACCACAGGAAAATATGATTTTGCACCCACCAAATTGGCAAAAATTAAAATGTCTGCCAATACCAAGCAATGGCAAGATTGCAGAGCAGCAGAAGTAACCATCTCCTGCTGGCTATAATGTAAATTGGTGCAACTGCTTTGGAAAACTGATTTTACCTAATACTCCATGACAAACAATTCCACTCCTGGAATGGATAAACTCTTGAACATTAGGATGTGACTTATCTCATCTTCAGTGCAGCATTTGGGAGTGGGAAGAGTAGGAATAAAGCACCCAAATGTCCACCAATAAGAAGAGACAGATACAGAAGAGACAAATAAGGTACACTGTGGCATATTCATGCAATGTAATACTATGCAGCAGAAAAAGAATAATATGCCATAATGTTTAGCAAAAAGTGACAATTGTGGAAGGATACAACTCCAATATGTAATAAAGTTCAAAAAGGCAAAACCAAGGAATATATACATATAAGGTAAAATGAGTTTTAGAAAAACACTTAAGGGAATGATTTTTTTGCGGGGGATAGAGTCTCGCTCTGCCTCCCAGGTTCAAGCGATTCTCAAGTGTCAGCCTTCCAGGCAGCTGAAAATACAAGCGTGCACCAACACGCCAGGCTAATTTTTGTATTTTTTGTAGAGACGGGATTTCGCCATGTCAGCCAGGCTGGTCTCGAACTGCTGGCCTCAAACTCCTGGTCTCAAACCCCTGGTCTCAACTCCTGCCAGCCTCTGCCTCCCAAAATGCTGGGATTACAGGTGTGAGCCACTGCGCCTGGCCTACAAGGGAATGATAAACAAGTTTGTGGGTTACCCAAGAGGCTACAAGGTACTGCTAATGTTAATGTGCCATGTTTTAAGCTGTCTGTAATGGTTACATGGGTGTTTGTTTTATCAGTGTAATTTAAACTCCAAATGTGTATTATTTACAATCTTTTGTATGCATGACATATTTGATGTACATTTGAAAACATAGACACATGGCCGGCCACGGTGGCTCACGCCTGTAATCCTAGCACTTTGGGAGGCTGAGGCAGGTGGATCACGAGGTCAGGAGTTCAAGATCAGCCTGGCCAAGATGGTGAAATCCCATCTCTACTAAAAACACAAAAATTAGCTGACGCGGTGGCAAGGCGCCTGTAATCCCAGCTACTCAGCAAGTTGAGGCAGGAGAATCGCTTGAATCCGGGCGGGCGGCAGAAGTTGTAGTGAGCCGAGATCACGCCACTGCACTCCAGCCTGGGTGACAGAGTGAGACTCCTTCTCAAAAAAAAAAAAAAAAAAAAAAAATACACACACATACATGCACATGCACATAAAAGATCTCTAAGTCACATCTCCTGGCATTGGATATTGTTCTAACAAGTGCCCAAATGTCCACATTTGTAATACAAATGAAGCAACAGAGAGAATTTCAGTGGACAGTTGATTGAATGACAGGACTTGCGTGCCTTCCTACCTCTTGCAGCGTGACCCTGGAGTATTCGTGCTTCCCGTAGGGCTGATAGTCGACCATGTGGGAGCTTTGGTATATGTCTAAATCCACAGGGTCCTAAAGCACAAGGAGAATATAAAACAAGAGATTCCCTCTCGTCACTCCTCCGCTTAAAGCCATTGAATGGCTTCTTGCTGTTTGTAGGACAAAGGCCGACTTTGGGGTCTGACATTCAGAGCCCAAATGATCTGGCTGTGACCCATTTTTACCATACCACCACCTTCCTGCCTTCTCTACTCCAGCCTTACTTCCTCCCACTCGCATGGGCCTGGCATGTGCTCTCTCCTATCTCCTGATGGAAATGCAAGTTGAACTCCTCACAGACTAGCAAACTCCTACCTACCCTCCAAGACCCAGACTAAATGTCACTTCCCCAAAACATCTCTCCCACCCTTTTATTCTCCACCTCCCAAGAGTTAAACCCTTTCCTTGTTCCTTACAGCCCTCCACAACAGCACTTACAGGGTGTACTGTGATGGATTTAATGAAGTACACTAGATCAGGTTTAGTGTACTTAGACATCTCTGCAGTCCCAAAGCCCAGCACAGGGCCTGGCACACTGTGGGTGCCTAATAATTGCATGCTGAGTAAATAACTGAACCCCCAGAAAATTATAAAAAAGAGAACTCAGTTTTCTTCTTCTTGTACAAAAAAACAAACAAACAAAACAACAACCAAAAAAACCCCAAAACTATCATTCCAGAAAGATGAGCAGAAGGAGCCTGGCCCTTCCAGGGCCTTGCTGAGGCTACCCAACTCTGAGACCTTCACAGGGGACAGAAACCCACATCACTCACCTGTCCCGGGTATTTCACACCTGCCATGGCAAAAGACCTAGACACAGACAAGTTGTTTAGCCCTGCTCTGCCACAGACAAGAAAAGTAGCCACTACCTTCAAGCTGTGCCAACCATGCATGGCTGCCCCAGCTTTCTTAGCCCACTCCTCCCCATCTTCCCTGGGCTCCTACCCTGCATGTCACTCCATCATCAAGGGGTTGGTGGTGATACCAGGGTCCCTGGGACAAAGGGGCTGGAGCAGGACTCAGGAGGAATGAGGGCTGTTTAGAAGATCACATTTACTGATCAGATTTACTGTTTGAGAGGTATATCTGATCCTAGGGCAAGTGAAGTGCTGGTAAATGTTTAACAACCACGTTTTTAGGGAAAATCAGCCCTCGGTTTATAGCATCTGCCAATTTCTGTGGTGTAAATGCTCCTATCATGGCTCATTTCAGGCTATCAACATAATGTCATTGGCACTGAGTTGCACAGATATGCACAGGATGGGCTCTTGTGAGCCAGTATGAACTGGCTCCAGCTCACATGTTCCTCTGAACCAGGCCTCAGCACTCCCCCTGGATGGAGGAAGGCCCAGGCCTAGGACTCAGAGCCACCTTGATTCAGAGGGGAGTATCCAAGGTGAAGAAAGTTGCAAGACTCTGCATTCCCAGTTGAATGACAGTAGTTTGTAGGCCTAACACTGACCCCTCCCTTCCAGCCCTGAACTCCTAGCGAGGGCCTCGCTGCACAGACTCCTTGTGTACATGGCCCCTAGATCCTTGAGGGGTACTCCACTGCATTTCCAGGGAATCCTCCCCTAAGCCCCACTCCCTTCGGCAGACTGTGGCCCAGCAGGGTGGTGCCCAGACCTCAACCAACACCTGTGTCCCCTCCCTTTTGCTCAGCCAGCTTCTCTCCTAGGGCTGGGGACCAGCTGCCATGCAGACAGAGCCTACCCCTTCTTCCGTCAGGGCAAGACAACACTCCTGCCCTCCCACCTCCAGGTGCCCTTGCCACATGGAGAGTCCTGTTGCTTTGTCCCACTGCCACGCCTGTCTTTGAGTTGAGCCCTGACCCGTATGATGAGGGTCCCTGTCATTGTGAGGTGGGTGGGTGGCTGCTTAGGCTGCCTGCAGGTCAGTTCCCCTGTCCCTGGCTCACCAGAGCCAACGTGAATCCTGGCAGCATTGGAAGGTCTTTGGGACCAATGCTTTCTGACACTACAGAATCTCTCTATTCCTAGGAGAGGAAGGTAAATAGAGCCCATGTGGTTTACGACATCAGACTGTGTGTGACTAAATCCGCTTCACACCATAGACTGCCACCCAGGCCTCTGTTGCCTGAAAGCCTGGCTCAAAATTGTCAAAATGTCATACTTTTTGACATTCATAGTGTGTGGCTACAATAAAAAAAAATACAGAAACAAGCGTTGATGAGGATGTGGAGAAATTCCACTTCTAGTTATAAATAAAAAAGAATTGAAAGCAAGGGCTCAAATGGATACCTGTATACCAATGTTCACAACAGCATGATTCACAATAGTCAAAAGGTAGAAACAACTTAAATGTCCTTCAGAGATGAATGGATTTGCTATCTATGTACAATGGAATATCATTCAGCCTTAAAAGGGAGGCCAGGCACGGTGGCTCACGCCGGTAATCCCAGCAACTTGGGAGGCCGAGGCAGGCAGTTTGCCTGAGGTCAGGAGTTCCAGACCAGCCTAACATGGTGAAACCCTGTCTCTACTAAAAATACAAAAATTAGCCAGGCGTGGTGGTGCATGCCTGTAGTCCCAGCTACTCGGGAGGCTGAGGCAGCAGAATTGCTTCAACTTGGGAGGCAGAGGTTGCAGTGAGCCGAGATCATGCCACTGCACTCCAGCCTGTGTAACAGAGCGAAACTCTGTCTCAAAACAAAATTAAAAAAAAAAGGGGGGGAAGGCAATTCTGACACACGCTACAGCATAGATAAACCTCGAGGACATTATGCTAAGCAAAATAAAGCAAAATAAGCCCGTCACAAAAAGAAAAATGCTGAATGATTCCACTTCTGTGAGGTACCTAGAGAAGTACAATTCATAGAGATAGAAAGTAGAATGATAGTTGCCAGAGACTGAGGAGAGGAATGGGGAGTTATTGTTTAATGGATATGAAGTTTCTATTTCAGAATATTAAAAAAAGTTCTGGGAATGGATGGTGGTGATGGTTGCCCATTGTGAATGTACTTAATGCCACTGAATTATGCACATAAAAGTGATTAAAATGGTAAACTTTGTTATATATATAAATTGTATCTATATTTATGTATATTTTATATATTTTATGTAATTATATACAAATATGTATATTTAATTTTATATATAATATTAAACATATGTTATATATATTATATACGTAATTTTAATAATCCACCTTCTTTAAGGGACACCTCCTCTATAAAGCTTTCCTTTAGCTCACTAGGTGCCACCATAGACTCATTTATCCAACCAATATTTACTGAGCACTTATTTTGTGTTTGGGCATTGTTCTGAACTTTATAGATTCAGGAACAACATAAATAGATGGAAATCTCTGCTTACATTCTGGTGAGATGAAAACACAGAGCAAACACAATAATAAGCAGGTCACCCTCCATTAGATAGAGCAAATAAGCCAGGTGATGCACAAGAGGATGACTAGTGGGCACTTCAGATGGGAGGTCCAAGAAGGTCTCTCTGAGAGGGTGATGTTATAGTAGAGATCTGAAGCACGGGAACGAACCAGCCATGCAAAGATCTGGAGGATAAGGGGTTCCAGACACAGCAATCAGCTAGCACAAAGCCTAAAGGCAGGAACCACTGAGAACAAGAAGAACCAGCCACGTGCCTAGAAAGGAGTGAATGATGGGCAAGGTCAAGAGATTGAGTTGGCTGAGAATCTCTGGCATTCCTCTTCTTTCTTTAATGGAATGCCAACTTCCCCTCAGAGAATTATTTCTTGCCTTTCTTTGGTTTGAGTGTGTCCACAAAATTCATGTGTTAGAAATTTGGTCCCCAGCATGGCAGTGTTGGGAGGTGAGGCCTTTAAGATTTGATGAGGTGATGCCGGGCGCGGTGGCTCACGCCTGTAATCCCAGCACTTTGGGAGGCCGAGGCAGGTGGATCACGAGGTCAGGAGATCGAGACCAAAGTGAAACCCCGTCTCTACTAAAAATACAAAAAATTACTCGGGCGCAGTGGCAGGCACCTGTAGTCCCAGCTACTCCGGAGGCTGAGGCAGGAGAATGGCGTGAACCCGGGAGGCGGAGCTTGCAGTGAGCCAAGATCGCGCCACTGCACTCCAGCCTGGGCGACAGAGCAAGACTCCATCTCAAAAACAAAAAAATAAAAAAAAAGATTTGATGAGGTGGTTAAGAGGGATTAATGCTGCTCTCTTGGGACTGCGCTAATTCTCACCATAGTGAGTGAGTTATCGCTCTCTCAGGACTGGATTAGTTAACCCAAGAGCCAGTTGTTATAAAGTGAGGCCGCCCCTCATATTTTGCCACTTTTGCACACACTCGCTTGCCCTCCCACTTTTGTACCATGTTATGATACAGTATGAAAGGCCTTGCCAGAAGCTGCTGTCATGCCCTTGAACTTCCTAACCTCCAAAACCGTGAGCCAAATAAACTTCTGGGTTTTGTTGTTGTTGTTGTTGTTTATTGAGATGGAGTCTTGCTCTGTTGCCCAGGCTGGAGTGTACAGTGGCGTGATCTTGGTTCACTGCAACCTCTGCCTCTTGGGTTCAAGCAATCCTCCCACCTCAGCCTCCTGAGTAACTAAGATTAGTGGCATGCACCACCATGCCGAACTAACTTTTTTTGTATTTTTAGTAGAGATGAGGTTTCACCACGTTGGCCAGGCTGGTCTAGAACTCCTGAACTAAAGTCATCTGCCCGCCTCAGCCTCCCAAAGTGCTAGGATTACAGGCGTGAGCCACCAGGCGCAGCCTTTAACTTGTGTTTTTTATAAATTATCTAGTCTGTGGTACTCTGTTATAGCAACAAAAAATGGACTAAGACACTCCACTTTAGGGATCACATGGTGTGGGTAGTGCTGATCCTACTCCAACTCTAAATGGGCATGTTGCCACCAGAATAGTCCACTCTCTAGGCCACAGTGATTGATTCAGGGAGAGGCTCATGATCCAAGCTGGACTGATGAGTGCCATCCCTAGCGCTTGGGAAGGAAGAGCTGAAACAGCAGACACTAAGAACCATGTGAGCCTGAAGCTGCCCGAAGCCACTGTGTAGAGAAAGCCAGGCCAATAATAAAATCAGCACAAAGAAAAGAATACCCCAGAGATAGAAACAGCAACAGCATTTTGACTAACACTGAGCCCCTGGATATAACCACGCCTGAAGCAAGATTGATCTACATCTACACTTCGCAGTTTATGTGAGCCAGTACATTCCTTTTCTTGCTAAAGCCAATTTCAGTTGAGTTTCTGTAACTGCCAGCTGAAACAATACCTATAAATTCAAGGTTGGAGTGCTCACATAGTTATTTCTCCTAACTAACTGTGGGATTCTTGAGGAAAAGAGCTGGATCTTAACTTTTTATTCCTCAGTGCACCAACACTTAAGTGTGGGGATTTAAGAAGTGCTTGTGAATTAAATAAAACTGAAAGAGATGACAAATGCTAAGGCAAAGAATAGAGTGGCCACAAGGATAAGAGTGGAGGGGACAGCTGGGGCATAAGGTGATTTTTGTGCCCCAAGTATGTATTTTTCAGAAAAATATTACCAAGTACATTTTTGGAGTCCTGAATTCAAATTCTGATACTTGCTATCCTCATGTCTTTGGGTAAATCATGTAAGATTAATAAAAGGCAGTTTGATCATCTGTAAAACAGAGGTAACACCTACCTGAAAAGAGTGTAGGAAGTCAACAGTTATGTCTGTGAAGGTGCTTGGTGTTCTTCATACCAATATTTGCCCCCATATTTTTTGAGTTCCTGCTGTATCTCAGGCATTGTGCAAGGGCCTGGAATTATGGTAACAAAATAAAATAGAAATGGTCTCTGTTCTTACGAAGTTACAGTAGGATGGGAGATAAATATGCAAATAATCACACAAGTGAGTCTTTCATTACAATTTTGACAAGTGCCATGAAGGAGAAATATGGAGTATGGGAGGTTGATCCAGTCTTGGGATCTGGTCAGAGAAAACTTGCCTCAAATAATGACATTTTAACTCAGTTCTAAAGGGGAAGGAGAGTCTGTTCACTGCCCTAGGGCAGGAAATAGACTTCCCACGTGTAGGACAGAGGCTGCTCTGCTGGAGCAGAGCCAGGAGGGACAAGGGCAGCTCCAGATGAGGCTGGAGAGGGGATGCTACCTCATCAAGCAAGGTATGGGAAGAACTTTGACTTTATCCATTGTAGGCCACTGGATGATGATGATGATGGCTGGGACAGTTGGATGAGATGGCAGTAGATATGGAGAGAAGTGAGTAGGTTCAAGGGACATTAGGAAAGTAGACCACACAGGATTTAATCATTATCAGAAAGAGGCAGTGGCAAGACAGAGTAGGGTCAAAAAGATTCCCAGATTTCTCAAATAAGCCATTGGAGCTTGATGGTCCTTTGATGAGGTGGGAAAGGCAGAAGGACGCATCGGTTTGGGAAGTGCTATGGTTTGAATATTGTCCCCTCCAAAACCCATGTTGAAATTTAATCTTCTATGTGGCAGCATTGAGAAGTGGGGACTTTACAAGGTGACTGGGTCATGAGGGCTCTTCATGAATTAATGGGTTAATGGATTAATGGGTTATCATGGGAGGGCAACTGGTGTCTTTATAAGAAGAAGAAAAGAGACCTGAGCTAGCATGTTAGCATGCTCAGCCCCTCACCAGGTGATGCTCTGCTCTGCTCTGGGACTCTGAAGGGTCCCCACCAGCAAGAAGGCTGTCACCAGATATGGCCCCTTGACCTTGGACTTCGCAGCCTTTATAACTGTGAGAAATAAATTACTTTTCTTTATTAATCACCCAGTTTCAAGTATTCTGTTATAAGCAACAGAAAATGGACTAATACCAGGAATAAATCTATGCGTACAGTTGGGGTCATATTCCAGTTGTGGAGCCTGTGTGGTTTCCAAGAAGAGGCGAGAAAACACATGGGCAGAAGGATTTATAGTTCAGAGAAGAAAGTTCTGAACATGTTATACACTCTGGAATTGCTGATGATATAGGTGGCACTTGAAGCTATCAGGAAGGATGGATAATATCCCTAATTTAGGTACTACAGCCTCCCAAGTAGCCCTGCAGAGCAACCGTGCCCTAAAACTAACAGGCATTCTGTGCCTCCCAAATGGGAGTGTTCAAGGGCAGCAGGAGAGAAATCAGGCCAGAAGGATGATAAGGTCACTGGCACTTGTGCTCAGGCCTTGCTGGTCCATGTACTCGAGCCTCTTTTTGGCCCCCTTTGTGTGCCACCTTCACTGCAGTCAGGTTTTTCTTTTTTCTTTTTTTTTTTTTTTTTTTGAGACAGTCTCACTCTGTCGCCCAGGCTGGAGTGCAGTGGCGCAATCTCAGCTCACTGCAACCTCTGCCTCCCGAGTTCAAGCGATTCTCCTGCCTCAGCCTCCTGAGTAGCTGGGATTACAGGTGTGTGCCACCATGCCCGGCTAATTTTTGTATTTTTAGTAGAGAAGGGGTTTCACCATGTTGGTCATGCTGGTCTTGAACTCCTGACCTCATCATCTGCCCACCTCAGCCTCCCAAAGTGCTGGGATTACAGGCGTGAGACACTGCGCCCGGCATGTTTCTGCAGAATCTCTTAGCTTCGGTGCCAATGCAGCAACATTAGTGCAACAAGCTGCAGGAGTGGCTGGGCCCTCAGCTCAGCCACCCACTGGTTATGGCAGTGTGGACAAGTCACTTCACTCCCAGGAGCTCAGTGCCCTCTTCATTGAGACTGAAATCCTCAATGCCTGCACAGGTTTCCTCCACCCCAGGCTACCACAGTTACTGAACTTGAGTGAGCTTGCTCTGAAACACTGCAAAACGTCATGTTGTACCAATTTTTAAGTTTTTACAATGCAATACATGTGATTTTTCTGAAGTTCAAAGCAGGTAAATGTTTTCATGGTTCTCACTGTCTCCTTTAGCAGCGGGCAAGGGAGGATCTTTCCTACATTTGTAAGAGATGAAAAATAACCCAGAAAGCAAATCCTGCTTTTGTTTTTTTAAAGTTTAAATCACATACAAATTTTGGGTTCAAATTGTGTAAGATAAACCAAATTATATAATTTAAAAAACACTCATATAGAAATATGAGTGTACTTCTAGAAGCATAGTTATGTTAAAATAAATGTTATTTTAAAGGATGCAAAAAAGGTGTGTGGACAAGATCCAATAAACTGGTTATACAAAGCAGGGGCACACCAAAGGCCCTCAACAAGCATCATTCCTCCTTCTCCCCTCCTACCTCCAATGAGGATATTCACCTTTAAATCTATGTATCTATACTGAGAAAATAGCCCAATACATACACAACAGGGTTGGATGTGAAAACTAAAGAAGAAAAAGATCAGTTACTTAGCACCTAGTCTGGTATGCTGTAGGAGTTTAATTATTGTAACCTTCATTCATTCGATGGAAATAGGAACAAGAATACCCCAAAAGTCATCTGAGAGTGACTCCCACATCTCCCACCACAGCCTAGAGAGAGCTGGGCCCCAAATTTCTGCCTATGCAAATTCAGTATGTTAATATTGTTAAATCACAGGAGGAAATTCTTCTCCCCAATCAGAAGCCCTCAAGTTCCTCCAGGCTTATATTAAAGGGATTACAATCCATTTCCTTCCTAATACGGCTAATGCGCTATGGGAAGCCCTCAGGCCAGGGATTAAAGCCTTTATGCCTTTAATTAGGAGCAACCCTTCCCTTAGAGCCTGAAACACAAACAGCAAGTCGACACTACAAAGGCCTCCTCCCCAGCTCAGTGGGGATATTGCTCCCTCTCCAGGATCCTGGAGCCTCCAAGAGCTTAGCAAACACTGCTTTCCCAAAAGAGATGTCTCAGCCAGGAGGGCCCTCATCAGAAATAGAAACCCCTTCACCTGAAGAACAAACAAACAAAAAACAGATCTTGAGTTAATTCAGGATCAGCCTCTGCCGCCCAGCAGGGAAGGTGAGAGGAATCCATCCATTCCGTTAAGGGGCCCTGAGGAATCAGCACATCTCCAGAAGGGATCGGGGACGCTGATTGTCCCACCGCTGCAAACACACTGGGTCATTAGGTTTCAAGTGGATGGCTCTGAAAACTAAGAAGTGATTGTGCTTCAGAGAGGTCTGTCCCCAACTGGATGCCTTTGGGAGCCCCACATACAGGGTCTGTCATCCTTTTCCATTCTAGATTCATAGAAACTAGCTGGGTCACCTAGCATAGGGTTTCTCCAAGGGCAGCCCAATGACCCTCTTCTTCAGAGTCCCCTGGGATACATGTTAAAAATCCAGATTTCTGCTGCCACACTTGTGTCAGAATCTCTGGGAAATGAAGCCAACCCTGGACTTTTAACAAGCTTTATTGGAGATTCTGTGATCCTTATGCACGGGTAGGAGGACCATGGCTGGGCCACCCCCACTGTTTATAGATGGGGTAGCTGAGGCCCAAAATCTTCCAGGGATGGACAGAGGCAGCCAGCCAATCAAGGCCCAGTCTGGGATGCTTTCGGGGTGGTGGATGTGCACAGTACCTGAGAAATGATACCAAAAGAACCTGTGAAATTGTTAAACTGAGATAAGAACTCGGGACCTTTTGCTTCATTTGTTCAACGCACAAGTATTGACTGTCTTAGGTGAATGAGGCATGGTGCTAGATGCCGTGTGTATGTGAGAGAGAGAGAGAGAGAGAGTGTGTGTGTGTGTGTGTGTGTGTGTGGTCACAGGAAGGAAGGTCTTGGTGGATGATGATAAAGGATGAAAAACTCTGTTCCTGCCATCCAGCACTTTACACACTGGGAGGGAGAGGAAGCAGGAAGTGTCCAAAGAAAGCACATGCAGGGAAGTGCAGAGGCAGGCCAGGGTCATCTGGAGTTGAGGGAGACTGAAATGGCAGAGAACAGGTAGCGATGAAATCAAGTGTTAGATGAGGAGCATCCTTCTCTTGTCCAAATTTGGTCCACCCTTGAAGCCTCAGCCACTCCCTGGCTTCTGGTGGGAACTACTTCCTGACTGCTCATTCCCACCCACATCCCTTTTCTCTGAACATTTATGACATTTCAGCAGATACTTGTCACTTACTTTATGCCATGTCCATGTCTTTGTTTAGTTGTGGTTTTTTTTTTTTTTTTTTTGCTTCCCCACAAAAAAATATTTGAACTGTCTTTTTCCTCTTGACTTCCTCTGAGCCTGCTAGACCCTCCATAATGCTCTTTTGTATAGGGGATATTTAAAAGTCAGGCTGGAAAGGCATCTGGGGCTGTGCAATGAAGCCCTTCAGTGCTGGACTTTCATGGGGGAGGCTGAATGCAGAGAGGAAAAAGTTTTAGAATCAGATGATTTTGCACTTGAACTCAGCTTTACCACTTATAAACTGTGTGTCTTCGGATAAGTTACTTATATTCTGCCTTCAGTTTCCTTCTGAAGTGGTAAAGTAGGGCTAAAAATGCCTGCCCTGTAGGAGAATAAAGTAAAACTCTGGGAATATCCTGCCCAGCCCAATGCCTGATATACAGTTACGTGCTCAATAAATGTGAGCATGGAACATGTCACTCAACAGCAACATGATGAAAGGGACCTTTCAAGAAGACCTGAGTGGGGTAAGTATGCAGCACAGACAGGAAAGAAGAGAATACAGAAGAAATGATGGCTGGGCATGGTGGCTCACACCTATAATTCCAGTACTTCGGGAGGCCGAGGCAGGTGGATCACCTGAGGTCAGGAGTTCAAGACCAGCCTGACCAATATGGTGAAACCCCGTGCCACTGCACTTCAGCCTAAGAGACAGAGTGAGACTCCATCTCAAAAAAAAAAAGCACAAACAAACAAAAAAATCACCCTAACTGTACAATATAGGTCCTTTTTACTCTTCCCATTTTGTAAGTGAGGAAAATGAAACACGGAAAGGATATGTGTATTAGGGTTCTCCAGAGAAACAGGACCTGTGTGTGTGTGTGTGTGTGTGTGTGTGTGTGTGTATCCATACATATATGGAGAGAGATATATTTATTATAGGAATTGGCTCACATGATTATGGAGGATAAGAAGTCCCACACTTTGCCATCAGTAAGCTGGAGAACCAGGTAAACTGGAAGTGTAATTCAGTCTGAGTCTGAAAGCTGAGAACCAGAAGCACCCATGTACACAAGGGCAGGAGAAGACAGATGTCTCAGCTTGAACAGCAAGAGAGCAAATTCGCCCTTTTCTGCTTCTTTGTTCTATTTAGGTCCCCAGTGGATTGGATGACACCTGCCCACATTGAGAAGGGTATTCACCTGTACTTGGTCTACTAATTGAAATGCTAATCTCTTCTGGAAATGCCCCCAGAGACATACCGAGAAATCGTGTTTTACCAGCTATCTGGGCATCCCTTAGCCCACGCAAGCTGACACATAAAATTAGCCATCACAGTAAATAACTTGCTCAGGTTCACACACAGTTAAGAAGTGACAGGAGCAGGATTCCAGCCTCAGCTGCCTGGAATCAGAGTTCACACTTTCAACCACAGTGTCTATGGCCTCTGCATACGTGGTGAGAAAAAGGTCAGAAAAAGGTCTAAAGAGGGCAATCTATATGCTGGAACTGGAGGGATGGTTTTTATTTTAAACAACTTCTAAAACATTCTAATAGAAAAGTGGTTCCTGATCTGGAAGCTCTGGTGTTCTCCTACGGGGCATAAACAACTTCACAGAGCATCAACATCAGACAAGACCATTGTGACCATGATGGATGAAGACAAAAACAAGACTCCTCCATAACCATGTCTCAACACAGACAAAACATGAACATTGTCCAAGACAGACACAAAAATAACCAAAAACTTCCCTATCCAGCCTAATGCTAACTGCTGCTTCTTTAGCCTTGACTTCCTCCTCCTGCCTTATAGATAAGAACTATCAGGCCAGGCATGGTGGCTCACACCTGTAATCCTAGCACTCTGGAAGGCCAAGGCGGGTGGATCAACTGAGGTCAGAAGTTTGAAACCAGCCTGGCCAACATGGCGAAACCCCATCTCTACTAAAAATACAAAAATTAGCGGGGTGTGGTACCAGGTGCCTGTAATCCCAGCTACTCGGGAGGCTGAGGCGGGAGAATCGTTTGAACCCAGGGGGGCAGAGATTGCAGTGAGCCAAGATTGTGCCACTTCACTCCAGCCTGGGCGAAAGAGCAAGACTCCATCTCAAAAAAATAAATAAATAAAAAATAAGATCACAGAGTTACATCTGCTTCCAGACAGCATATAATCCAGAGCAAAACCCGACTCTCTTAAACCCTCCCCCAAATCACTTGACACAAGCTTGAATCCTGTGATAGATTTTTTAAATTTTTTTTGACACAGGGTCTTACTCTGCCACCCAGGCTGAGTGCAGTGATGCAATCATGGCTCACTACAGCCTCAACCTCCCTGGCTCAGGCAATCCTCCCACCTCAACCTCCCAAGTAGCTGGGATCACAGGTGTATGACACCATGCCCAGCTAATTTTTGTATTTTCTATAGGGACAGGGATTTGCCATGTTGGCCAGGCTGGTCTCTAACTCCTAGGCTCAAGCAATTCACCAGCGCCAGCTTCCCAAAGTGCTGGGGTTATAGGCATGAGCCACTGTCCCCGGCCAATTATAGATACTTTTTTTTTTTTTTGAGATGGAGTCTTGCTCTGTTGCCCAGGTTATAGTGCAGTGGCACGATCTCGGCTCACTGCAACCTCTGCCTCCCAGGTTCAAGTGATTCTCCTGCCTCAGCCTCCCGAGTAGCTGGGATTACAGGCACGTGCCACCATACCCAGCTAATTTTTGTATTTTTAGTAGAGATGGGGTTTCACCATGTTGGCCAGGCTGGTCTTGAACTCCTGACCTCATGATCCACCCACCTCGGCCTCCCAAAGTGCTGGGATTACAGGCATGAGCCACCACGCCCAGCCCAATTATAGATACTTTCTAACACCCCATTCCAAAAGCTTCCCATTGTATGTGTTCTCCCTATTTGCAACTACAAATAAACTCAATTTGTTCAATTCCAGGTGGGTCCCTAATGATCTCTGGATGGAAGTCACTGACATCCTATTGAACATCACAGTGTTTCAGTATCCAGTCTGTTTCTCAGACTGCCTCTCCCAGTAAGAAGGAAATGTCATTCAATTCAATTGAAATCCCATAGAAAGAAGCTGATAATTGGCCAGCACAGTGGCTCACGCCTGTAATCCCAGGACTTTGGGGGGCCGAGGAGGGTGGATCACAAGGTCAGGAGATCAAGACCACGGTGAAACCCCGTCTCTACTAAAAATACAAAAAAAAAAAAAATTACACGGTGAAACCCCGTCTCTACTAAAAATACAAAAAATTAGCCGGACGTGGTGGCGGGTGCCTGTAGTCCCAGCTACCGGGAAGCTGAGGCAGGAGAACGGTGTGAACCCGGGAGGTGGAGCTTGCAGTGAGCCGAGATCACGCCACTGCACTCCAGCCTGGGTGACAGAGCGAGACTCTGTCTCAAAAAAAAAAAAAAAAAGAAAAGAAAAGAAAAAAGAAGGAAGCTGATAATCAGGATGAATTTTTAAAACAGTTTTTGAGTCTTGTGGAAAAAACTGAAGCTTTTCGGAATAAGAAAATAAATTAAGAATTACAGCCTGTCTACCAGTCACTGTGCTAGACATGGCGACTGTTCTAGCACTGGATCTTCTCTACAACTCTTTAATGCTCTTATGATTCTCACTCTCGCTTTTAAAGAGAATGCTCTCCCCTTTCTGCTGAGGACCTCTGACCAACACAGCGCATTGTCAAGGCTATGCTGTGGTTGGGAACTCAGAAAGTGTCACTGGCATCATCTTTGCCTGCTTCATTTTTGTGTTGTCAGATCTCCTCAGCAGAAAGGGGAAAGCATTCTCTTTAAAAGTGAGAGTTAGACCGGGTACGGTGGCTCACGCCTGTAATCCCAACAATATGGGAGGCCAAGGCAGGCGGATCACTTGAGGTCAGGAGTTCGTGTCCAGCCTGGCGAAACTGGTGAAACCCTGTCACTACTAAAAATACAAAATTAGCCAAGTGTGGTGGCGGGCACCTGTAGTCCCAGCTACTCAGGAGGCTGAGGTAGGAGAATCACTTGAACTTGGGAGGTGGAGGCTGCAGTAAGCCTAAATTGCACCGTTGCACTTCAGCTTGGGCAATAGAGTGAGACTCTGTCTCAAAAAAAAAAAAAAAGAAGCCAGGTGTGGTGGCTCACGCTTGTAATCCCAGCACTTTGGGAGGCCAAGGCGGGTGGATCACGAGGTCAGGAGATCAAGACCAGCCTGGTCAACATGGTGAAACCCCATCTCTACTAAAAATACAAAAAATTAGCTGGGCGTGGTGGTGGGCACCTGTAATCCCAGCTACTCCGGAGGCTGAGGCAGGAGAATGGCTTGAACCCGAGAGGTGGAGGTTGCAGTGAGCCGACATCACGCCACTGCACTCTAGCCTGGTGACAGAGCAAGACTCTGTCAAAAAAAAAAAAAAAAAAAAGTGAGGATGAGAATCATAACAGCACCAAATAATTGTTGAGAAGATCCAATGGTAGAACAGTCGCCATGTCTAGCATAGTGACGGGTAGAGAGACTGCAATTCTTAATTTACTTTATTTTCTTGTTCAGAAAAGCTTCAGTTTTTTCCGCAAGACTCAAAAACCATTTTAAAACTTCATCCTGATTATCAGCTTCTTTCTATTCTATGACTGTGGGATCAAATGACACGACATAGATGAGACATGACGTGTTCAGTAACTTCATATCATACATTTTCCTAATAAAGAAAGCTTACTATTTTAAAACTTAAAAATATTTTTTAAATTTACCTCTGTTTAAAATAATTTTAATATTTTCATATGTTTAGCAAAGGATTAGGCATTTCACAGAATAAAAATACACAAATGACCCATAAACAGATTGTTGTAAATAAAAGGAGTGCAAATGAACACATGATGAGATTTTCCACCTATCGGAGTGCCAAAAGATGTTTAAAATGCAATTTTCCGGTACTGACATGAGGAAATAGGCACTTGCTCATCACTATTGATACAAATATAAACCGCCATAACTTTTTTGAAGGCAATTGGAGGTACCTGCCAAAAATGTAAATGACTCTACCCTTTGACCTAGCAATTATACTTCTAGGTGTTGGTCTTAACATCAATGATCACTCACTTGTGCAAAGACAGGCATGACATGGTTTGTCATGGCACTGCTTGAATTAGCAAAAACCTGTGACAACCCAAATCTACACCAGCAGAAACTGATTTTAAAAATATGGGTGCATGCCAGGGAATTTATAGGCAAACAACAGGAAAAAAAGAAAAGAATATGAGTGCATGCATACTATGAAATACTAGCATGTCTTTAAAGGAAATAAGGTAGATTTTCAAATGAACGGAAACAGAAGGATGGCCATGTCCAGGCGAGAAGCCATTTCTGTGAAAATGTCTAAAATAATTTTGGTAGCCTTGGGGTACCTGAATAAAATCCTTTGGCCCAAAGGCCTGAAAATGGAATACAAAATAATAGCCCTAGGCTAGGCACAGGGGCTCAAGCCTATAATCCTAGCACTTTGGGAGGCTGAGATGGGAGGATTGCTTAATGCCAGGAGTGTGAGACCAGCCTGAGCAACAGACATCCTGTCTTTACAAGAAAAATAGCCCTCATCCTTCGAGTGCTCCATAACTACTGATTGCTGTTGTTGATGATGACGATGGTAGTTATGATGATAATGTGATCTATGCCCAAAATAACTGGAAGGAGGATACCGTCCCTAAAAGATCTTATTCTAAAACAGTTTATTTTGTCTTCTTGTACTTCTGTCAGCTTTTCTAAATTCTTTCAAATGCTTTTTGGGACATGAGTCCAGGGTCAGTGCTGGGTCGGGCCATTTAGATGTTGAAAGGGCAAGGTGATCAGTAAGTCACACCCCCATTCTCTCCCTGTCTGACCTGGCGCAGGAGGCGTAATCTATGAGAGAATCTCCCTCATGCCATCACATTGGAATTGAAGTGCAGAGAGGAGCACCTTCCCCAGAAATCGCGATGACAGATCGGTCAGTCACTTTGAGGTCAGCCCCCTCCTACCTCAATGCAAACCTGGCAGTAAGAGGTTGAGAAAAAGCCTGATGTTTCTGGTCACAAACACTTTCAAGGTAAGTTGATGGATCTTAAAGTGTGGTCCTTGGATTTCCAGGGCTGACAACTAAGAATACAGAATATCAAGTCCCCACTTCATATCTTCCAAGTCAGAATTTGATGAGGGAGGCTGGAGTGAGGCACAGGAATCAGCATTTTAAACAAGCTCTCAAGGGAATTATTTTGTGCCCTAAAGTTTGGAAACAACTGAGGAAGACCTTGACGATATTTTGCCCATGGCCGAGTCTTTCAGAATACCATTTTGTCTGATTATATCTTTGTGTGAAGCATTTTTGCAAGCAGTCAAGTGACCCTCTATTCTATTACCCTGGTTTAGAAAATTAGAAATAAATGAAAGTTTATTTTCACTGGGTTCTTCTGTGTATATTCCAGCAATATTAGACATAAGGCAACCCCAAAAACAATAATAACATTAAGAAAAGAAATAAGAAAACTTCAAGACAAATTACATAGATACAAGCCATTTATCAATTCCCTTATTATTAAATAGCTCAAATATGTATATATATATATATTTCTTATTTGTATTCATTTGTAATATGTAGTATTTAGAGATAAAATTTTGTTTTTCCCTACTCTTCCCAGCAAAATCTTGAGTGTAACTGTGTCATTGGTTAAAACCATTTAGCCACCTATGTGTAACAGCTTTTATATCATTTTCTCCCTTTCTCCCCTCCTTCCTTTTTTTTTTTTGTTTGTTTGTTTTGAGATGGAGTCTCACTCTGTTGCTCAGGCTGGAGTGCAATGGCGCGATCTCAGCTCACTGCAACCTCCGCCTCCTGGGTTCAAACGATTCTCCCACCTCAGCCTCCTGAATAGCTGGGATTATAGGCACACACCATCATGCCCAGCTAATTTTTGTATTTTTGTAGATACAGGGTTTCCCCATGTTGGCCAGGCTAGTCTTGAACTCCTGACCTCAGGTGATCCACCTGCCTCGGCCTCCCAAAGTGCTGTGATTACAGGCGTGAGCCACTGTGCCCAGCCCCTTCCTTCCTTCCTTCCAATATTTATTGAGCACCTGCTACGTACCAAGCATTGGGAATTTATTAGTGAACAAAGGACAGGTTTACCTATTCATATAATGTATGTATAATGTATACAATTACATAAATATAACTTCATGAAGAATTAGAAATAATGCACAAAAAACCTGATCCATAGCCATTCCTAATGATGACTCTATGCAGAAAACACAGACTTAGGTTTAAGTTCTTTTTTTGTGTTTTTGAGACGGAGTCTCACTCTGTCACCCAGGCTGGAGTGCAGTGGCACAATCTTGGCTCACTGCAACCTCCGCCTTCCAGGTTCAAGCAATTCTCCTGCCTCAGCCTCCCGAGTAACTGGAATTACAGGCACACGCCACCACACCCGGCTAATTCTGTATTTTTAGTAGAGACGGGGTTTCACCATGATGGCCAGGCTAGTTTTGAACTCCTGACCTGAAGTGATCCACCTGCCTCAGACTCCCAAAGTGCTGGGATTACAGGTGCGAGCCACTGCGCCCAGCCTAAACTCAGTGTTCTGTCATTTGTTAGTGCAATTCCTGGGCAGGTAATTTAGATCCTCATCCCCTTTCAAAAAAATGCAGATAAAAATGCCTACCTTGTAGAGTAGTTGAATGAATTAGAAATAGTACATACAAAGCACCTGGTACAGCTCAATAAATTGTAGCCATCCATATCCCCCACTTCTGCCAAAACCCAACTATATATATATATGTGTGTGTGTGTATATATATATATATGTGTGTGTGCGTGTATATAGATATGTGTGTGTGTGTGTATGTATATGTGTGTATGTATATATATATATACACACAGGATTTGTATATCCATGCCCAATTTCTCTGCCCTTTGCCCAGGCACCATCATTTCTAGTGAGATGGACCCATGCAATGGGTTTCCAAATAGCTTTTCTGCCTCTGGACTTGGCCTTTAGGAAAATTGAGCAATGTATTCATGCCAGTCAGAACCTCAGATGTGCCCTACTGCCCTAAGGATAAAGTTGAACCTCCTCACTTAGTCCGCATGGCCCTTCTAGTTCTGGTCCCTGCTCACCTCTCAGTCACCCCTCTTTCCTCCCACTCACAGCATCACATTCAAGCCACACCCTCGGACATGCTAAGCCATCTCTTGGCTCTAGGCCTTTAGACGCTTCCTCCTCCTCTTCATCTGGCTAGCAAACTCCTCACCATCTTGTCACTTCTTCCAGGAAGCTCTCCTTGATGCCCACTAAAGCATGCTAGGTGCCTTTGTGGTACTTCTGAGGCACCTGGACTTCCTCTGTCAGTCATATGCTTATCACATGTCCTGGTGGCTGGCTGTTTGTTTGTACACAGTCTCTGGGGTCAGTTCGCAGGAGTTCAACTTCAGCCTTGACACTTAGGGACAAAGCCTTAAATAAGTTACTTTACATTGGGCCTCAGTTTTCTCAATTGTTGTAGACAATAATGGTACCTACCTCACAGGTTTGTGGTGAGAATTAAATGAGAACATCCATGTAAATTGATTAGCACAGTGACCTGGCACCTATTAAGAATTCAATAAAGAATGCAATAAACTTGATATTTGCCTTAATCACTAAGGATAGGGGCTATGATTGCCTCCCCAATATCCATTCCATCCTTCCACCATTGCATTTGGGTGGAATAACCTTCCCTACCAGCTCCACAGATGGGATCTGATTAGTTCAAGAGTAAACTACAGCGTGCATTAGAATCACCTGGAGGGCTTGCTGAGCACAGGTTGTGAGCCCTCCCTACAGAGTTGCTGATTCCACTTCTGATCCCAAGGATTTGCACTTCTAGCAAATTCCCAGGGGATGCTGATACTGCTGGCCGGGAGGCCACACTTAAGAGTAGCACTGGTCTAAACCAATCAGGATATCTTATTCCCTTTGCCTTATAATTGAGTCAGGGATGAGCTTGGATCTGTGGATTCAATCACGTGGATGTATGACTGCAGGAGAATGCCCCCTCCCACCTCCCCAGTGTAAAGCAAGCAGCTGCAGATACTGCTGATAACCATCCTGAAACCATGAAAAGAAGTCAATCATAGGCTGGAACTGACACACAGAAGACAGAAGGCCCAAGAGAAGCACAAAGAAACCAAGTAGGAGCCTGGCTGAATGGTGCTGGAAGCCCCAAATGCCTTGTGAATTACTGGGAATAATCCGTTCCTTTTATTGTTTAAGTCAGTTTATGTTTTCTGTTACTTGCAACCAAAATATTCCCAATACATTATTACCAGCTCTGTGAGGGTAAGAACTGCATTTGGCCCTTCGATATTCCATGCTAGATCTGAGTCTGGCACACAAAATGGGTGCTCAATAAACATATTTTGGCCAGACATGGTGGCTCACACCCATAATCTCAGAGCTTTGGGAGGCCAAATTGGGAGAATCATATGAGGCCAAGAGTTCAAGACCAGCCTGGGCAACATAGCGAGACCCCCATCTCTACAAAAAACACAAAAATTATCCGGGTGTGGTGGCACATATTTGTAGTCCTAGCTACTCAGGAGGCAGAGGTACGAGGATCAATTGAGCCCAGGAGTTCAAGGTTGCAGTGAGCTATGATCCCATTACTGCACTCCAGCCTGGGCAACAGAGCCAGACCCTGCCAATCAATCAATCAATTTCAATCCACGCAGGGATATCCACTCTCATACAGAGCAGCTGGTAACAGCCTTAGTCAGGGGGTGAGGGAACAGTCTCAAAGCTGGTCCACTCCTTGCCTGGTGTCTCTGTCCTGCATCTCACTCTACCTCTCCTGTGTTAAAAATGTGCCTGGCTTGTTTCAGGCCCTGAGTTGCCCCATCTTAGGCTACCTTCTTCCAAATACTACAAGTTTACTACTAGTATTGAGTCTTGACCATTTGATTTCCCTCAAAAGTTTCACTTTCCTTCAATAAGCTTTGCAAAGTGAGCCTGCCTTCTTTAATGATTAACGGATGACAGCATGTATTCTGTAATACTCCGTCCCTCACCTAGACTGGGCACACTGTCTTGGGGCTCTCTATCAAATTTATTTCCTCTGCCATCGTAATCAGCTGTCTGTGCATGGTACTGATGGCCTGAGCAGTTAAACCCTCTAGAGGGGGACGTCCCTTGCATTTGTTTCCCCCAGCAGTGGGAAGCCGTTGCTGCCAGAACAAACTACCACTAACGTGGTGGCTTAAAATAACAGAAAATATATTCACTTACAATTCGGGAGGCTAGAAGACCAAAATCTATGTATCAGCAAGGGCATGCTCCCTCTGAAGGCTCTTGGGGAGCCTCCCTTGTCTCTTCCTTGCCGCTTTCAGCTTCTGGTGTCCTCAGATATTCTTTGGCTTGTGGCAGCACGACTTCAGTCTCTACCTACTTCAGTCTTCTCATGGCTGTCTTCTCTATGAGTCTCTGTGTGCTTTTTTCCAACTCTCTATTTTTTCAATACATTTTTTTTTTCCCCAAGACAGAGTCTTGCCTTGTTACCCAGGCTGGAGTACAGGGGCACGATCATGGCTCACTACAGCCTTGACCTCTTGGGCTCAAGCAATCCTCCCACCTCTGAAGTAGCTGGGGACTGCAGGCATGCACCAACATGCCCAGCTAATTTTTTGTTGTTGTATTTTTTGTAGAGATGGGGTTTCACCATGTTGCCCAGCTGGTCTCAAACTCCTGGGCTCAAGTAATCCTCCTGCTTTGGCCTGAGTGTTGGTGTGTCCGGAATTGGTGGGTTCTTGGTCTCACTGACTTCAAGAATGAAGCCACGGACCCTCGCCGTGAGTGTTACAGTTCTTAAAGGCGGCGTGTCCGGAGTTTGTTCCACCTGATGTTCCGACGCGTTCAGAGTTTCTTCCTTCTGGTGGGTTCGTGGTCTCGCTGGCTCAGGAGTTAAGCTGCAGACCTTCGCGGTAAATTTTACAGCTCTTTAAGGCAGGGCGTCTGGAGTTGTTCGTTCCTCCCGGTGGGCTTGTGGTCTCGCTGGCTGCAGGAGTGAAGCTGCAGACCTCCGTAGTGAGTGTTACAGCTCATAAAGGTAGTGTGGACCCAAAGACTGAACAGCAGCAATATTCATTGCAAAGAGCAAAAGAACAAAGAGCCCACGCGGCGGAAAGGGACCCGAGCAGGTTACCACTGCTGGCTCCGCAGCCTGCTTTTATTCTCTTATCTGGCCCCACCCACATGCTGCTGATTGGTCCATTTTACAGAGAGCCGATTGGTCTGTTTTACAGAGAGCTGATTGATCTGTTTTGACAGGGCACTGATTGGTGCGTTTACAATCCCTGAGCTAGACACAAAAGTTCTCCATATCCCCACTAGATTAGCTAGATACAGAGTGTCTGTTGGTGTATTTACAATCTCTTAGCTAGACATAAAGGTTCTCTAAGTCCCCACCAGAGTAACTAGATACAGAGTGCCGATTGCTGTATTCACAAACCCTGAGCTAGACACAGGGTGCTGATTGGTGTGTTTACAAACCTTGAGCTAGATACAGAATGCTGATTGGTGTATTTACAATCCCTTACCTAGACATAAAGATTCTCCAAGTCCCCACCGGACTCAGGAGCCCAGCTGGCTTCACCCAGTGGATCCCGCATCGGGGCCCCAGGTGGAGCTGCCTGCCAGTCGCCGCTGTGCGCCTGCACTCTTCAGCCCTTGGGTGGTTGATGGGACGGGGCGCCGTTGAGCAGGGGGCGGTGCTTGTCGGGGAGGCTTGGGCCGCGCAGGAGCCCAGGGCGGAGCGGGGAGGCTCAGGCATGGCGGGCTGCAGGTCCCAAGCCCCGCCTGACGGGGAGACAGCTAAGGCTAGGCGAGAAGTTGAGCACAGCAGCTGCTGGCCCAGGTGCTAAGCCCCTCACTGCCCGGGCTGGAGGGGCCGGTCGGCCGCTCTGAGTGCCGGGCCGGCCGAGCCCACGTCCACCCGGAACTCGTGCTGGCCCGCAAGCGCGGTGCGCAGCCCCGGTTCCCGCCCGCGCCTCTCCCTCCACACCTCCCCGCAAGCTGAGGGAGCCGGCTCCGGCCTTGGCCAGCCCAGAAAGGGGCTCCCACAGTGCAGCGGCGGGCCGAAGGGCTTCTCAAGCGCGGCCAGAGTGGGCGCCAAGGCCGAGGAGGACCCTATTCAACCACACCTCTTTAGGTCAGGGTCCTTACCAAAAACGCATTCCCAACCTGCTGTGAGCAACACCATGAAACACTCACCGCCTGGCATCCGCTGCTGAAGCACCCAGACGACTCTGTTGTAGGTGCTTCCAGAATGAGCTTAGTGACGCCATGACATAAAAGAGTCATCTCCGGCGGGTGTGGTGGCTCATACCTGTAATCCCAGCACTTTGGGAGGCTGAGGCAGGTGGATTGCTTGAGGCCAGGAGTTCGAGACCAGCCTGGCCAACACGGTGAAACCCCATCTCTACTAAAAATACAAAAATTAGCTGGGTGTGGTTGTGGGCGCCTGTAATCCCAGCTACTCAGGAGGCTGAGGGAGGAGAATCGCTTGAACCTGGGAGGCGGAGGCTGCAGTGAGCTGAGATCGTGCCATTTGCCCTCCAGCCTGGGCAACAGAGCGAGACTCAGTCTCAAAAAAAAAAAAAAAGAGTCATCTCCAAGAGGCACTTGCAATGCAGGAGAATGGGGCTGAGCCCAGGGTGCTAGGGGAACCAGAGGAGGGACTCAAAACTCAGAATAAGTATGTGGGAGGGTGGTGGGTTCAAGTGGATTCAACTGATAAACAAACGTTGCTGGTCCACAAGGGGCCTATGGTAGTGTCTGTAACAACCTAGATTCCAACACTTGGTTACCCAGAGGGGTGGATGTTACAGGAAGAAAGTGGATCTACCATCCAGACACTCACTTTCTCGGCCCAGCTTGCTACTAACCTGGTATTACTCCAGGCAGTTCATCAGAGGACCAGTAAGAGGTGAAAGCAACAGGGCCTACTGATATGAGGAAGAACGGGGGTAGGGGTGGTGGAGCGATCATCGGTAGCTGAGACCTGTTTTCCCCATAAATTTCCAGAGGGCAGGATGCCTTGTCATTTTTTTCTTCATGATTTCCTGGAGCTCCAACTATAATAGATCTTCCAAAAAAAATCAACAGAAAAATAAAAATATTAAGACTTGGCCAGGGGGCCGGGCACGGTGGCTCACGCTTTAATCCCAGCACTTTGGGAGGCCGAGGGGGGTGGATTACGTGAGGTCAGGAGTTCAAAACCAGCCTGGCCAACATGGTGAAACCCGTCTCTACTGAAAATACAAAAAAAGTAGCCAGGCGTGGTGGCAGGCGCCTGTGATCCCAGCTACTCAGGAGGCTGAGGCAGGAGAATCGCTTGAACACAGGAGGCAGAAGTTGCTGAGATTGTGCCACTGCACTCCAGTCTGGGCAACAGAGCAAGACTCCGTCTCAATAAAAAAAAAAAAAAAAAAAAAAGACTTGGCCAGGGGCACTGCCTCACACCTGTAATTCCAGCACTTTGGGAGACTGAAGCAGGAGAATCACTTGAGCCCAGGAGTCTGAGGCTGCAGTGAGCTAGGATCACACTACCACTCAGGTCGTGATGAAAAAAAAAAAATTAAGGCTCATGGTAAATCTTTCTCTCAATTCCCAAAATCAGGAATAACTGTTTCTTCAGGAAAAAAAAAAAATATATATATATATATATATGCTTGCTTTTAATTTCATGGACCATGTTTAACTTTTATTTTCTTCATATCCTTCATCATGACCTGAAGCCACCTTGCTTGTGTCTTCCTTTGCTTGTCCGGCCACAGGCACTAGGTTGCTGGCTGCTGAAGAGCAGGCAACCAGGGGTCCTGCTAGCCCTGCATCCCACCTGCCAGGCGTGGGCCATCTTCATCTTTCCCTACTCTTACTTTCTTCTGGGTGTGGGCTTGCTTCATCTTTTCCCATTCTTATTTTCATTCATTATTTTTTGTCTGGTTGCATCATCTGCAGTTTTGCAAGCCAGCTTGAATCTCTTTCTGGAAAAAGGCCAGGCATACACAAGTACATTATTAATCCATACCTGTATTAGCTTAGATTCCAACACTTGATTACCCAGAGAGGTGGATGTTATACAGGTGGATGTTACATCAGCATCCTCTTTCAGAGACAAATCGACTCCTTTATTCAGCTTATTTCTTTCTCAGTATCTGTTACACACTGGTCACTGTACTAGGGGTCAGAGTATCAGACACTAAACAAGCAGACAAAAAATTAAATTCTGACAAAGTACAATTAATGCAAGGGAGAAAATAAGCAGAAAAACAGGGATGGGTGTCAGCATTTGTACAGGAAAGTGCATGCAAGGCCTCTCTGAGGAGGTGACATTTCAGCAGGGACTGGAAGACAAGGAGAGGTGGGGGGAGTCATCCCGGTGAGCAGCACAGAGAAACAGCCGGTTGGGTTTTAGGAATGACAGAGGCCCGTGTGTATGAAGGGGATGGGACAGGTATCAAGAGAAGACAGGGGTTGGGCATGGTGGCTTACGCCTGTAATTCCAGCATTTTGGGAGGCCAAGGCGGGCAGATCACTTGAGGTCAGGAGTTCGAGACCAGCCTGGCCAACATGGTAAAATACCGTCTCTGCTAAAAATACAAAATTAGGTGAGCGTGGTGGCACATGACTGTAGTCCCAGCTACATGGGAGGCTGAGGCAGGAGAATTGCTTGAACCCAGGAGGCAGAGGTTGCAATGAGCTGAGATCATGCCACTGCACTCCAGCCTGGGTGACAGAGTGAGACTCCTTCTCAAAAAAAAAAAAAAAGAGAGAGAGAGAGAGAAGATAGGGAGGCAGCTGCCAGCCAGGCAGGGAGGCCCACTAGGTGAGGAGCATATGTTTTGTTCTTAGTGCCATGGGAAAGCTCCATTTGAACATGGAAGTGACAGGTTCCAATCTGCTGTTGTCTGCTTTTTTTTTTTTAGATAGAGTCTTACTCTGTCACCCAGGCTGGAGTGCAGTAGCACCATCTCAGCTCAATGCAACCTCCACCTCCTGGGTTCAAGCCATTCTCCTCCCTCAGCCTCCCAAGTAGCTGGGATCAATCTGCTTTAAAAAGATTATTCTACATTCATACTATAGAATATTATACAGCAATAAAAAAACACTGATACACACGACCACTTGGATGGATCTCTAGGGCATTATGCTGAGAAAAAAAAGCCAACTTCAAAAGGTCACATATGCATGATTCCATTTATACAACACTCTCAAAATGACAAAATTATTGAGATTAGTGGTTGCCTGGGGTTAGGGACAGGGGAGGAGAAGTAGACTGAGTATGACTATAAAGGGTAGCACAAGGGAGATATCTGGTGATAGAACAATTCTGTATCTTGATTGTGGTGGTAGCTACATGAATCTACACTTAGGATAAAATTACACAGACTGATACTCACACACAGCACACAAAAATGAGTGCAGGTACAACTGAAATCTGAATAAGCTCTATGGATTGTACCCATGTCCATTTCCTGGTACTGACAGTATAATATAGTTATGTAAAACAGTGACATTGGGGCAAGCTGGATGAAGGATCTGTGAGACCTCTCTCTTCTATTCTTGCAGGTTCCTGTAAATCTATAATCATTTTCAAAATAAAACATTTTTATAAAAGTTTACCATCTGTGTGGGAAGGAAGGGTGCATGTAGGAAGTTTAGAGGATGACAGAGTAGCAGCAGTGGAGACAGTGAGGCCCAGAGGGAGGGGAGAGCTTTGGGAACAAGTGATGAATGGAGGGATCCATTTCATCAGAGGCAGGGTTAGGGAAAGGAAGAAGGGAGTCCCAGGTTTTAGACCTTAGTCACTTGGGGAGAATGGTGGTGCCAATTACTGAAATGGTGAAGAATGGCAAAAGACCAGGCTTATGTGGACAAACAGACCTTTTTATTGTTGCTTACTGTGACAAAGTTCACAGAAAGAAGCAAGTATTAAAATGTGCAAATATAGAAGCCAACAGAGCAATGGAAATAATGCGTATACAAATACAACATATTCATTTTTTGTACAGATGGGGTCTCCCTATGTTGCCCAGGCTGGTCTCAAACTCCTAGGCTCAAGTGGTCCTCCTACCTTGGCCTCCCAAAGTGCTGGGATTACAGCCGTGAGCCACCACACATGCCAGGCCAAGTTTAATTAATTACTCTAATGCATTGCTTGCATCTAACCACTACCCAGGTCAAGAAATAAAACCCTGGAAATCACTCACCCTCATTGTTCCTCCTGATCACAGGTATCCATAAACCACTGCCCTGATTTTTAGAGTAATGGCATCCTTGATTTTCTTCCTAGTTTATGCATGGGCCATGTTCGGTTTGAGATGCCGTAAGACATCCAAATGAATGTTTGAATTCAAAGACCTCTAAACTTCCATCCAATACCAGTGTCAGGCTTTCAAATACTGCCAATTCTTCATGTCCTGTAGGCCATTCCCTTCTTGAGGCTGGAAGAAGTGACACCCATGACAACATCACGTACACTTCAATGTTGTAAACATTTGAAGAAGATGATCAGTGTTTTAGGGCTTGCTGCAAGATGTCCTTGTGCCTTGTTATTTCCTTTCCTCCACTGTTACTTGTGAAGTCTTGAATGTTGAATTTATTTCTACACATATTTCCAGAACAATACCTTTTGAGCATAATTCAATAGATTGGTGAGTGCACAGGGGGCTGCAAGAAGAAGGGTGGGGAGTCATGAGGTCAGGAGAGTGAGACCATCCTGGCTAACACGGTGAAACCCCGTCTCTACTAAAAATACAAAAAATTACCCAGACATGGTGGCAAGCATTTGTAGTCCCAGCTACTCAGGAGTCTGAGGCAGGAGAACTGCTCGAACCTGGGAGGCAGAGCTTGCAGTGAGCCGAGATCACGCCACTGCACTCCAGCCTGGGCAACAGAGGGAGACTCTGTCTCAAAAACAAAAAAAGAAAAAAAAGGGTGGGGAGTTCTTGAAACTTCCCCTAAACAGTGCCTTAGGCAAACCATACCACCTCATCGGAATGCTGCAGGTGGATGTTTTCCTGAGGGAGTGCTCTGGCCTTCTCCCTAGCACAGTGTTGAAAGCATCATTCCTCTGCATGCTCCTCCAACACGCTTGCCTCCAGGATGCACTTCTGTGTTTATAATCCTTCACCAGGGTTACACTGTAGCATGCAGGGTCCCCTGCATTGATGCCTCTTGGTGTACAGGCTTGAATCTGCATAATACAAGGGCCCCCAATAACGAGATGCCAAAACACTGAATTGTCTGTTATTGCAACCATTAATTAAGACATATGTGCACGAATATCTTATGCACATATTTCTAGATGCCCACACATAGAAAGTGCTAGAAAAACCTAAGATATCGCTGTTTTGTGTCCATTTTGTACATATGAGATCTGAGTGATCCAGGGACAGTTTCTGGGGCCAAGGGATTTACTCCCTCCTCTTCCCTTTAATTTGAATATAGAGAGACTTGGGACCCCCAAGTCCAGTGGTGGGCACATAGGACTCTTCTGATCTAACAGGGACCTGCCCCTGGATGCAGTGGGTACAATGGGGACCGCTAGAGATGATTCTGACCCTCTGTAGCTGCCTGATCTCGGGTAACTTTCTCAAAGTCTTTGTGCCCCAGCTTCCTCTTTGCTAAAAGACAGATGTACCAGCACCTACCTCAGAACTACTTTACAAGAGCTATTCGTATACAAAACTCAGCACAGGGCAGTTAGGGCTTATTAACTCATGCTGCTTAGCATCTATCATTTAACACTAGGTGCCAGACACTGCAAAACGTGGTGCACGAATTAACTCCTTTCATCCTCATGAGAGGGCAAAGAGGGAGTTCCTATTATCAACCCCATCTTGCAGATGCTCAGAGAGTTAAGTAACTTGCCCTAAGTTACACAGGTAGTGAACTGCTGTGCTGCGCGTCTAACCCAGCTGACTTAGCCACTCTGCTTTGTGACCTCCAACATCTTCAGTGAATTCAGTTCAGTTACGGGGTTCTGACAGGTGGTGTCAGTAGCCACTTTTGTGCTGGTCCAGGGTAATGCTCTGCCCTAATTGGTCAGAATCTGTGGAAGTAACCGCAAGAAAACCAACTGGGAGGCACATTTCTAAGCCTATTGATGGTGGTGACCATACTTAATGAGTTTTATTTGTTGTACCTAAAACAACTGATAATGTCCAGCTCAACAGGCCCCAAAGCTCACAGGAGATACTAAAAGGATAATACCCCGCTGTTTCTTTTGGAGACTTCCTGTAGCAGATTCCTCCCTTCTCCTGGCTTACAGGGACCACAGCAGACATTTGTGAGCATTTCCTCTGAGCTAGAAGCTGTTCTAAGAATCCACATGCACTGTCCCATTCCATTCTCACAGTATTCTCACATGAGAACCAGCTCTCATCATCCTAACAAGGGCGAGTCCGTGTCCAAAACCACACAACAGTAACAGAGGCAGGACTTCATTCACCTCGGGCCCTCTAGGCTCAATGCCATGCACTTGACCTCTGTACTACACCATTACCTGAAGGAAGAGTGTTTGTTCTGCATATATCACCTTTTTACTCTTTTCTTATTTTTTTGCAAATATCATCTTATTCATCATCAGCAACAATATAAACTGCTACTATCTTATTTCTCTCTTCACTTACAGCATTATATCCAAATGGTGCGTTGAAATTTGACCAGAAGGCACAAGTCTTATGATTCCCAAATTCACTGGACTTGCATTTAAAATCACAGTGCTCAGCCGGGCACGGTGGCTCACACCTGTAATCCCTGCACTTTGGGAGGCCAAGGCAGGTGGATCACCTGAGTTCAGGAATTTGAGACCAGCCTGGCCAACATGATGAAACAGCGTCTCTACTAAAAATACAAAAAATTAGCTGGGCGTGGTGGCACACCCCTGTAGTTCCAGCTACTTAGGAGGCTGAGGCAGGAGAATCACTTGAACCCAGGAGGTGGAGGTTGCAGTGAGCTGAGATAGCATCACTGCACTCCAGCCTGGGCAACAAGAGCAAAACTCTGTCTCTAAATAAATAATCAAATCACAGTGCTCATTGACGAACTATATATAATACAAGGGCTACTAACAGTCAATTTTTAACAATTTTCATTAATAGGTAACACAAACCCATTTGAAATGTTTTAAAATGGTAAATATTTAAAGCAAAAGTTGCTGCCTACCCCCATACTTAAAAAAACAATCTGATGAAAGCCATGGACTTTCTCCGGAAATGTGGATATTTACATTAAAAGAAAAAAAATCATACCTGCACCTTCAAGGAGTTCCCAGAACCCCTGAGGCCCATCCATTGACCCCAGTGATAAGAAGTTCTATGGATTTATAGTTGGTGAGATTCTCTGTGAAGCAAATGTTTTTCCTTCGATTTGCATTTTATAACTCCTGGTGCAAGAAGGCCCTCCTTCTCTCTTTCTACTTCTATAGACACAAATATGGTATATTCTCTCATGTACTGTCATCATCACCTATATTTATCATAAGAATAGATTTTCCTTTTTTATATTCTGTGTTTCAAACTAAAGTCACCACAAATCCTTCAGTTGTATAAAACACAAACAAAATTTTAGCTTCATCATTTCACTAAACTGATGCCTCAGCTAATGTGCAGACCTTTAATTTTCAAGCCTAAACTTGTCCTTGAACTGATTTGTAGATTTCCTACAGAATATGCTCAGCATCCATATAGTATTAGAGGAATAAAACAGGTCCATTTAAAGGAGTAGTTGGGATAGGTTACACCCTTGCTACAAAAGCAGTCTACTTGTTCACCTAAGAAAAACACAAATGTTGACAATATGGTTATCTCTTCTTGTTACTCTTTGCAGGAGACTTTGGATTTAAAAATGCTTCACATACACTTTACTTACAGCATAATATCTAATTGGTGGGTCAAAATTTGGCCAGAAGTCACAACTCTTATGATCCCAAAATTTGCTGGACTTGCATTTCGAATTAAGATGCTCACTGATGAACTACGATATAGTCCCAAGAATTTGTCATTGTTGCAAGTTCACTTAAGAAGTGATCATGTGCTTCCAGCTCCATGTATATTATCAATAATCCTCATGACAATCCTGCAATGTATCAGAACACAAATTTTACAGACGAGGAAACTGAGGATCAAAGAATTTAACTACCTTACCCAAGGTCACACAGCTGGGAAGTGGCCCATGACTTGTCTGGCTTAAGAACCCACACTTTTTCAGCTACCATGTTGCCTTCCTGGCTTTGGCCTGACTTTGGCTTCAGACCAGTATTTGTACAGGGTCCCCACTGCAAATGGAAATGTTTACTTCACCCCAGAACAGGGCTGAATTTGCCACATCTCTTCATGTCCTTAAAACTTAAATCTGGCCAGGTGCAGTGGCTCATGCCTGTAATCCCAGCACTTTGGGAAGCTAAGGCAGGAGGATTGCTTGAGGCCAGGAGTTTGAGACCAGCCTGGGCAACATAACGAGACCGCCATCTCTGAATCGTTTTTTAAAAACTAAAAAGGTAAAAATAAAAATTTAAACCTGATAAAGAGGATGATCAAGCAGAACTAGCGGAGAATTTTTTTTTTTTTTTTAATACAGAGTCTCGCTCTGTCGCTCATGCTGGAATGCAGTGGCGCGACCTAGGCTCACTGCAAGCTCCGCCTCCCAGGTTCACGCCATTCTCCTGCCTCAGCCTCCTGAGTAGCTGGGACTACAGGCGCCCGCCACCACGCCCTGCTAATTTTTTTTTGGATTTTCAGTAGAGACAGGGTTTCACCGTGTTAGCCAGGATGGTCTCCATCTCCTGACCTCGTGATCCACCCGCCTCGGCCTCCCAAAGTGCTGGCATTACAGGCGTGAGCCACCACGCCTGGCCCTAGCAGAGAATTGTTTAGATTAATGTCTGCAACACAGCCATATAATCTTTTAGAGTAAGTAAAGTATTTATCAATTTAATTGTAGAACTTTATTTTAAAACCTAAGCATGCATTTAGCATCAGATCCTAAATTGAAAGTGCTGGGCCTACATTCCATATGCCTAAGAAAAATTTTTGTCCATAAAAATTATTCCCAAATGGGCAATTAATTTCAAGATGTCCTGCCATTGGCTCACTTTTGCTCTGTTAAGTAAGATAAACCTGTCCCGGAAAATAACCACCTGCCTATACTGACAGACAGGCAAAGTAAAACCTGGCTTTTCACATAAAGAGATAATGAAACAACTGGACGGTTTCAGTTTGTGTCAAAAGTCACCCTCTCCTTTGATCTGTACCTCAGCTAAGGTGCATCATGAACCTCAGGGGTCATGGGAGAAGAGGAGCAGGGCAAGAGAGAAATTTCAGTCCACCTTGAAGTGTGAAGTGTTTGCTTTTCCCCATCTCACTTCCTCTCTAGTGAAAATCTACCCTCTATATTCCTTAATGAAACTATCATGGCATTCTTCGGCTGCCCTGCCCAAAACTTTAAGAAGCTCAGAACAAACTCATTGCTTTCTGAAAGGCTTCTGGTAATAAACACCATGAAATGTGGAGGTTCTGAGATACACTGTGAGCTTTTTCGAGTCCCCTGTGCTTTTTTTTCTTAATGGAGTAAAGTTTTAATCTTTCGGTAACAGCATTTACACGCAACACCTTTACACTACTGAAAATAAGAATTATAATAATATTAACTAAAAGTCACAGCATTTTGTTTAACCCTTCACAATTTTCCCCTTGTTCCCTACTCAAATGTCATCACAAATTAAAGATCCTGCAGATTACATGTATGCAAAAAGAGGGCTTTTATCTGACTTGGGAGGCTGAGAGGAAAGGCTGATGGAGATAATTTCTACTATTTTTTCTACTCTTAAAGCTTCCTACTTTTCTTTTGTTTCTCTTCCATGACTTTATATCATTGGCAATGCACTAAAATGTGAAATTCTCTCTTTGTACATTTTTGTGTCACCCCTAACTGCAAGGCCCTGAGGCCCCAATAATTTCAAAGTGGAGATAAGCCACTGGGAGCAGCAGTCACTATTCAAGGAATCCTTACCCCACCCTTGTTGGCTTAGTTAAGTCAAAAGTACTCTTATCCTAAATCAGAAATCCTAGAAATGAACGGAGATGTCTCTAGTATCCCTCTTAAAGCAGCAGCCCATAGCAGCATGGGTTCTCAAAGACTCAAGCCTTTTATTTCTCACCTTGCACAACCAAAAAATAAATCAAATACTTGTCATTACAATTTGAAGGTGACACTGATTCCAGTGATTAGCTACTCATTGTAGATCTATCTGGCTGACTACGACATGGAAACATATCTTTGATACGACATATCTTTGATACGACGTATCTTTGATTCGCAGATATGGTTTTTGAGGAATCTGATAATGTGATTGATATTTTCTCATGCCCTCCCAGTAGTGCAACGGTTTACTGAGAGTTGAGGCATTTCTCAAGAGCAGAGAGGACATGTTTGAATCCTGGCTTCAACACTTACTGAGCTGCAGGGACTTTCGGAGGTTTGTGGACCTCCCTGGACCACAGCTGCCCTAAATAAATGAGGGGGATATTATTCATGTCCAGGGTAGCTGTGGCAAGAGTAGACAATGGACACTGCTCCCTATTCAGGAGAAGCAGGGCACCGGGGAAGGAAATTGGCTCCCCATTAGGCCTGCCTCTGCTGTCCAACCCCCATGGACCAGAAGCTGGAGGGAGTCAACCTGAAAGGGCTGTGTTTGGTCATGCCCCAAGCTCTTACGACATGTCATCCAGTTATGTCTTTGAGCATTAGCCATACATTTTTTCCCCCTGGAAACTGAAAAAAATATTTATTTTCTCTCCATGGTTTCCATTTATCCTCCAGACTTGGTCATTGTCCCTGTCCTTAATCAAATTCTCTGCTAACTGGTGGCTTTGCCTAATGAACGCCCTGCATTCTAGCTCTTACAAGCTTGACTCTGTGTATTTTCTCATTTTCACATTCAGTGACCTAGAGCACGTGGTGACTGCTAAGTTACCTTGGGCTTAGTTAGCACTTGTAAGTCTCAGAAGAGGGCTCAGTAAATGCTGGCTAAGGAAATAAAAGCTGAAGTCCATTTTATTCTAAGGATTCCAGATATCAAAGAATTTCTGTGGGTGTATACATCAGGCCAAGAGGAGTTTCACTCATTTTAAGAGTCATTCTCGAGATTCCAACTGCTCCTTGACACTTTTTTTTTATTATTAAAAAATAGAGAGAGAGAGACAGAGACAGGGCCTCACTGTGTTGGCCAGGCTGGTCTGAAACTCCTGGCCTCAAGTGATCTGCCCCCTCGGCCTTCCAAAGTGCTGAGATTACAGATGTGAGCCACCACACTCAGCCTCCTTCATACTTTTAACAGGAATTTGTTTTCTTCTTCTTTAAGAAAGATCTCAAAACAATGTGTAAAAAAAAAAGCCTGAAAGGGAATCATCGAAATGCTAACAGTTGTATTAGATTGGTGGAACTATATATGTTATTTCTATAATATACACATATTCATTTATAATAGTTTACTGTATAAACTTTATTTTAAAAGAAACACTTCACTGATGATCTGTATCAATGTTAATTAAGTATATAAAACGTTCAAGCCTAGGCCAGATGCCATGGCTCACGTCTGTAATCCCAGCAGTTTGGGCGGCTAAGGCGGGTGGATCATCTGAGGTCAGGAGTTTGAGACCAGCCTAGCCAAGGTGGTAAAACCCTGTTTCTACTAAAAATAGAAAAATTAGCTCAGCATGGTGGCACGTGCCTATAATCCCAGCTACTCGGGAGGCTGAGGCAGGAGAATCACTTGAACCTGGGAGGCAGAGGTGGCAGTGAGCCAAGATTGCGCCACTGCACTCCAGCCTGGACAAAAGAGTGAGACTCTGTCAAAAAAAAAAAAAAAAAAAAGGCAGGCCTGGTGGCTCATGCCTGTAATCCCAGCACTTTGGGAGGCCGAGGCGGGCGGATCCCCTGAGGTCGGGAGTTCGAGACCAGCCTGACCAACATGAAGAAAACCCGTCTCTACTAAAAATACAAAATTAGCTGGGCGTGGTGGAACATGACTGTAGTCCCAGCTACTTGGGAGGCTGAGGCAGGAGAATTGCTTGAACCCAGGAGGCGGAGGTTGTGTGAGCCGAGATCACGGCATTGCACTACAGCCTGGGCAACAAGAGCGAAACTCCATCTCAAAAAAAAAAAAAAAATTCAAGCCTCTGTTCTGTCCAGTTCTTTCTTCCATAGTCTTTCTCATTTTATATTTCCATGAGGAGTATCCTAATGTCAGCTATAGATTTAAATAACCACCATGAGAAGCCTGACTTTATTGAATATTGAGTGTCTATTCTATTTGTGAGATATACTGAGTTATAAGAGGACAAAATAAGGACTTGGGCATAGTTCTGAACAACAGACAGACACTACATAGAGGCACACACTGATATGAAACTCTGATATCCCTGTTTCTCTTGAGTTTGTTCCTGGATTTTAAATGGCCTGCGTTATATTTGGTAGCACCCAAACATCTGCCCAAAGCGATACCTTGAAATGATCTCTGCATCTGTGTCATTCACACAGAAAACAGCATTTCCAGAGCTGCAGAAACACAAGGAAAAGAACAGATAAGGTTGAGAGAGTTAAGAGAAGCATTGTGATGTGGCTGTTGCTTGTTCCACCTGACAGTTTACCTGCGTCTCCTTTTCCATCACTGCAAGTTGTCAAGGTGTTTGTGGATAAACACAGCCCCTTCTCTTAATGATCCATCTTCTCACACTGCTTGATTTATGCACGGATCACTGCCTACCCTTGGTGAAATGGCCAAGAAACCTCAACAGGCTTTTAAAAAAATGAATCAGATGCTGATTGAACTGCTGTACAATGCAAGATATTGTCTCTGTGTCTCTGTATGTCCCCCATAGACCCTGGATGAGTTGACAGAGTCCCACTGCCAACCAGAAAGACCCTGGCTTCTTAAACTTTTAGGCCTTCCTAAACTCCTAACCCAACCTCCCACTTTTGCAGCCTCAGCTACCACTCCCGTGCCTACAAAAATTTCTTTTTTCTCACTAGCTGTTGTCTCTTTTTACCTCCACGCTGTTCATTCTGTTGGAAACTTCCATTCTTCCTTCTTTAGAGGCCACACAGCTCAAATGCTATCTTCCCCAGAAACGTTCTCCAATTGCCCCAGATTTTCAATGCATAGTCTGCATTCAGGACTGACTAGTGTCCCAAATAGGCTGAGACTATATTAGCGACCTGCTGGCATGGGAGATGTTAAATGAATCCCTGCTGCTACGATGTTATTGAAATTACTTACATATATGTTTAATAGCACAAAGAAATTAAAAAGAAAATCTTTACTGCTTCTGCATTGGCAGTACTCTTTCCTCACACCTGCTTCTCTTTCTCAGTACCTGCTTTGGTAGGTGAGATTTCTCACCCATCCCAGCAGCCAGGGAACCAACGCTTGAGAACTGTTTTCCCCTTTATGGCCCCAGGATGTCATTTCTTCTCCTCATTTGAATGACATCTGGCTTCCAAGATTGATTTGTTGTAATATTATGCACCCAGCTGGCCAGTGGGCTGAAAATCAATTCACCAAATGACCAATTTGCTGGATCAACTCTAACTCCATAGTAAGTCTGAAAAGGTAGGCTGTGGAAAGGGGGATATTTAGGCTAAGTCTCAAAGAATGGGCAGGATTTGGGTGAGCTATTACAAGAGAGAGGCAGGAAGGGGCATTCCAGGAGAGACAACCAGCAATGGCAAAAAACAAACAAACAAAAAAGAATTCCTTTTGGTTAGGATTTCTAACACCTCCCCCTCCAAAGAAAGAGAAGTAATTTCAAAATAAATGATTTGCAAATACAGGATAATTTTCTGGAGTTACATATGCTCTTACTGCTGCAACTGCGTAAATCTTGAGATTTTGTCTTCATTTGATTCAGACTTCGGTTGAGTAGCTGCCTTCTTTTCTCCCACTTCTTGGTAATACAGGTTCTGCTAAAGAATGGAGATCTAGGCCAGGTGCTGTGCCTCACGCCTGTAATCCCAGCACTTTGGGAGGCTGAGGCAGGCGGATCACCTAAGGTCAGGAGTTCAAGACCAGCCTGGCCAACATGGTGAAACCCTGTCTCTACTAAAAATAAAAAATTAGCTAGATGTGGTGGCACGTGCCTGTAGTCCCAGCTACTTGGGAGGCTGAGGCAGCAACCCAGGAGGTGGAGGCTGCAGTGAGCCAAGACTATGCCACTGCACTCCAGCGTGGGTGACAGAGTGAGATTCCATCCTCCCTCCACAAAAAAAAAAAAAAAAAAAAAAAAAGAATGGAGATCTAGCCCTGGAGAATATATTTACCTCCCTAAACTACCCAATTTATGTCAATGGAAATTGGCTTGAGTTTAATGGAAATTGACTCAAGTTTAATGGAAATCGATTCATGCTGTCAAGCATGTCAAATGGAAGGTAAACTCCAGTATATTTGTTCAGTAATTTTGGTAACCTAAATTTTTTTTTTTTCTGAGACAGAGTTTTGCTGTTGTTGCCCAGGCTGGAGTGCAATGGCGCGATCTCGGCTCACCGCAACCTCCGCCTCCCAGGTTCAAGCGATTCTCCTGACTCAGCCTCCTGAGTAGCTAGGATTACAGGCATGCACCACCATGCCCTGCTAATTTTTTATTTTTAGTAGAGACAGAGTTTCTCCATGTTGGTCAGGCTGGTCTCGAACTCCTGACCTCAGGTGATCCGCCCGCCTCGGCCTCCCAAAGTGCTGGGATTACAGGCGTGAGCTACCGTGCCTGGCTAAAAAATTTTTTTTTTTAAAAGAAAAGATTACAGTACATCCAGTGGGCCTGCTGCTTTCCACTAGTTAGGAAACACCCCGTGTTCCTGCTGCTATGATCTTAGAACTTTCTATAGGTGGTGTGACCATAGTGATGATGGAGGGAAGAGTAGCGTATGTCACAAAACACAGGTTCCAAAACCAGATCCATGCGCACACCTGGAGTCCCAGCTACTTGGGAGGCTGAGGCGGGGGGATCACTTAAGCCCAGGAGTTCAAGGCTGCAGTGAGCCATGATCATGCCACTGCACTCCAGCCTGGGCAACAGAGTGAGATCATGTCTTTAAAAACAGAAAAAAGTATTAAATTAGAATTGTCAGATTTCACATAAAAATACAAGACACCAGCTGGGCACGGTGGCTCACACCTATAATCCCAGCACTTTGGGAGGCCAAGGCAGGTGGATCACGAGGTCAGGAGTTTGAGACCAGCCTGGCCAACAAGGTAAAACCCCATCTCTACTAAAAATAAAAACGGCATGGTGGCGTGTGCCTGTAATCCCAGCTACTCGGGAGGCTGAGGCAGGAGAATTGTTTGAACCCGGGAGGCGGAGGTTGCAGTGAGCCGAGATTGTGCCATTGCACTCCAGCCTGGGCAACATCGTGAGACTCCGTCTCAAAAAAAAAAAAAAAATACAGGATACCCAGCTGGATTTGAATTTCAGGTAAAATATGATTTTTTAAAGTATGTCTCATAAAATGTTTGGAATATACTTATACTAAAAATCATTCATTATTTATCTGAAATTAAAATTTAACTAAGCATCCTGTATTTTGTCAATCAATGTATCTTCTAACTAAAGAAACTTAAGGCTGGGCACGGTGGCTCACACCTGTAATCCCAGCAGTTTGGGAGTCCGAGGTGGGTGGATCCCCTGAGGTCAGGAGTTCAAGACCAGCCTGGCCAACATGGTGAAACCCCGTCTCTACTAAAAAAATAGAAAAATTAGCCAGGCATGGTGGCATGTGCCTGTAATCCCAGCCACTCAGGAGGCTGAGGCAGGAGTATCACTTGAACCTGGGAGGCAGAGGTTGCAGTGAGCCGAGATCACGCCACTGCATTCCAGCCTGGGCACCACCGTGGGCTCCTACAACACCCTTGTCATAAAAAAAAAAAAAAAAAAACAGAATAGCTTCAAAAAACATCAAATACTTGGGAGGCCAAGGTGGGCGGATCACCTGGGGTCAGGAGCTTGAGATCAGCCTGGCCAAACATGGCAAAACCCCATTTCTACTAAAAATACAAAAATTAGCCAGGCATGGTGGCATGAGCCTGTAATCCCAGCTACTAGGGAGGCTGAGGCAGGAGAATCGCTTGAACCCAGGAGGCAGGGGTTGCAGTGAGCCAGGGTCGTCCCACTGCACTCCAGCCTGGACAACAGAGCAAGAGTCCGTCTTAAAAAATAAATAAATAAATAAATAAATAAATAAATAAATAAATAAATAAAATAAACAAAACAATCAAATACTTAGAAAAAAATTTTAACAAAATACATGCAATGTCTGCATCTGAAAACCACAAAACACTGACGAAAGAAATCCAGAAAGACCTAAATAAATGGAGATAAACACTGTGTTCATGCATTGGAAGACTCAATATTGTTTGTTTTTGAGACAGGGGCTCGCTCTGTCACCCAGGCTGGAGTACAGTGGCAGACTCTTGGCTTACTGCAACCTCTGCCTCCCAGGCTCAAGCCATCCTCCCACCTCAGCCTCCCAAGTAGCTGGGACTACAGGCATATGCCCCTCCCCTCCAACACATCAGGCTAATTTTCGTATTTTTTTGTAGCGATTAAGACCATGTCATCCACAGTGGTCTTAAACTCCTGAGCTCAAGCTATCTACCTGCCTTGGTCTCCCAAAGTGCTGGGATTACAGGTGTGAGCCCCCATGTGTGGCCGACTCAATATCGTTCAGATGCCAATTATCTCTAAATTGACTTATAGCTTTATTACTATGTCAATCAAAATTCCAGCAAGAGTTTTTGTAAAACAATATGCTGATTCTAAAATTTATATGGAAAGGCAAAGAAACTAAAATAATCAAAACAATTTTTTAAAATAACAAAGTTGAAAGACGCACACTACTTGAGTCTCATTACAAAGCTACAGTAATCAAGACAAATCAATGGAACAAAATAGCAAATAGAGAAGTAGAGATACATATATACAACTCATTGATTTTCTACAAAATTGCAAAAGCAATTTAATGAAGAAAGAAAAGACATTCCAACAAATGATGCTGAAAGAATTGTACATCCTAATGCAAAAAAAAAGAGAGAAATGAATCTCAATTTATACCTCACATCCTACGCAAAAATTAACTAAGCATGGATCATAAAATCTAACACTATAAAAGTTGTAGGAAAAAATATTTGTTACTTTGGAATAGAAAATGATTTCCTAGATATGACAGAAAAGCATGTTCCTTGAAAGAATTTTTTTTTTTTTTTTGAGACGGAGTCTCACTCTGTCACCCAGGCTGGAGTGCAATGGTGTAATCTCAGCTCACTACAACCTCCACCTCCTGGGTTCAAGCGATTCTCATGCCTCTTGAGTAGCTGGGATTATAGGCACCTGCCACCACACCCAGCTAATTTTTTTAGTAGAGACGGTGTTTCTCCGTGTTGGCCAAGCTGGTCTCAAACTCCTGACCTCAAGTGATCCAACCACCTTGGCCTCCCAAAGTGCTGGGATTACAGGCATGAGCCACCATGCTGGGCATTTTTTTTTTTTTTTTTTTTTGAAACAGGGTCTCACTCTGTCACCAAGGCTGGAGTGCAGTGATGTGATCACAGCTCATTGCCACTTCAATTTCCCAGGCTCAAGTGATCCTCCCACCTCAGCCTCCCAAGTAGCTGGGATTGCAGGCATATGCCACCACGCCTGGCTAATTTTTGTAGTTTTTGTAGAGACGAAGTCTCGCCATGTTGTCCAGGCTGGTCTTGAACTTCTTGGTTCAGGCAATCCTCCTGCCTGGGCCTCCCGACATGCTGGGATTATAGGCATGAGCCACAGCACCCAGCGTATTTTGTATCTTAACTATGACAGTGGTTATACATCTGTGTTTGTGAAAACTCATGGACGTGAACATTAAAATGGTGAATTTAATGTATGTAACTTAATATAATTTATTTAATTTAATTTTTTTTTTTTGAGATGGAGCTTTGCTCTTGTTGCCCAGGCTGGAGTGCAATGGTGTGACGTCGGCTTACTGCAACCTCTGCCTCCCGCACTCAAGCGATTCTCCTGCTTCAGCCTCCTGAGTAGCTGGGATTACAGGCACCCACCACCACATCTGGCTAATTTTTTGTATTTTTAGTAGAGAAAGGGTTTCACCATGTTGACCATGGTTGGTCTTGAACTCCTGACCGCAGGTGATACACCCGCCTCGGCCTCCCAAAGTGTGATTACAGGTGTGAGCCACCACGCCCGGCCAATTTATTAAAATTTTTAAAAAGAAGTGAGACATGTAAATACCAGAGCTGTGTAAATGCAAAGTTTATTAGATACTGATCATCCCATAGGTGACAAATGGAGTGACAGTGGCTGGGTTTGGAAGCAGAGACAACCAGGGAACTGCTGAGAAAAGGTGAAAACAAGGAATCGGCAAGAGACTATTTGGAGGAACATCTGGTTGTGAGAAACAGGAAAGAGTCACAGACTTGAGATGAGAAACTGTGGGGCTGCCACACCTGGGCCTGAATTGCTCATTGATCAGCATTACAGAAGGAGTGCTCCAGTTGGTGGTGATGGTGGAGGACTCAGGGCAGACCTCGGGAGAGAAGCCCAGTGAATGGCTCATTGTGTGCCGAGTCTAATGCGTTATCCTTATGTAGTGGTGCAACGGAAAGAATGCAGAACCAGGAATCAGGATATCTGAGTCCCAGGCACAGCCCAGCCAGTAATGAACTGTGTGACCTGTGAAATCAGATGAGCCTCAGAGGCCACATCTGACTGGAGAGTTTAGAAAGGTGGAATCTCGGCCAGGTGTGGTGGCTCATGCCTGTAATCCCAGCACTTTGGGAGGCCAGGGCGGGTGGATCACTTGAGGCCAGGACTTCGAGACCAGCCTGGCCAACATTGTGAAACCCCGTCTCTACTAAAAATAAAAAAATTAGCCAGGCATTGTGGTGCACACCTGTAGTCCCAGCTACTCAGGAGGCTGAGGCAGGAGAATCGCTCGAACCTGGGAGGTAGAGGTTGCAGTGAGCCAAGACTGCACCACTGCACTCCAGCCTGGGCAAAAGAGTGAGACTCTGTCTCAACAAAAAAAAAAAAAAAAAAAAAAGGAAAGATGGGGCCTCAAGACCCTTCTACTGTGAACCATCTCTTGGTTACATAATTTATACCCTAAAATGAGTTCACTAGAATATACATTTGCACAGTCGTTTACAGTTTATAAAGCACTCTTAGCACCAACCTTATTCACCCCTGGCAGCAGTGAGGGTGTGCTATTCCTCTTTTCCATATGAGGAAGCTGCTCCTCGGAGAGGCTAATTAGTCTTGTGTAAAGTCACTCCAAGTCCAGTACTCTTTTGGTCATCCCACACCAAGGAGCAGGGTAGTGCCTGCATTTTTTAAGACCAGACTGAGGGATGGCCCACTGGGGAGAAGGCTTTGGGCCCAGAGCCAGACAGGAGAACTCATTCCTGGAAAGAGCTACAGTGAGAACGCTCCAGGTGTGTAAACACTTCTTCCTCTGCATCTCAGCCTTTGCCTGGTGGTGGCCCCACTTCCAGTTCACAGGTTTTAAATACTTGCGGTAGTAGGTGTGGTAGTTTGAACTATGACCCCTCAAACATGCCTTCCTCCTAATTCCAGAAGCAATGAATATGCTACCTCTCCATGCTAAAGGGGATTTTGCAGATGGGATAAAGTTAAAGATCTTGCAATGGGAGATTATCCTGGATTATCCGGGTGGGTCCAATGTAATCACAAAGGTCATTCTAAGAGTGAGGGAGGAGGGTCAGTTAGGAAAAGCTGAAGACAGAAGAGGTTGGTGTGGTGCACTTTGAAGATGGAGGGGGGGCCACAAACCTAGAAATGGAGGCAAGGAAATTGATTCTCCCCTGAAACTTCTGGAAGGAACGCGGCACTATTGACACCCTGATTTTAGACTGTTGGCCTCCAGCACTGTAAAGCGTAAATTTGTGTTGCTTAAGCTACCAAATTTGTGGTAATTTATTACAACAGAAATAGGAAACCAACACAGTAGAGAAGAAGAAACATTGACCCTATGGAATTAGGTACATTCAGAAAAGTTAAAGCCAAAGATTCTTTAATTATTTTCCCACATTTAAAATAAAGCAAAATGAACACACACACACACACACACACATCTATCCGATGACAAAATGGTCATAATTTTGCAGTGTTTAGGAGACACTGTTTAACACTTCAGAACCCCAAGTAAATTGGGAACAAAGACACTTAGAATTCTTTTTTACCCAGAACTGTGCTGAAACTAATGAACTGCAGGGTGGAAGAGTAACTTTTATTAATGCAAATGCATTTCAGGGGAGAAGGCACTGAATTGAGAAAAATACAAGATTTAAAATTCAATTGGAAATTTGGATGATTCTATCCACGATTTCTGACCCAGTTTCAAATTTGCCACCTTATCTCTATAAATACACTTAGACTTTTCATGTGCAGATTTGCATTCAGAAAATCCACTCTTGGTTCTCTGAAAACAAGTATTGAAATATCTTAGAGATTTACCAAAAAAAAAAAAAAAAGTGTATGGGAATCAAGCTTCCTTTTCCTTTTGAAAATGTATATGATATTTGTTTTAACCCAGCTCTGGCTTTGAGAGTGATCTACTGTTCTGTCGCCCTAAGCGTGAGTTTAGTGGTCATTCCAGTATGTGTTAACAGACAGTGACATCATCTGGAAGCAGGAAATGGCTCTCAGGTTACCATATAAATTGACTTAAGCTTCAGAGAGGATTACAGGGCAGACCTCTGCTAAGTGTGGAGATGCCATTACAGCTAAATCAAAGGTAACTGCGAGGTCTGGCAGGCACCTGTCAACAGGTAAGGGAAGGAGAAGCCCACAAGGAGCCTTGAGTCAGGATTACATTCTCCAAGCTTTATTTTTATTTCAGGTTAAAGGGTCACACAGAGAAGCCATTCGCAGTGGTCTTTATTTATGGTTCTCAGAGGCCCGGCTGGTGAAGCGTCATGAAGAAGAGGGATGGTCCAGGTGGGATCCCCATCTCCTGGCCCAGCTGATGACAGATGGAGGGCCTTGAGCTTTGTGAAAGCCTGCCTTTTTATCCATGTGCATTAATGTTTGCAGGCAAACATGAGAGCTCATCCTTTGTTACCTCTCTTATGGGGAGAGGTATGTGTTTTCCAAGCCTCCTTACTCCTTGGCCACCTGAAAAGAATTATTTCCACTACCTGTTGTTGGCCTTTGAAGGACAGATGAGGAGGAAGCTGCATCACTGACTGGCAAGCTTGGCTGGAGAGAGTCTCACAAGACTGTCAGCCAGCTGATGTCTAGCAAGGGATTCTCTGATAACTGATGTATTAGCAATAAAGTATACCCATTCCAAAAGACAGTTAGTTCCATTGAGTCACATGACTCCTGAAAACAAGAGATTTTAGCATCCAAAACAACAAAGCTATAATGGCTAAATGATTAGAAGTAATATTTTGGAACAGTAAATGGACGCTGGAAGGCAGTTGAAAATATTGTCATCACGCCAAAAAGAAATTCCATGCCCACTGGCAGTCACTACCCATTTCTAATCATTAATTCCTTCCAGCAACCACTAATGCATTTTCTGTCTCTATGCATTTGCCTATCCTGAATGTTACATATAAGTTGAATCCTACAATATTATGTGGTCTTTAGCATCATGTTTTCTTTTTTTTTTTTTTTTTTGAGATGGCGTCTTGCTCTGTCACCTAGGCTGGAGTGCAGTGGTGTGATCTCGGCTCACTGCAACATCCACCTCCCAGGTTCATGCCATTCTCCTGCCTCAGCCTCCCGAGTAGCTGGGACTACGGGCACCCGCCACCACGCCCAGCTAATTTTTTTTTAATTTTTTATTTTTAGTAGAGACAGGGTTTCACCGTGTTAGCCAGGATGGTCTCGATCTCCTGACCTCGTGATCTGCCCACCTCAGCCTCCCAAAGTGCTGGGATTACAGGTGTGAGCCACCGCGTCCAGCCAGCATCATGTTTTCAAGGTTCATTCATGCTATAGCATGTATCAGGACTTCATTCCCATTTATTGCCGAATAATATTCCTTTGTATGGCTATACCACTTTCATGTATCCAGTCATCAATTAGTGAACACTTGGGTTATTTTCCTTGGCCAGACATGGTGGCTCACGCCTGTAATCCCAGCACCTTGGGAGGCCAAGGCAGGTAGACTGCTTCAGCCCAGGAGTTTGAGGCCAGCCTGGCCAACACACTCAGACCCTGTCTCTACAACAATACAAAAATCAGCGTGGCATGGCGGTGCACGCCTATAGTCCCAGCTACTCAGGAGCCTAAGGTGGGAGGATTGCTTGAGCCCAGGAGGTCGAGGCTGCAGTAAGCCAAGATTGCCCCACTGAACTCCAGCCTGGGCATTGAAGTAAGACCTGCCTCAATAAATAAATAAATAAATACAATTCAAAAACAAAAAATAAATGAACACTTGAGTTATTTTTCCTTTTGGGCAATCCCTCTGAACTTAAAGATGCCTCTGTGTTTCTCTCCCTACTATCCATACTTATTACTTTAGTCTTATGTCGTCTTTGATGTGTGACTTTTTTTTTTTTTTTTTTTGAGACAGGGTCTCGCTCTGTCACCCAGGCTTGAGTGTAGTGGCGTGATCTCAGCTCACTGCAGTCTTGACCCCCCAGGCTGAAGCCATCTCCCACCTCAGCCTCCTGAGTAGCTGGAACCACAGGTATAGTCCATGATCCTGGCTAATTTTTGTATTTTTGTAGAAATGGAATCTCACCATGTTGGCCAGGCTGGTCTCAAACTCCTAGGCTCAAGTGATATGCCCACCTCAGCCTCCCAAAGTGCTGGGATTACAGGCATGAGCCACCACACCCAACCATAATTATACTATACTAAACTTTTTAAATGTAAGTTTGCATGCGCACAGAAAAAAAAAGTGATCAACAAAAAAAGAGGAGTCAGCATTATTAGTCATCAGAGAAATGCAAATTAAAACCACAATGAGATATCCTTACATACGTATTTACAATGGTTAAAATTAACAAGACTGCCCACATCAAATACTGGTGAAGATATGGAAGAACCAGAACTCACAAATATCCCTGCTGGGAATGTAGATGGCACAATCACTCTGGAAAAAAGTCTGGTAGTGTCTCAAATTTAAGCATATGCCTGCCATTCCATTCCTAGGCATTTATCCAAGAGGAAGGAAAGCATATGTCCATACAAAGACCTGTACACTAATGCTCATGGCAGCTTTGTATGCACAGGTTGAGTATCGCTTATCCAAAATCCTTGGGACAAAAAGTGTTTCAGATTTTGACTGTTTCTAATTTTGGAATATTTGCATATACATCATGAGCTATCTTAAGGATGAGACCCAAGTCTAAAATATTCATTTCCGTTTCATATACACCTTATACACACAGCCCGAAGGTGATTTTATAAAATATTTTTTAGCAATTTTGTGCATGAGGCTGGGCATGGTGGCTCATGCCTGTAATCCCAGCACTTTGGGAGGCCGAGGTGGGTGGATCACTTGATATCAGGAGTTCAAGACCAGCCTAGCCAACGTGGTGAAACCCCATCTCTACTAGAAATACAAAAATTAGCCGGGCATGGTGGTGCACGCCTGTAATCCCAGCTTCTCGGGAGGCCGAGGCATGAGAATTGCTTGAACACGGGAGGTGAAGGTTGCAGTGAGCCGAGATTGCACCACTGCACTCAGCCTGCGTGATTGAGCAAGACTCGTCTCAAAAAAAAAAAAAAAAAATTGTGCATGAAACAAAGTTTGTATACATTGAACCATCAGAAAGCGAAGATGTCAGGTGCAGAATTTTCTGTTTGTGGCATCATCTCAGTGCTCAAAAAGTTTTGAATTTTAGAGCATTTTGCATTTCAGATTTTTGGATTAAGGATGCTCAACCTATAATAGCCCCAAACTGGAAACAGCGTAAATGTCCATCAACAGGTGAATGTATAAACAAACTGTAGTATATCCATACAGTGGGGGATACTCAACAATAAAATAATAAAGAGGAATGGACTATGAAGTTATTGACTCACACAACAGCAAGGATGAATCTAAATAATTGTGCTGAATGAAAGGAGTCAGACTTTTAAATTATATGATTCAATTTATATAGTTTTAGAAAATGCACACTAAACTAAAAGCAGATCAGTAGGAGCCTCTAAGGTGTTGGCATTAGGAATGGGAGGAGTTACAGAGGGACATGATGACATTTTGGGGGCTGATGGAAATGTTCGCTATCTTGATTGCAGCAATAGTTCTACATGTACATATATATATATTTATTTATTTATTTATCAAATTGTGCACTTTTAAATATGTGCAGTTGATTTTATATCAATTATACCTGAATGAAAGAATAAAAGATGCCAGGTGCGGTGGCTCCCACTTTGGGAGGCTGAGGCAGGTGGATCACCTGAGGTCAGGAGTTTGAGACCAGCCTGGCCAACATGGTGAAACCCCATCTCTACTAAAAATACAAAAATTAGTCAGGTGTGTTGGTTCATGCCTGTAATCCCAGCTACTCGGGAGGCTGAGTCAGGAGAATCGCTTGAACCTGGAGGCAGAGGTTGCAGTGAGCTGAGATCGTGCCACTGTACTCCAGCCTGGGTGACAGAGCGAGACTCCTCAAAAATGGAAAGAAAGAAAACAGGAAGGAAGGAAGGAAGGAAGGAAGGAAGGAAGGGAGGGAGGGGAAGGAAGAAAGAGAAAGAAAAAGAAAGAAAGAAAGGAAGGAAGGAAGGAAGGAAAGAAAGAAAGAAAGAGAAAAGAAAAGAGAAAGAAAGAAAGAGAGAGAGAGAGGAAAGAGAAAAAGTCAAAGGATAGGAAGGAACAATGGGAGGCAATGCACCAGAAGCAAGAAAAAGAAGCAGATGCAGCATACACCTCGAAGCATCCAAAATCCAGAGTCTAGCCATAAAAAAGGAACAAAATCACGTCCTTTCCAGAAACATGGATGCAGCTGGAAGCCATTATCCTAAGAGAATTAATACAGGAACTGAAAACCAAATACTGCATGTTATCTCTTATAAATGAGAGCTAAACATGAGTACACATGAGAACAACAGACTCTGGGGACTACTGGAGGAGGAAGGGAGGGAGAGAGGCAACGGTTTAGCAACTAACTGTTGGGTACTATACTCAGTACCTGGGTGAGGGGATCATTTGTACCCCAAACCTCAGCATCACACAATATACCCAGGTAACAAAGCTGCACGTTTTCCCTGAATCTAAAATAAAAGTAGAAAAAAAAAATTTTTTTTTTTTTTTTTTTGAGACAAGGGCTCACTGTCACCCAGGCTAGAGTGCAGTGGCATGATCAGGGCTCACTGTAGCCTCCACTTCCTGGGCTGAGGCGATCGTCCCACCTCAGCCCCCTGAGAAGCTAGGACTACAGGCATGCGCTACCACATCCGGCTAATTTCTTGTATTTTTAGTAGAGATGAGGTTTCACCATGTTGCCCAGGCTGGTCTTGAACTCCTGGACTTAAGCAATCTGCACACCTCAGCCTCCCAAAGTGCTAGGACTACAGGCATGAGCCACGGCATCCAGCCAGAAAAAAGTATCTTTTAAAAAATAAATAAAAATAAATGCAATTCATTTTTTTTCCTTTGAAATAAATAAATAAATAAAATCTAGAGTCTCCTCCAGGCACAATCCCACTGGCCCTGGCATTGGGAGATGTCATTGTAAGGCTCAGCTCTGCCAGTCACTGGCTCTGACTTCTTAGGCAAATCTCTTCGGAGGTTCAGATGGGATACATTTTCCTCTTCCATGAAACCCCATACAAATGTTTGCAGCAGCAATAAGAACAACAGTGGATACTGTTGACATTTTACTGTTGTTGATATTATAATTATGCTCATCAGTGGATTCAAGCTTTCCCCACAGAGATTTGTGATGACTGAGGATGGGTGTCACCTAGAGTCCCTGTTACTATCTCCATGGAGATCCTTCATGGGCACTTTGCAGAAAACAAACGATTTCCACTTTCTCAGGGCTGCACTGCTGCAATAAGAATCAAGCCATGTTTGGCTAGGTGCAGTGGCTCATGCCTGTAATCCCAGCACTTAGGGAGTCCGAGGCAGGCAGATCACCTGATGTCAGGAGTTCAAGACCAGCCTGGTCAACATGGTGAAACCCCGTCTCTACTAAAAACACAAAAACTAGCCGGCATTGTGGCGGTCGCCTGTAATCCCAGCTACTCAGGAGGCTGAGGCAGGAGAATCAATTGAACCCAGGAGGTGAAGGTTGCGGTGAGCTGAGATCGGGCCACTGCACTCCAGCCTGGGTGACAGAGCAAGACTCTATCTCAAAATAAACAAACAAACAAACAAACAAATAAGAATCAAGCCATGTTTTAGCTTGCACCACATGGAAGTGGATCTACTATCATTTCAGGAGACTTCGTGGTACCCTTTTGCCACAAGGTCTCATGGGTGGAAAAAAAAGAAGTAAGTAATATGTTTTAGTATTTGACATCCCCCACTCCTGAGATGAGATCAGCACAAAAGTACCAGTTATATTTTTTCATGTTCTGAATTTTGCCTGTAACCCTGCTAGTTTGGTTTACTTTTTGTCATTCTTATCTGTAACCTTGTAATGAAAGACAAGCCCTTCATCAAGCTTGAGTCTCCTCCCTGTCTACTAACACAGCCCATGAAAACACCATACTCAAATATTGGCTGCATAATTCCTAGAGCGTACTGCAGAAAATATTCCTGTGACCCTTATAAGAGACTTCTCATCAGCATATGGAAGAGATGAATATTTCTACCTAAGGATGATGGCACCTACAACTGTTCCTGCATTATTTTGAATTTTCTTTAGCATTTTTCTGCTGAGATAGCCTCTTGGATATCATCACATCTTAGCTAGTCAAATGCCGTTAATCTCTTTTTGGGATATAGAGATGGTGCTTCATAAAGTCAATTGTTTTTTAAGATGCCTCTAAAGAAATGCTCTTCTCCTATATTAGTCTGTTCTCACACTGCTAATAAAGGCATACCCGAGACTGAGAAATTTATAAAGGAAAGGTTTAATGGACTCACAGTTCCACGTGGCTGGGGAGGCCTCACAATCATGGTGGAAGGCAAAGCAGATGCAAAGCACGTCTTACATAGCAGCAGGCAAGAGAGCTTGTGCAGGAGAACTCCAGTTTACAAAACCATCAGATATCGTGCGACTTATTCACTACCAGGAGAATGGCGTAGGGGAAACTGTCCCCATGATTCAATTATCTCCACCTTGCCCCACGCTTGACACATGGGGATTATTACAATTCAAGGTGAGATTTGGGTGGGGACACAGCCAAATCATGTCATCTTTTTACAGAGAAAGCCAGCTCACTTTCCCCACTACTTCTTCCTTGGGTGCTGCAGAGTTAGAAATGCCCAGTGCTCAGCAGCAGGGCCAAGCCAGAGCTATTGCTCGGGCCTGGCATAAATAGTGAATTGGTTATTATCTGTGATAACTCCTTCCTGAATTTCTCTGCAGTCTAGAGACCCTGGATCAGTTGAGATATGCTCTCAATTGATCTTCTTGGTAAGAAGGATTCATTAGATTGCATGTTCCTAGTTTCTAGATGCTATTCTTTCTAGCAATGGTATTTTCCCTTTTCCACAGAGGGGATTCAAGTAGTGGTTTCTCCAATTCAATTCATAATTAGACTTCATTCTTCAATCCAACTGCATCTAGCTCGTAGGATTCTAGGAACTCCAAACCTAAACTAGGGCAAAGCCCTGCAGTACTTAGTTTCTTCCTATGTATTTTAAAATTTATTATCTGGGATTTATCTTTTTTTTTTTTTTTTCTGACGGAGTCTCATTCTGTAGCCCAGGCTAGAGTGTGCAATGGCATGATCTCTGCTCACTGCAACCTCTGCCTCCTGGGTTCAAGTGATTCTCCTGCCTCAGCCTCCTGAGTAGCTGGGATTACAGGCACATGCCACCATAGCCGGCTAATTTTTGTGTTTTTAGTAGAGACATGGTTTTGCCATGTTGGCCAGGCTGTTCTTGAACTCCTGACCTCAGGTGATCTGCCCACTTTGGCCTCCCAAAATGCTAGCATTACAGGTGTAAGCCATCGCACCTGGCCTATCTGGGATTAATCTTGTTTATGCACCAGAATGTTACAAAGTACTGAGTTAACAGAATACTGCTTATTCATTTTGTTGAAAGTGTTTATTTAGGAAATTGTCTTAAATTTAGGGCCAGGCATGGTAGCTCACACCTGTAATCTCGGCACTCTGGGAAGCCAAGGCAGGAGGATCGCTTGAGGCCTGGATTTTGAGACCAACCTTGGCAACATAGTGAGACTCCATCTCTACAAAAAAATTAAAACTTAGCTGGGTGTGGTGATACTCATTTGTAGCCTTAGCTACTTGGGAGGATGAGGAAAGATGATTATTTGAGCCTAGACATTCGAGGCTACAGTGAGCTATGATTGTGCCATGGCTTTCCAGCCTAGGCAACAGAGTGAGACCCTGTCTCTGAAAAAGAAAAGAAAGAAAATTATTTTAAATTTAAACCTGGAATGACTTCAGCAGGAAAACAGCTTCAATATTCCCCCTTTTATATAAAATCTTTTTTCTTTTTTTTTTTTTTTTTTTTTGAGACAGAGTCTCGCTCTGTTGCCCAGGATGGAGTGCAGTGGCATGATCTCAGCTCACCACAACCTCCACCTCCCAGTTTCAAGCGATTCTCCTGCCTCAGCCTCCTGAGTAGCTGGGACTACAGGCGTGCACCACAATGCCTGGCTAATTTTTGTATTTTTAGTAGAGACGGGGTTTCACTATGTTGGCCAGTCTGGTCTCGAACTCCTGACCTGGTGATCCGCCCACCTTGGCCTCCCAAAGTGCTGGGATTACAGGTGTGAGCCACTGAGCACATACTTAAAATCTTCACAGTAATCTTTACAGTAAAATTACATATTTTACATACTTAAAATATTTTCAGTAATCTTTACTTAAAATCTTCAGAGTAAAGCGATGTAGGATTTACATGGGAGGATCAAGAGTGGAGAACAGGTCAAGAATATGCAGTTTTCTCACATCCAAACTTGTCTATTTCCTGCAGAAAGCCCACAATCTGCCAAAGAAGGGTGCATCATCAAATAAGCCATAATGTATATTTTGTAGGTGAAAACAGTTGAATAAAAGCAAACTGCAACCTTCAGTGCCATCATCAATTATAGGCTCCTTCAAGGATAAGCTCGAGATTAAAAATAAATACTCCTTACCTTTTACAGAAACAGATTTTTAGGAAGCTAAAGGAACATCTGAAGAGGTACACCATCATCAGACCGTCTGATTGATTAACAATAGGATACAGCAGCAAGGATTTCACAGCAAGCAATCCCCACTGGCCAATTATGTGTTAGGTGCAGTGTTAGACCAGGAAACATGGCAGTAGCCAACCGTGTCATAGCCCTGGAGCTCCAAGACTTTACCCCGGTGTGGCAGTTAGCATGACAATCATGGAAGAAAGGCTCCCTATGGGCAAACAGGTCATCACCCAGGATTTGTCTGTGCACTGGACATCTCTCGGGACACAGTTTTCTAAGGCCTCTAAAATGATGCCCTAAGCACCAATGTCTCTGCACATCGTAGACAGAGCATCTGTCATCTGAGATGACCATCCAATGTCATCTTGGTTCCTTTTCTTCCTCTCTGAGGCATGACTGATTCTAAGCCTTTACATACTACTTATAGAAATAGTTTTGTTTTTGAGATGTTCAAAAACCCCGTTATTCAGGCTTAAATCTCTGGGCATTCAATGCTATATGTGGAGATTTTAAAAAGTTTTAATCTCTGAGCAGCCTATTGGCAGCTACCATTTCTTAGGGTTAACAGAGAAGCCAGATGCACAAGGAATTTGAGTGCCTCCCCCAACAACCCCAAATTGAGGAAAAAATTCCCAAGATCCTACTCACTTTTATTTATTATTTATATTTATTTATTTATTTATTTATTTTAGACACAGTCTCACTCTGTCACCCAGGCTGGAGTGCAATGTCACAATCTCAGTTCACTGCAACCTCCACCCCCCGGGTTTAAGTGATTCTCCTGCCTCAGCCTCCCAAGTAGCTGGGATTACAGGCACCCGCCACTGCGCCCGGCTAACTTTTTATTTTTAGTAGAGATGGGGTTTCACCATCTTGGCTAGGCTGGTCTTGAACTCCTGACCTCGTGATCCACCCGCTTCGGCCTCCCGAAGTGCTGGGATTACAGGCATGAGCCACTGCGCCCGGCCCCTACTCACTTTTAAAATGTAAAATTATGCATTGTATTGTGTAATACAGTCACCTCTGTAGCTTGCAGGACTTCTGAGAGACTAAATTGATCAATAAATGGCGGCCAGGTACAACTGGAGAAGCAAGCTTCAATTCCTGTATTTCTACAGAACCTTTCCCAAAGGTGCTGAAGAATAACTGCGTCAAAGAGACCATAGGCAATGAACTCCCCAGAAGCCTGGGGCCCATATTCGCCTAAACTGTCTCTATCGCAGGCCAGGCGCAGTGGCTCATGCCTGTGATCCCGCACTTTGGGAGGTCAAGGCAGGCGGATCACAAGGTCAAGAGATGGAGACCATCCTGGCCAACATGGTGAAACTGTGTCTCTACTAAAAATACAAGAATTAGCCGGGCATGGTGGCATGCACCTGTAGTCACAGCTACTTGGGAGGCTGAGGCAGGGCAATCGCTTGAACCCGGGAGGCGGAGGTTGCAGTGAGCCGAGATTGTGCCACTGCACTCCAGCCTGGCGACAGAGCAAGACTGTGTCTCAAAAAAAAAAAAAAGAAAGAAAAGAAAAAAAAACTGTCTCTATTGCAGACCTTGTCAGTTTGACAGGCTAGGCATTTCCAAAATCTAACTCCCCCGCTTGATGGGCACCTCAGTGGTGGGGGTAGGAAGTGACAGAGCTGTCTCATTCATGTAAATAAAAGTGACTGCATCCCCCTCATAGCTGTGGGTGGTGGAACTCCTTTTATTTCTAAGATTAAAAGAGCAAGGCTGTAGGGGGCGGAGGAATAACCTTGTGGAAGGGAAGGGGCTGGGGTGGACAGGGGAGTTGGCTTTCAGGAAGCAGAAGTCAGCTGTTTTACAGTATGGATTAGACACACACACTCCAGGTGTTTTGAAACAAGTTTCCCAAAGCACTCAGCAGTCTGCATTCCTTTCCACGACTCTCTAAGAAAAGTGTCTCTTCTGGCTTAGGAAGAATCATAAAAAAATTGCCACCCTGACCCCCTCATCTTAATCCCTCGCCATTTGGCGAACAATAGAGAAAACGCACCTGACAAAGGTGTTGGGCTAATGCCACAGCTCCTTGTCTCTTTCTGAAGAGCTGGGCGGGAGGCAAAAGATCAAGCTGAGCCCCTGATTTGAGTGTCTTTTGGAAATGCACAAAGCTGCAGACGGAAAGGTGGCTTTCATGTGCAAATCATCTGAGGCTGGCGCTACTAGCCTTGGTCCTCCTAGTCTTTGCCCAATGCTTTCTTTAATCTTGAAATTACTCCTCTTTTCAGATCGAATGTTTTTGCCAGACAAGATTTGAAAATACAGAGACACTGAGATGCATTTTCACATGCTCAGTAGGGGGAACAATTTGCCTATTTTGAAGTGGCTGCCATTCAAATATTCTGCCAGAGACTTACTACTGAACAAATAGTACAAAAGCGTCATCAGGTAAAACAAATATCACAAGTCTTCTTTTCAAAAGACTTTCCTCTAAGTACTCTTCATAAAGAGCATCAACAATAAAAGTGAACTAATTTCAAGCAATAAAATTTAGCAGGTAGGCCAGGCATGGTGGCTCACACCTGTAATATCAGCACTTTGGGAGGCCGAGACAGGTGGATCACTTGAGGCCAAGAGTTCGAGACCAGACTGGCCAACATGATGAAACACTGTCTTTACTAAAATACAAAAATTATCCAGGTGTGGTGGCACATGCCTGTAATTGCAGCTACTTGGGAGGCTGAAGCAGGAGAATCACTTCAACCTGGGAGGTGGAGGTTTCAGTGAGCTGAGATTGTGCCACTGTACTCCAGCCTGGGAGACAGAGTGAGACGCTGTCTCAAAAATTAAAAAAAAAATCTAATATGTGCATTAATATGGGAGAGTTAGAACCAAACCTTGCTCTCCTATTAATTTTTGCAAAAGTCAACAGTACATTGGTTATGCAAAGGAATAGACTGAGGATTGGAAGGAAGAACTGCTAGCTCATCCATTCTGTTTTGTTTCATTTTTTTTTCTTTCACCTTCTCGAAATTATTTAACAGGAGAAAATCTAAACAGCAAACAGGAAGATGGTCTATTATAAAGTGCTTGAATGTCTCCAGTTGATTAAATGCAAAAATTATTTATTGGTCAGCAATAGATATAAATGGACACATTAGAAATAATATAGCTCATATCTGTCCAAAATGAAACAGTGCCTCAGCAGTTTAATTTTGATAGTCAATATGCTATATTTTATTGACTAGGACACCTGACAACACTCAATAATAATGTCAAAGTGTAATGACATTAGGGAAATCATGGCATCTTAATTACTTTTGTTTTACCACCACTTCTAATTTATATTTTCCTTAAACGTTAGTGTCACTTTTAGATTAAGTAATAGTAAATTCTCGAAATAAATCTCTGACAGAAGATTTAGCTTTGTTCCAGAAAAATGAATGAAGTCATGGAACCGTACTTTTATTTCACAGAAAGGCTAGGAAAAGTCCAACACGTAACATTTCATTAATTCAACAATTATTTATTAAGCATCCATGCATCTTCTAAAGGGACAGAGGCCTCTACCCACACAGAGTAGAGTGGAGTACAGTAAAGTATAGTACAGTAGATCACAGTAGACTACAGTCGAGTACAATAGAGTAGGGTAGAGTAGGATAGAGTACAGTACAGTATAGAGTGAAGTACAGTAGAGTGAAGTGCAGTAGAGTAGAGCACACTAGAGTAGAGTACAGTAAAACTGAGTAGACTAGAGTACAGTACAGTAGAGTAGGGTTGAGTGGAGTACAGTAGAGTACAGTGGAGTGCAGTAGAGTAGAAAACAGTAGAAGGTGGTAGGGTAGAGTAGATTAGAGTAGAATACAGTAGAGCAGAGTGGAGTAGAGTAGAGTGGAGTGGAGTACAGCAGAGTAGAGTGGAGTAGAGTAGAGTAGGGTAGAGACGAGTAGAGGACAGTAGAGTAAAGTACAGTACAGTAGAACAGAGTGGAGTCAAGTACAGTACAGTAGAACAGAGTGGAGTCAAGTACAGCAGAGTGGAGTATAGTACAGAACAGTAGAATATAATATAATACAGTAAAGTGGAGTAGAGTACAGTAGAGTGGAACAGAGTAGAGTGGAGTACAGTAGAGTAAAGTAGAGTGGAGTAGAGTAGGGTAGAATGGAATAGAGTACAGTAGAGTGGAACAGAGTAGAGTGGAATACACTAGAGTGGGCATTTCTTACCAACACCCCTCTGCCCTGAAGAGGTTTTGTCCTGTCTATGGATGGCTGCAGACTGTAGTATTCAGTACATCGGTTTCCACCAGATCTGTCCAGGCTATACCCACCCTATCCCCAATTCTCAGGCCCCCGCTCTCAGCCCTGACAGGGTACTCATGGCATCCTAAGACATCAACTAATTTTGTGTTAGCCTCCTTCATTCTCTCAGGGCTCTCTGCCTTCCTCTCTCACAATTCGTTCATTTGTGGAGGAAATATTTATTGAGTACCTACTCTGTGCCCAGGACTGGGTTCTATCCCTAGAAGTGAGCAAAAGAGACACAGCCTCTGCCCTGGAAGTCCACAGTCCACAACCCTCTCAGGCAAGCCTCAACCAAATAGTCACAGAAACACATCCTAGTTACCAACTGTGAATGAGCTATGAATAAAGATTAACATGAGACTATTATCAAGGATCCCTCAGCTACTTTGGGGAGGTCATGAAGAGCCAGGGCTGCCTGAGGACGAGGCTGTGAGCCTCTGAGGAGCAGCAGCAACTAACTGGCTGAAAGGCTGGAAAGGTGGTCAGACCAAAGAAGGGGAATTTCCAAGACCCTCAGGAGGAAAAGAGTATTCTTTCTCTCTCTTGTCTTTCTTTTTTTATTGAGACGGAGTCTTGCTCTGTCTTGCCCAGGCTGGAGTGCAGTGGTGCAATCTCAGTTCACTTCAGCAGCCTCGGCCTCCTGGGTTCAAGCGATTCCCCTGGCTCAGCCTCCCGAGTAGCTGGGACTACAGGCATGCATCACCACACCCGGCTAATTTTGTATTTTTAGTTGAGACAGGGGTTTCACCATGTCGGCCAGGCTGGTCTCAAACTCCTGACCTCAGGTGATCCACCTGCCTGGGCCTCCCAAAGTGCTGGGATTACAGGTGTGAGCCACCACACCTGGCCTCTCTTTTCTAACTCTGAATTGTCTCTTATAATTATCCCCAACAAAAAAGCTTGGGGCAAAAAACAACAAAAAGCAGAATCTGCATCTACAAGAACTGTAATTCTTGTAGCTAAGGAAAAGATCCAGAAGGACGTTCAGGGAGGGAGTAATTTCACATATGCAGGGTTTGGAGAGGTGTGGTACTGACGGTCAGTTGTGCCCTAGTATTCTCTGCTTCCCTGGCATGGCTGCCGCAGTACGCCTTTCAGCAGGGCACAGCACGCCCAGCTTAAGACTGCACTTCGCAGTGTCCTTTGCAACCAGGTGGGGCCATGTGACTAAGTTCCAATGAATTTAAGGAGAAATCCATGTCACTTTCTTCGAGGGAAATTATTAATGCTTATTTTCCACTTCCTATCCTTTCACTTTTTTCTTTTTCTTTTTTCTTTTTTTTTTTTTTTTTTTTGAGATGGAGTCTTGCTCTGTTGCCCAGGATAGAGTGCAGTGGCGCAATCTCCATTCACTGCAACCTCTGCCTCCTGGGTTCAAGCAATTCTCCTGCCTCAACCTCCCGAGTAGCTGGGACTACAGGCGCCATGGCTAACTTTTTTTTTTTTTTTGTATTTTTAGTAGAGACGGGGTTTCACCGTGGTCTCGATCTCCTGACCTTGTGACCCACCCGCCTCGGCCTCCCAAAGTGCTGGGATTACAGGTGTGAGCCAGCGCGCCCGGCCTACTTTTTGTATTTTTAATAAAGATGGGTTTCACCATGTTGGCCAGGCTGGTCTCAAACTCCTGACCTCAGGTGGCCCACCTGCCTCGGCCTCCCACAATGCTGGGATTACAGGCATGAGCCACCGTGCCCGGCCCCTATCCCTTCGCTTTCCCAGGGGTAGGAGCATACATGTGGTACTAGGAAGCCAGCTGCTGTGGTGGGGTTGAGGACGAGAGGTGAAAGAATCTTAAGAGAAGGTGCCTGCGTTCCTAGGAGCCCGGAGGAGCAGAACTACCTCCCTAGTCTAGACTGTTCCATGAGAGAAGCCCACTGTCATCTTGTATTTTGGGGTCTTTCTAAGTTTGCCTGTTCCTTAATTAACACAAGAGAGGTTATCTTATTCAATTATTTTGTCTTTACAATGCCAACCAAAACAAAAGTCATAATGGAAAAGATAAAGAAATTTGATTATATAAAAATTGTGTAGGGCTGGGCGCTGTGGTTCACGCCTGTAATCCCAGCACTTTGGGAGGCCGAGGCGGGCAGATCACGAGGTCAGGAGTTCAAGACCAGCCTGATGAAGCCTCGTCTGTACTAAAAATACAAAAAATTAGCCGGGCATGGTGGCACGCACCTGTAATCCCAGCTATTTGGGAGGCTGAGGCAGGAGAATTGCTTGAACCCAGGAGGTGGAGGTTGCAGTGAGCCAAGATTGTGTCACTTCACTCCAGCCTGGGTGACAGAGCGAGACTCTGTCTCGAACAAAAAAAAAATTGTGTAGGTTAGCAAACACCACAAGCAAAATCAAATGCCGAATGATGAAACTGGAAAACAATATTTGCAACGCATGACAGACTAAAGGCTAATATCCCATACATTTTATTAAGCGTTTACTACCCATCAGGCACTGTGCTGAGTGCTTCATGAGGACTGTCCTGATTGATACTGACTTCAAACTTCAACCCTTTGTGTAGGTGCCATACAGCACAACAATTAATCATAGGCTCTGAATTTGCCACTAATTTACTGTGTGGTACTGGAGAAGTGAACTAAAATGAGGATAATACTCCCTTCTTTATAGGATTGTTTATAAAAATTAAATGAGACAGGGCTGCTGTGAATGATTGGGCAGGTTGCACCTGAAGGAAGGCAAACTACTAAGGGAATAAGTAAGGCCGAAATCGAGTGCCTGCTCTCGGGCCCTGTGCCCCACCACATGGTGGTACCAGCCCAAGGAAAAGATGCCTTTTTCTTATTTGTGCCAAGGCACCATATGAACTAGCAGCCCTGACATGAGAGAATTGCTTAGAAAAGTACCTGCAGTAAGTGGCCAATATAAGTTACAATTACTATTAGCATTAGCATTATTGTTCTTATTCTCCAGATGAGAAAACCAAAGCTTACAGAAGCCATGTAGTTTGCCCATCACAGGGCTAATGCAAAGATTCTTGTCAATGCATAACAAAAATTCAAACAACCCTAGCTGGGTGCAGTGGCTCACGACTGTAATCCCAGCACTTTGGGAGGCCAAGGTGGGTGGATCACAAGGTCAGGAGGTCGAGACCAGCCTGGCCAACATGGTGAAACCCCACTTCTACTAAAAAAAATACAAAAATTAGCCGGGCATGATGGCACACACCTGTAATCTCAGCTACTCAGGAGCCTGAGGCAGGAGAATTGCTTGAACCTGGGAGGTAGAGGTTGCAGTGAGCTGAGATTGCGCCACTGCACTCCAGCCTAGGTGACAGAGTGAGACTCTGTCCCCCAAAAAAATAAAAATAAAAAATTCAGCCGGGCGCGGTGGCTCACGCCTGTAATCCCAGCACTTTGGGAGGCCGAGGCGGGCGGATCACGAGGTCAGGAGATCGAGACCATCCTGGCTAACACGGTGAAACCCCGTCTCTACTAAAAATACAAAAAATTAGCCGGGCGAGGTGGCAGGCGCCTGTAGTCCCAGCTACGCGGGAGGCTGAGGCAGGAGAATGGCGGAACCCCTGGCGGTGGAGCCTGCAGTGAGCTGAGATCGCGCCACTGCACTCCAGCCTGGGTGAAAGAGCGAGACTCCGTCTAAAAAAAAAAAAAAAAAAAAAAAAAATTCAAACAACCCAACAAATACATGTAAAGGACATTGATCACAGAAAAAGAATAAATATACGAGGCGATACAGAAACTTACTCATAATTAAACAAGAGTAAGTTAAAACAATAAAATACCTTTTTCACCTAAAAGTTTAGTAAACTTTGATTATACTCAATATTGGAAAAGTGTGTGCTGCGCATGGTGGCTCATGCCTGTAATCCCAACACTTTGGGAGGCTGAGGCAAGAGGATTGTTTGAGCCCAGAAGTTTGAGGCCAGCCTGGGCAACACAGGGAGTCCTTGTCACTACAAAAAAATTTTTAAATTAGCCCAGTGTGGTAGTGCACACCTGTGGTCCCAGCTACTTGGGAGAATGAGGTGGGAGGATCGCTTGAGCTGCGGAGGTCGAGGCTGCAGTGAGCCGTGTTTGTGCCACCGCACTCCATCCTGGGCAACACAGAAAGAACCTGTCTCAGACCAAAAACAACAACAACAACAACAAAACTTTGATTCTGATGTTCCTCTCAGATCTTCCCAACTTGGGAATTACTAGTTTATCATTTATGTCAATAAAGCAACATTTCTTTTCATTTTAAAGGTTTTAAATAGTTAATTAAGCTCCCAAACACAACAGTGTCAGAATCACTGGGGGGAGGAAGGAGGAGGTTAAAAAGTACATAGCCTGCAGGCATCCCACCCTAGAGATACAGACTCTCTTGGAGACTTGGCTCTTGGGCGGTGCCAAGGAATCTGCATTTTAACAAATCCCCTGAAGGGCTCCACTCTAGGACTGGGAAGCACTGGTTGGAAAATTAGGTCAGTTCAGCTTCTCCAATCTCAACCCTGGCTAGTGGGGTTGATCCACGTAGATCTAGAATCAGGAAGCAGCCATACAATCAAGGTTGTCACCAATATTATCGCGGTCGACAACAGCAGCAGCAGCAGTGGTATCTTAGTTGTTGTCATAGTCATCATCATCATCATCATCAAAAACATCTATGGGTTCCTATTATATGAAAGGCAATCACCAATTTTAAAAAGTAGAAATAAAGCAGAGGGTTGTAGGATACAAAGGCTGTGAGAGCTGGGACTAGAAGAATGAGTCTGGATTCAACTGGAAGCTGGTTAAGAAGAGGTATGGGAAGTCAGTAAAATATATCTGTCGCTTATACAAAGATATTTTATATATAATGTAGGCCAGCAAACTAATGAAGCCACTGATTTGATTTGATTTTTTTGAGACAGGGTCTTGCTCTTATCACCTACGCTGGAGTGTGCAATGGTACAATCACGGCTCACTGTAGCCTCCACCTCCAAGGCTCAAGTGATCCTCCCACCTCGGCATCCCAAAGTGCTGAGATTACAGACATGAGCCACCGCACCCGGCCCATGCCTTTCTGTAGGAGAGGAGAAGAATTCAGTCTTTCCAGAAGAAATTCTATCTTCATAAAGATCATGTGCATGACTGGGTGAGGATTTGCAAATTAGCATATCTTGTAGATAAGTTCTGCTCATTTGAAAGCCTAATTGAGTCTTAAAAGACGAGCTTATTTCAGTTTTCCCAGGCATGATAAAGTGACCTTCGAAATTGTTAAGCCTGGGCAGGGGGTGGCCGGGGCCACTGAGTCCCTTGGTCCCCTGAGTCATGCAGACTGGGAATCTTCTTGTCTGAAGCTCTGTGGGAGCAGGGATTCATTGTTTATCTTTTTTTTTTTTTGAGATGGAGTCTCATTCTGTCTCCCAGGCTGGAGTGAAGTGGTGCGATCTCGGCTCACTGTAAGCCCCGCCTCCCCGGTTCAAGCAACTCTCTGCCTCAGCCTCCCAAGTAGCTGGGATTACAGTCAACCGCCACCATGCCCGGCTAATTTTTGTATTTTTAATAGAGACCATCTTGGCCAGGCTGGTCTTGAACTCCTGACCTTGTGATCCACCCGCCTTGGCCTCCCAAAGTGCTAGGATTACAGGTGTGAGCTACCGCGCCCGGCCTGGATTCATTGTTTATCACCTATACCTACAGCTAGAGCCAGGGTCTGGCATGCTCAATAGATATTTCTTGTATTCATAAATGAACCTGGTCATAAACTCACCTGAAATGCTTACTGAAAACATTTTGCAGGGCATGAAAACCGTTTGACACAGCTGACAAAGGTTTCCTTCCTTTCCTTCTTTCCCTTTTCTTTCTTTTCTTTCTCTTTATTTCATGAGACAGTCTCATTCTTTCTTTTTCTTTCCTTCTATATTCCATTCCTTTCCTGCCTTCCTTCTTTCTTTCGTGAGGCAGTCTCTCCCTCCCTCCTTTCTTTCTCTTTCCTTCCTTCCTTCCTCCCTCCCTCCTTTCTTTCTCTTTCTTTCTTTCTTTCTTTCTTTCTTTCTTTCTTTCTTTCTTTCTTTCTTTCTTTCTTTCTTTCTTTCTTTCTTTCTTTCTTTCTTTCTTTCTTTCTTTCTTTCTTTCTTTTCTTTCTTTCTTTCTTTTTCTATGAAAGAAAGACAGAGTGAGGCAGTCTCACTCTGTCGTCGAGGCTGGAGTGCAGTAGCATGATCTCAGCTCACTGCAACCTCCACCTCCCAGTTTCAGCTCGTGCCTCAGTTTCTTCAGTAGCTGGGATTACAGCCACACGCCACCACGCCAGGCTAATTTTTGTATTTTTAGTAGAGACAGGGTTTCACCATATTGGCCAGGCTGGTCTCAAGTAATCCACCCACCTCGGCCTCCCAAAGTGCTAGGATTATAGGTGTGGGCCACTGCGCCCGGCCAAGACAAAAGATTTTCATAATCATTGTCCAGTAACAGTAGTCAGGGACAAGAAATCGTTTCTCTATTCCTTTTTGGATATTATCTGGGATTATACTTATATCGGTGCAAAAGTAATTGCGGTTTTTGCCATTAACAGTAATGGCAAAAAACTTTTAATGGCAAAAACTTCAGTTACTTTTACACCAACCTAATATCTACATAAATTCACAACAGATCCTAGGATTACTTAAGATGGCTTTTGGAAGCAAATATTTATTGAATAAAAGGTAGCAAGGCCAGGCACAGTGGCTCATGCCTATACTCCCAGCACTTTGGGAGGCCGAAGTGGGAGTATCGCTTGAGCCCAGGAGTTCAAGATTAGCCTGGGCAACATAGTGAGACCCTGCCTCTACTTAAATACAAAAAAATTAAAAGATTAGCCGGGAGTGGTGGCATGTGCCTGTGGTCCCAGCTACATGGGAGGCTGAGGTGGGAGGATCACTTGAGCCAGGGAGTTCGAGGCTGTAGTGAGCCGAGATGGCACCACTACACTCCAGCCTGGGCGACACAGGGAGACTCTGTCTCAAAATAAAAAATAAAAATAAAATAAAAAGTTAGCCAAACCTATCAAATGGGGCAATTAAATACCTTTTTCCATTCCCATATAGACACATGACAGCTGCAATTCTTCATGCTGGTTTTTTTGTTTGTTTGCTTTTTGAGCAACAAAAAGCCTCATCTCCAAAAAAAAAAAAAAAAAAAGGAGGGGGAGGAAATGGAATTTAAGTTTAAAAATTGAATCTATTAAAAGAAAAACATTAAGTAATTAATAGCATAAGTGGCGTAGAGAATCAGCAAAACTCATGAAGAGGATATCAGAATGACCAGATTTGGCAAAACAGTGAGCTTTAGAAGAGTATGAAGCCAGCACAGAGTGTGGACAAGGCTGGCTAAATGAGCTGCCTCTGCTAGGATCACATGTGTCATGCAGTGGGAGGCACTGAGAGTTGGAAGCATGGGAGGCTCATGACTGGATCTGCCCTCTTAGCAGATCATTATGAGGGTGGTGTAGAGAGAGGATTGGAAGGCACAAGAGGAGGCAGGGAGGCCAACAAGGGACTGATAGCAGTAATCCAGGAGGGAACGAAGGTGGATGAACCTCAATGCTGCCAGTGGGACAGAGAGGAAAGTGCTATCATGGCACGACTTGGTCACTGAGGTAGAAGACCCTTAATTCTCTGGCTTAGATAACTAGATCAACAAGAGACCCTCCATAGAGATCAGGAACAAAGGCGGAAAGCAGGTCTTCAGAGAATTCTGCCGATGGCCAGGCATGGTGGCTCACACCTATAATCCCAGCACTTTGGGAGCCCAAGGAAGGAGGATGGCTTGAGGCCAAGAGTTTGAGACCAGCCTGGGCAACATAGTGAGACTCCAGCTCTACAAAAATAAAAATAAAAAATTAGCCAGGCATGATGGTATATGCCTGTAGTCCTAGCTACTTGGGAGGCTTAGGTGGCAGGATGGCTTGAGCCCAAGAGTCTGAGGCTACATTGAGCTATATCTCACCACTGTACTCCAGCCTGGGCAACAGAGCAAGACTCTGTCTCTAAAGAAAAAAAACAGTAATTAAAATTTTTAAAAGAGAGGAAGGAATGGAAACCCACCTATATAATAGTTTGCTAGGGCTGCCACAACAAAGTATCATATAGACTGGATGGCATAAAGAACAGAAATGTGGCCAGGCGCGGTGGCTTACGCCTGTAATACCAGCACTTTGGAAGGCGGAGGTGGACGGATCACCAGAGGTCAGGAGTTCAGGACCAGCCTGGCCAACATGGCAAAAATCCCGTCTCTATTAAAAATACAAAAATTAGCTGGGTGTTGTGGCGGATGCCTGTAATCCCAGCTACTTGGGAGGCTGAGGCAGGAGAATTGCTTGAACCCGGGAGGCGGAGGTTGCAGTAAGCCAAGATTGTGCCATTGCACCCCAGCCTGGACGACAGAGCCAGACTCTATCTCACGAAAAAAAAAAAAAAAAAAAGAACAGAAATGCATTTCCTCATAGTTCTCGGCGCTAGAAGCCCAAGATCAAGGTGTTAGTAGATTGGTTTCCCTGAGGGCCTCCCCCTTGGCTTGCAGAGGGTTCTCTTCCCATATCTCCACATGTTCTTCGCCCTGTACACGTCTGCGTGCAAAAATGTTTTATATAGTTTGAAAAAATACCATTTAATGCTTTTTAATTTATTCAAGCAACAAACAACAGTTGAAGATGTATTAAAGTCAGGCAGTGGACTGAGCCTGGGGAAATCATGGGGGAGGCAGTTGCAGCTGCGTTCTAATAGCATGTGCTCCCCAGACAGACTGCCTAGGTTTGAACCCCAGCTGCATACTTATAAGTTGGGGGACCCCAGTGAAGTTACTTAATCTCTTTATGTCTGTTGCTTTTTCTGTAAAATGTGGAATAACAGTTCTTATCCTATAAGATCATTGCGAGAATTAAACAGGACAATGCATGTAGGGTGCCGAGCACAGTGCCAGGTTTTTAGTACATGTGTCATAACTGTTAGCTCTAAAAATATATGAGCAAAAAGAAACAATCCCCATTCTCGGAGAACATCTGGGATAGTGGGTGGCTAAACTGCAGAAGTGTTGGTTATTGAAAATAGGGGGCCGGGGCAATCGATGAGTCATCAGGAGGATGCTGGGCCACCCCATCATGATAGAGGGCTTGGGGGAGACTGAAAGAGTGTGGACCAGAGAGTGAAGTCTAATGAAGAAGGAGGAGGGAGAGAAGGTACAACAGCTAAAAGACTTGAAGGAGTTTTTGGTAAGAGAGAGGAGAAAGAATGTTCAGGCAGGGGCATTAGTGAGCACAGATGATACCAATCTGCCTTCTGGCCCTGAAGTGGGAGGAGTGGAGGGAAATGCAGCCTTCAGTGGAGATCCCCGCAGGGGAGGACACCATGGGAGGATCCTGGGGGAGCCATTTTTCAGTCTGGGCAGAGCTTTCAGAAAAGATCTCGGATCTCAGATCTTGGAGAAAAGCTGAAGACTCACTGGGAGGCTGGGGCAAAAGCAGAAGGAAGAGTGTGAGAAGTTAGCTGAGGAAGCTCAAGAATGAGGTTAATCAGCTGGAGCCAGGGGCCAGGAAGCATTCCAGAGATATGGGAGGAGCGAGACTCACAAGGGAAAGGGGCTTCAGGTTCAAGCAGAGGAACCACAGATTAACAACCTTTGCTCAGGCACAGGAATTGCTGGAGCATCAGTATTTTGGCTGATCATTTTTTCTCTTATTTTTCTGGATTAAACGTATGGAACTTCCATGGGATCCTCAGACGCTTAGGCTTCTAGAATGCTCAGGGTTCATCCTTTTTGCTAGACTTCATATGCCTAATGTTTGCAGTGGAAAAAGGGCCATGGGTCTCTGGTGTCGGCTGGTATATGGCTGGGTGGTTCCTGGGCCATACCCCTGCTTCTGCACGCCCTAGGTTTCATTTTTGTCCACTCTGTATTTATGGCTCACTCCAGTCTTCCCCAACTCCCAGGTGGCTGAGTGGGGTGACTGGCACGGGTAGTTTGGTTAATGTAAACATAAAGAGCTTGGAAGGGAAAGGGACTCGTGGAACAGAAAACAAATGCCACATTAGTGGAAAGCTTGCTTTCATGGGGGGAAAGGGCTGCCTCAGTTTCCCACGAACACTAGACTCGGTAAGTAAAGTGTAAATATTTGTTAAAGGAGCAAATAAATAGTCCTTCTGAGTTCTGTTTCAGTCTGTAAGTCACAGTCTTTGAGGTATCAAAGGAACAGGAGAGAGGCTGCTCAGTTTGCCCCTCTCTAATGACACTACCAACTTTAAAATGAGAACCAAGTGGTCAGAAGTTGGAAAAAAATAGGCTGGGTGCGGTGGCTCATGCCTGTAGTACCAGGACTTTAGGAGGCCAAGGCAGGAGGATCATGAGGTCAGGAGTTTGAAACGAGCCTGACCAATATAGTGACACCCAGTCTCTACTAAAAATACAAAAAATTAGCCGGGCTTGGTGGCAGGCACCTGTTTAATCCTAGTTACTCAAGAGGCTGAGGCAGGAGAATGGCTTGAGCCCGGGAGGCGGAGGTTGTGGTGAGCTGAGATTGTGTCATTGCACTCCAGCCTGGGCAACAAGAGCAAAACTTAGTTTCAAAAGAAAAAAAGAAGTTGGAAAAAAATGACACCAGGCCAGGTGCAGAGGCTTACTCCTATCTATAATCCCAGCACTTTGGGAGGTTGAGGCAAGCAGATCACTTGAGGTCAGGCGTTAGAGACCAGCCTGGCCAACATGGTGTAACCCTATCTCTACTAAAAACACAAAAATTAGCTGGGTATGGTGGTGGGTGCCTGTAATTCCAGCTACTTGGGAGGCTGAGGCAGGAGAATCGCTTGAACCTGGGAGGCGGAGGTTGCAGTGAGTCAAGATTGTGCCACTGCACTCCAGCTTGAGTGATGGGACGAGACTCTGTCTCAAAAAAAAAAGACACCAAATAAGGAATCAGGTAGTGGATCCAGCTTCAGTTATCTCAACATCTTTCCTCAAAACAATAAATGCACTAATTAACTTTACATATTTTGGTCTCTTACTCTAAAAGCTGTATTCTATCACAATTCAAGTTTTCTTGCATTCTTTTCTCACCTCCTTTTTCATCTTTATTTGTACCAAAGTTTGCTTGTTTTTCATCTTATCCTAACATCTTATTTCATAAAGGCCAAACTTTCTTACATTGTACTGAAAACAAAAAGCAGACATTTTCTAAATTCTTCCCACCACTCTAGTAAATTATTTTCAGAGTGGGGCATATTCTCCAAAATTGGATAATGCTTCTACTCTTTTTTGCTATAGAAATTTTTCCCAGGTCCCATTTTGGGATTTGTTTTGTGGGTGTGTACTTTTACACTTCCTTGAATAGGCTCATTTCTGTTCCAATGAGGCATTTGTAAGTAGCCACTTATTAATTCAACAGATATTGATATTTCAAAAATTGATATTTGCTTATTCTATAGTGTGCAAGGTGTTTTTAAAAAGTAAATTATAAGGCCCGGTGCAGCGGCTCAGGCCTGTAATCCCAGCACTTTGGGAGGCCCAGGCAGGCGGATCACTTGAGGTCCAGAATTTGAGACCTGCCTGGGCAATGTGGTAACACCCCGTCTCTACTAAAAACAATACAAAAAATTAGCCGGGTGTGGTGGCAGGCTCTTGTAATCCCAGCTACTCGCGAGGCTGAAGCAAGAGAATCACTTGAACCAGAGAGGCGGAGCTTGCAGTGAGCCGAGCTGCACTCTGCACCTGGGTGACAGAGTAAGACTCTGTCTCTAAAAATATATAATAATAATAATAATAATAATAACACACAAAGATTCATCTTCAAAGAGCTTCTGATTTACATACTTGAAGATATCGGAGAGGTATACTAATTAGTGCAAGGTAGAAAGCTAGATAGGAGACACGGGTAGATTGCTATTTGTGGGTTTTTCTTCACAAATATGAGTAAATCACGGTGCTGAGACAGGAAGGACTGATTCTGCGCCCAGCATGATGTTGGTCCAAGTTGGCAGCCATTCAAAGTTAAGAGCACTGAGGCTATTCTCAATTTGTATTACTGTTTTCTTCCTTTGCAAATACGTAAAAATATTAACAAACACTAATGTGCCAATATTTCTAGGATGCTGGAAATTAATGATTGCGATACATTTTACATTCCATTACAGTATTTATTAAAAATGACTACATTCCATTATAATTCACTATTGCTGCTCTGCCATTTCAAAGAAGCAACAAGAATGTTGCCAAACAGCAGTGGAAAATAAATATTTTCTTTGGGTTGAATAATTTCCCAAAATGTTTTATTTTCCAGTGAAGAAAACACGCAACTGTCTACTATTCTTTTTTTTTTTTTTTTTGCGATGGAGTCTCGCTCCATCGCCCAGGGTGGAGTGCAATGGCGCGACCTCCGCTCACTGCAACCTCCACCTTCCAGGTTCAAGCGATTCTCCTGTCTCAGCCTCCCCAGTAGCTAGAATTACAGACGCCCACCACCACACCCGGCTGATTTTTGTATTTTAGTAGAGATGGGTTTCACCATGTTGGCCAGGCTGGCCTCTAACTCTAACTCCTGACCTCAAGTGATCCCCCCACCTTGGCCTTGCAAAGTACTGGGATTACAGCCGTGAGCCCCCTGCCCGGTCTGCAACTGTCTATTCTTTTTTGTTTGTTTGTTTGTTTGTTTGTTTGTTTTGTTTTGTTCTTGAGACGGAGTCTCGCTGGGTCGCCCAGGCTGGAGTGCAATGGCACGATCTCGGCTCACTGCAACCTCTGCCTCCCGGGTTCAAGCAATTCTCCTGTCTCAGCCTCTCGAGTAGCTGGGACTACAGGTGCCTGCCACCACTCCTGGCTAATTTTTGTATTTTTAGTAGAGACGGGGTTGCACCTTGTTAGTGAGGCTATTCTTATTTTACACTGCCATAGGTGTCTTAATCAATTGCCTTGATTATATTGCAAAAGGCAATTTAACAAAACATTATTACAGAGAACATGCATTTTAAATAGTTTTTATCTGTTTAAGCTCATCAAATGCTTTTTTTGTTTAAAAAAACAGGGACCAAAAACATTATTTTGATTTTGATATTCAATAATTTAGGCCAGGACCAATAAAAATTATATCTAATTAATACGTGACTGAAAATAGATATGAAAATGTAACTTCCAAACCCCTAGAGGGGGCGTCCACCCCACAGATCCCTACAGAGATGTATGCTGTAACAGAGGTGAAAAGTCGCTAGGTGGCTCTGTCATTTTTAAATAAAACTAAGGCGCGCGCGCGCACACCACACACACACACACACACACACACACACACACACACACACACACACGTACAGTTAAGAAACAAAATACCCCACGCAGGGAGAACCTTTAATCAAAACAAGAAAGAATAATCTGACATCATGGTCTCTCATTCAGAATAATTTGGAGCTACTGGGCTAAGAATTTGACTCTAAAGAAAAACTACAAAGTATGTATGAGCAAGCAATCTGCTAAAAGATAAGATAAATTATTATATTTTTAAGGACATAAATTACTAAAGGGAGATGGTTTCAAATTTTTCGTAATTTATTGCCATCTAGGTTCCCAGCTTTTCTTTTGGAATTTCTCATTTTAGTTTAGACCTTTACATTTAAGAACAAATATTAAGTTTTTGTATTATAACTTATTTTAAAGTGTTTTCCAAGCTGGGTGCGGTGGCTCACGCCTGTAATCCCAGCACTTTGGGAAACCGAGACGGGTGGATCATTGGAAGTCAGGAGTTCGAGATCAGCCTGGCCAACATGGTGAAACCCCGTTTCTACTAAAAATACAAAAATTAGCTGGGCGTGGTGGCGGGCGCCTGTAATCCCAGCTACTCGGGAGGCTGAGGCAGGAGAATCGCTTGAACTGCTTAGGTGGAAGTTGCGGTGAGCCCGAGATCGCGCCATTGCACCCTGGACAACAGAGCAAGACTTCGTCTCAAAAAAAAAAAAAAAAGTTTTCCAATTTCCAATTTCCTTTCATAGTTGTCATCCTTATTTTAAAAAAAAATTCATTTCATTTTAGGCCATTTAGGAAGAAAAAAACAAACAATACTGGGCTTATCTAAATTATGAAAACATTTTAGATCCTTGAACCAAAATAAGACAATTAAGACAAACAATATTCTTTTTACAGCATTTGCCAGGAGATTGAATAGAAACAGTGCTTTAAAGGGTTGACAATACTTTATTTCTTTCTGGTCCCAGAAAAGACGACTAAATAGTGACATGCGAAGTGTGATTTGCATTTTAGGTATCCAAATTTGCTGATTAAATATTTTTGGATTTCATTTTCAAGAGGTGAGACACCAGAAGAAAAAAAATTCCTCCAAAATACATAACTAATTTCATCATGAAAATAAATGCCTTGGAGGAGAAGGGAAGTTTCCGAATGATTAAATATTCTGAACTGCCAGTCGGCAATTGGCAAATAGAAAAAAACGTTTTCCCTCTCCCTCTCGGTTAAATGAAAACCTCAGACCTGTCACGTATTAAGAACACATTTAGGAATATTTTTAATAGTAAAAGAAACAATTTTCTTATTGTTGTTTCGAGCCAATCGAGGATAATTACGTGGAACGTGAGGTCGCCACAGTATTTTACGGGTTTTATTTGTTTTCCCAGGCAGGGAGACGCATTAAAAAACTTAGCAAAAGTCTTTAGATGAGACCGTTTTTGTAAATGAGCGCTTCTTGCACAGTTTAAATTACTTAAAACTTTGAAACTTTCGGGTTTAAAATGCTAATTCCGAAGCTACTTATTTAAATGTCTTTGAAAACATTCACCTTTATGTTTTTGAAGATAAAAAATCACAACGAAAGCCCGTACAAACCGCACAGAAAACGAATAAATGCTTCCCGAATGTGAGCGAACCTACAGTTTGATTAGAAAAACTCAACGCTGATTTCCGTTCCTCCAATCACAGAATCCCCGAGGAGAAGGGGACACGCCAAGGGGGCCCGTTAATAACCTCTACCGTATACCCCAAAGCGTGTAAATCACATCGATTATTTTCGACTGGAAGCCGATCGGTTGAGACTGGACGTGAATCCCGCAACTCGATCACAAAAGGTTAGGACGAGAGACGTAGAAAAGCCAAAGGACGACTAGGCAGGTGGCCCGAGCGGCCACCCCAAGTTAACTTTTTAGAAATCATTCGTACTGTTCGGGTTATCTTCTCTTTAATATTCGTGGTTTTACTTATTGTGATGTTAAGAAACGTGGGCTAAGAATGGGGTGCTGCTTTTTGCCCGAAACCTGGAAGCACCGGCCTCCCCGAGGCTCCCGGGCCCGGGCAGAGGGACTGTAGGGGCGGGGCGGGTGAGCTCCGGGTTTGGGCGCGCGGGCAGGTGGGGCGTGGCGGGGGCGTGGAAAGCCCAGGCCCGCGGCCACCGCCCCGCTCCGGGCCGGCCCAGGAGGAGCCGCGCCGGGCTCGGTTATAAGAGGCCAGCTAGCAGGGGCTCCGCAAGCACACGCCCTACCCCGGCCCGGAGCACCGGGCGCCCTGCGCGGGTTAAGGCGGAGCCGCAGGGTTGGCCCCCAAAGGGATGCTCTCGCCCGAGAGGCGAGACCAGCCCCGCTCGCCCCTCGCCGCGGCCGCGCCGCAGCCGCCCACGGCCGCCGACATGGCCCTCTACTGCGGCGACAACTTCGGAGTGTATTCGCAGCCCGGCCTGCCCCCGCCCGCCGCCACCGCCGCCGCCCCGGGCGCCCCCCCGGCAGCCAGGGCGCCTTACGGGCTGGCCGACTACGCCGCGCCGCCGGCCGCCGCCGCCAACCCCTACCTGTGGCTCAACGGGCCCCGCCGCCGCCGCAGGCCGGTGTCCGAGGCCCCGCCGCCGCCGCCCCGGGGCCGCCCCCGCCCGCCGCCGGCACCTTCGGCTGCTCTCAGCGGCCCTTCGCGCAGCCCGCGCCCGCCGCGCCCGCCTCGCCCGCCGCGCCCGCGGGGCCCGGGGAGCTGGGCTGGCTGTCCATGGCCAGCCGCGAGGACCTGATGAAGATGGTGCGGCCGCCCTACTCGTATTCGGCGCTCATCGCCATGGCCATTCAGAGCGCGCCCGAGCGCAAACTCACTCTCAGCCACATCTACCAGTTCGTCGCTGATAGCTTCCCCTTCTACCAGCGCAGCAAGGCCGGCTGGCAGAACTCCATCCGCCACAACCTGTCGCTCAACGACTGCTTCAAGAAGGTGCCCCGCGACGAGGACGACCCAGGTGAGGGCCGCTGGCAGGTGCTTCCCAGCCGGGGAGGGCGGGCGCTGGGCGCGAGGGCCGGCGCAGGGGTCGGTGTGCGGCTGGAGGATCTGCCAGGAGTCTTCTTGTCCAGGCTGCGGGTGGGAGCGTGTGGAGGAAAAACCACCCAACCCAGAGGACAAAGGGAAGGAGCAGGAGATCTTCGGAAGGAAGACACAGTGAGGAAGGAGCTTGACCTTTACATCCACATTCGCAGAGGCCGGCCAATTAGAGAAACGAAAAAAATCTGTATCCCACAACAGGAGGCTACCCCTGGGTGGTGTTCCTCAGGCCTTTTGAAGGGAGGGTCTACTTACAAGTAAGCTCTTAGATAAGGGATGGTTATAAAGGGATCCACGTGAGCTGGGATTTCCATCACGTTTCGCAGAAGACGCAGTGGGAGAACTGGGGTCCAGCCCTGCTGTCCCTAGGTGCATTTCCTCCTCATCGGGTTCCAGAGGGGTTCGCTGTGTCCTGAATAGCGCAAGAACGGTGCCTACCTCTAGAGACAGTGGCACGGGCATCATGAGACGGGGGTCTGGGATGGGAGAACTTTAGCAGGGAGGTCCTGCAAATTGCAGTTTGGGTACCTTAACTAGTTAGAAATTTAGAAATGAATATCCCAACTTTGCTGCGTTCTGGTCTAAGCCCAATTGCTCCTGGAGTGAGGAGGTCTGTGTTACAGTGGAGTGAGTGTTAACCTGCTCTGAGAGGTAGAGGTGGAGAAATGATTAACAAGAAGAGAGAAACAGAGAATCCTACTTGAGGTTTTCAGAAGGAACCCAGAACAAGGAAAGGGAAGGGGATTGTGATAGGAAAAAGAGAAGAGAGATGAAACCATTTTAGTTGCACATTACAGAGATCCAGGATTTTGTGTAAATTATGTGAATATTCTGGAGCTCAGAATGAGCTCATCCCTGAAGTCACGGTAGACCAGCACTCTCCAGTGGAAATACGATACAAACGAAATAATCCAAAATATTGTTTCAACATATAACAAATATAAAAATTACTAATGAGATTCTTTGTTATTTTTTCGGTACTAGGTCTTCAAAATCCCATGTGTATTTTACACTACATCTCAATTTGACTAGCCATATTTCAAGTGCCCAATAATCATGTGTGGCTAGTGGCTACTGTATTGGGCAGGGTATGCAGTTCTAGAAGATGCATCCTCTTGATTTGGCTTCTGTACCACCCAAGATTATCATGTAAATTGTTATGTAAACTCCTGTGGACTTTACCCTAAAAGTTCAAGGGTCTATGGCTAGTTTTTTGTCAAAGAAGTTGGTACCAACGTGGCACAATATACATATCCATATACGTGGAGATATTATTGAAATTCTAGTTATATAATTTTTTTCCTATAACTATTTGCAGAACATGGTTCAAGTGGAGGCAGCTTAGCCCAGTGGTTGGTTAAGAATGCTGAGGTGTTTTTTTTTTTTTTTGAGACAGTCTCACTCCTGTCGCCCAGGCTAGAGTGCAGTGGTGCCATCTCACTGCAACCTCTGCCTCACCAGCTCAAACAATTTTGCTGCCTTAGCCTCCCAAGTAGCTGGGACTACGGGAGCATGCCACAGTGCCCGGCTAATTTGTATTTTATGTAGAGATGGGCTTTCCCCATGTTATCCAGGCTGGTCTCGAACTCCTAAGCTCAAGTGATCCGCCCATTTCGGCCTCCCAAAGTGCTAGGATTACAGGCGTGAGCCAACCGCGCCCAGCAAGAATGCTGAGTCTTTTAGCCATTCATAGTGGTATACTCCTGTCGTATCAGCTACTCTGGGAGGCTGAGGTGGGAGGATCGCTTGAGGCCAGGAGGTCAAGGCTGCAGTGAAGCAAGGTTATGCCACTGTACTCCAGCCTGGGTGACAGAGGGAGACCCTGTCTCAGAGAATATAAATAAATAAATAAATTTTTTTTTAATGCTGAGTCTGGAGCCAGCCTGTTTACATCCTGACTATCATGGCTAACTAGGAATATGACAAGTTACTAACCAGTCTGCACCCCAGTTCTCCTATCTGAAAAGTGAAAGGAGTAATACTGCCTATCGCCATAAAGCTGTGAGGAGTAGCTGAGGTTATCCGTGTAAAGCACTTGCCACAGGATAAGCATTCTACAGTACTTTAAAACATCGGATTCTTTTAACAGAAGTGAAAAAAGCTTTTGGGAGATAAAATCCTCCAGGATGATAGATCTTTTCTACCTCACTTGTGGCAAATAGAACAAAACTAGCATTACATGCAGAAAAATGAGGCCCTGGTGTCTGAAATTTATTTACCCAATGGGTGAAACATTCGCAGGATTTGTAGAGGCAGGTCCTGTCCAAAATGAGGAGGGGATGTAGATTCCAGGAGCTTCCTCATACTCAAAATTTATGCCATCCAATGCATGGTTAAAACAATTGCTCAGTAATAATTTTTTTTGTCATTTTGAAATTGCCTTTCTCCAGTGGGGCATTTTTCTCAGAAGTGGGGAATTATGCACTTTCAACGAGTAATAATTGTAAGTGCTGTTTTTGCACTGCTTACTCTGTGCCAGCTACTATGCTGAAATAGTTAATCCTCACAGTCAATCCACTAAATTAGTACTATCCTTATCTCTATTTTATAAATAAAGAAACGGAGGCTCAATTTTTTTTTTTTTTTTTTTTTTTTGTAGACATGAGATCTCACTATGTTGGCCCAGTCTAAGGCTCAACTTTAAGTAGCATCAGAATTCCATGACTTTGCAAGGTCATACAATTTGGATCTAGAATTAGTGAAGGTGTTACAGAAGTAAAGGTGGCCAGAACATCTTTGTTCTGGATTTCTCTCTGAAGCAAAGAGTAACATTTTCCCCAAAAGAGGATTGATTTGAATATTAGAGTGAATTGAGCATCTTTGTCAGCATCTAATGAGAGTCTGCTCTCCTCCTCCCAGAAATGAAGTTGAGTACACAGGCATAGAATAGGTCCTTCTCTAACTTGATCTTTCTCATCTTCTCAGGAAAGGGTAATTATTGGACTCTTGATCCGAACTGCGAGAAAATGTTTGACAATGGGAACTTCCGTCGGAAGCGAAAGCGCCGCTCTGAGGCCAGCAATGGCTCCACAGTGGCTGCTGGGACATCAAAGTCCGAAGAAGGGCTCTCCTCAGGATTGGGGTCTGGAGTGGGTGGGAAGCCAGAAGAAGAGAGCCCCTCCACTCTGCTGAGGTCTTCCCACTCCCCAGAGCCTCCGGAGGGCACCAAGAGTACTGCCTCATCTCCTGGAGGACCCATGCTCACCTCCACCCCTTGTCTCAACACTTTCTTCAGCAGCCTCAGCTCCTTGAGTGTCAGCAGCAGTGTGAGTACCCAGCGGGCTCTCCCTGGCAGCCGCCACCTAGGAATCCAGGGGGCCCAGCTGCCCTCCAGCGGCATGTTCTCCCCGACCTCCATCTCAGAGGCCTCAGCAGACACCTTGCAACTGAGCAATAGCACCAGCAATAGCACTGGCCAGAGATCTTCCTATTACAGCCCTTTCCCTGCCAGCACCAGCGGTGGCCAAAGCAGCCCCTTCAGCAGCCCTTTCCACAACTTTAGCATGGTCAACAGCCTCATCTACCCCCGAGAGGGCTCCGAGGTGTAGAGCAGACTCTCAGACTTGAGTATGCACACCTGAGGCGTGCACACATGCTGATTAGAATGCAGATTCCAAGTCAGTAGGTCTGGGGTAGGACCTGAGTTCTGCGTTTCTGTCGAGTTCCTGGGTGATCTTGTGGTCCTTTGACCACACTTGGAGTAACAAGGGTGTAGTAGGTAACTCTTGCTACAACCCAGCGAGCTTTTACAGGTTTCTCTGCATGTGGGCCTCTCCAGAGAGAAATCCGTTTCACTGTCTTCTGTGATAGGTAGCCTGTGAGCCCCGTTGAGGGTGGGGACCATGTCTATTTTGTTTATCACTGTATGCCAGGATTGCAAGCTCAAGTGTGTACAGACGGCTAAAAAAACATAAGCCAACGAAGTTACTGGGTGAGAAAACTAACATCAGTTGGCAACTGAAGCAGTAGAGGGTAGTTGGGACTGACTAGCGGAAGGCTGCTGGGAACAGCTGGTTCTTTCTCTCCCCTGGCAGCATTCTGATTTTTTTTTTTTGACAGAGTCTCGCTCTGTCACCCAGGCTGGAGTGCAGTGGCACTGCAACCTCTGCCTCCTGGGTTCAAGCAATTCTCCTGCCTCAGTCTTCCAAGTAGCTGGGATTACAGGTGCCTGCCACCACACCCAGCTAATGTTTTGTATTTTTAGTAGAGATAGTGTTTCGCCTTGTTGGCCAGGCTGCTCTCAAACTCCTGACCTCAGGTGATCCACCCGCCTCGGCCTCCCAAAGTGCTGGGATTACAGGTGTGAGCCACTGCACTCAGCCAGCATTCTGATTTTTATAGAAGAGCCAGATATCTGAATTTTTATAGGAAGCCTCCAACTTTGTGTCATCTGCCTCTGAAGATTTTTTTTTGGTTGTTTATCATACTGTCCTAGGCAACACCACAAATCCTTGAGCTATGCATAGGCAGCTCACAGATCACCTCTGTCTGGTACATGGTATATTCTAATGGCAATAAAATGGCACAAGCAGCCCTGTGTGCCAGGCACTGTTCGCGGCACTTGTCACGTATTCCTTTAATCCTCTCAGCAACCTTGGGTGGTGGGTATTATTACTACCCCCCCATTTTCCATGTAAAGGAAGTGAAACTTCAGGATGTTAGGTCACTTTGCCTATTTTGATCATCACTGTATACCAGGATTGCAAGCTCAAATGTGCACAGGTGGCTAAAAAAAAGTTGTGATCACTTTCCAAGGTGAGACTGATAGTAAACTGGAGCCAGGATCAGACCCAGACAATCTGGTTCCAGAGCTGGTGCTTGTAACTTCTGTGTTCTACTTCCTACAAAACCAAGAAACCAGCCTCCATAGCCAGTTATAAGTATATAGAGGGAAGGAATGGAGCTAGATCTCATTTGACCAAAGATTCTAGTTGAAAATAAAAGTCATCTGCTGTGTTCCCCCAGGCAGCACCTCTGTCTGAATCCTGCTGCCGTAGTCCAAGATCTGGGGTTGACCATTGTCCTCGTTTGTAATGGTTAGCCTGGCATCCTCTCCCTTTTAGCTTGTATCCTGGATGTTTCCTTTTCTAACAAAGTATTATTAGAATTTTATTAAAAATAGCTTTTGTGTGTGTGTGTGGGTTTTTTGTTGTTGTTTTGTTTGTTTTGTTTTTTGAGACGGTCTGCCTCTCTTAACCAGGCTGAAGTGCAGTAGTGAGATTTTGGCTCATTGCAGCCTCAACCTTCCCAGGTTCAAACAGTGGCCCCTTCTCAGCTCCCCCAACCCACCCCAGTAGCTGGGCTCACAGGTGTGCACTATGCCCAGCTAATTTTTTAAATTTTTGAATTAATATTTTAACTTTTTAATTTGTAAAATTTTAAATTTAAATTTTTTTATTTTAAAATAATTTTTTAAATTTTTTAAAATTTTTTTTCATGGGGGTCTCAAAAAAAAACAAAACAAAAAAACAACTCACTGCAACCTCAATCTCCTGGGTTCAAGCCATCCTCCTACCTCAGCCTCCCGAGTAGCTCGGACTATAGGTGCACGCCACCACACCTAGCTAGTTTTTTTGTATTTTGTGTAGAGATGGCGTTTCACTATGTTGCCCAGGCTGGTCTTGAACTCCTGGGCTCAAGCGATCTGCCCACTTCTGCCTCCCAAAGCACTGGGATTAAAGGCATGAGCCATCACGCCTAGCCAAAAAAAGACTCTTAAATGGAATTTTAGGCCAGGTGCAATGGTTCGCACCTGTAATCCCAACACTTTAGGAGACTGAGGTGGGAGGATCGCTTAAGTCCAGGAGTTTGAGACCAGCCTGAGCAGCACAGCAAGACTGTGTCTACAAAATATTTTTAAGACAATGAAGAAATGGGATTTTATAGTTTTTAATACAATAAACCATTTGTGGTCAGTTTTTAAAAAGATATATTTAATCTTATTTATTTTAGCACTCTCTTACTTCTCAGAGGTATCATTTGAATAATTTTTATGATCAACCTTCTAGTGCCCAATAAAGTGCCCGGTACACTCATCCACTAGTTGTCGAATGACAGAATTTATTCAGGGCCGGCGCAGTGGCTCGAGCCTGTAATTCCCAACCCTTTGGGAAGCCTAAGTGGGCAGAGCGCTTGAGCCCAGGAGTTTGAGACCAGCCTGGGCAACATGGTGAAACCCCATCTCTACAAAAAATAACAAAAATTAGCTAGATGTGGTGGTGTGCACCTGTAGTCCCAGCTACCTGGGGGGCTGAGGTGGGAAGATCACTTGAACCTGGGAGGTTGAGGCTACAGTGAGCTGAGATCATGCTACTGTATGACAGCCTGGGTGACAAAGTGAGACCCTGTCTCAAAAAACAAATTTTTTATTCAAAAAGTTCATTAAAATGCAGATAGTTGTCAAATTTATGGGAACAGTGTTCCCCAAAAATGAATTTATCGTCCTATGAGTTGCCTTTGTACCATGTTTTTGGATGTGAGCGTGGCTACTTTGGGGTTTTAACTTTTTTAGAAACAGGAACAGAAGCACATTGTAAAAAAATTTAAAATTCCCTGTGTATTTTTTCACCCCGAGACTCTCACAGCATTACTTTAAAAATTTTTTATTTTGAAATATACATACAGAAAATTATTTTTTTAAACAGCTTATTGAGGTACAAATGACATCACCATTACTTTTTTAACATTATGCAGAAAGACAACCAAAGACTACCTACTGCCACAGTATGTGTACAAAAAAAAACAGTTTCTATGGATATTTTTGTATATGAAAATATCATGGACTTATAAATATTGTTTTAGCACAACTCTATATTTGTAAATTAATTTATAATGTAAACTGGGGCAGCAAAGAAAAGTTTTTCCCAAAAAAGTTCACTGCATGCTGAGAAGAAGAATCACATGAAATAAACTTCAAGTGGGATCATGTCTGGCTTCCTGGGTATTACTGCTTTCCTGTCTTCAGCTTCTTTGTCTAAAGATCTAGAGATGTGAGCAGCGTGGCAACAAACCACTGTGGGGAGAGCGAACGATTGGTTTTCTCATTCCACCTACCCACATCTGAAAGGGCTGGAATAAAACAATTACTCTTAAGGAGGATCTTTAGGCATATGGCATATGAGCATTTTGGTTTGTTTTTGTTTTTGTTTTTTTTGTAGTCTCACTCTGTTGCCCAGGCTGGAGTGCAGTGGCGCAATCTTGGCTCACTGCATCACTGCAACCTCCACCTCGTGGGTTCAAGCAATTCTCCCTTGGCATCCTGAGTATCTGGGACTAGAGGCGCATGCCACCACGCCCGGCTAATTTTTGTATTTTCAGTAGAGATAGGGTTTTGCCATGTTGGTCAGGCTGGTCTCGAACTCCTGACTGCCGGTGATTCACACGCCTCGGCCTCCCAAAGTGCTGAGATTACAGGGGTGAGCCACCGCGCCTGGCCAGTTTATTTCTAATAGATTAACGGTTGTTATTTAGATTAAATTGAATTTCAGTGGAGCAAAAAATCTACTACAGAAAGAAACGGTGCTTTGAGGCCTCATGCCTCAAGGAGAGCTCTGCATCCTGGGGTGTGGTCCTCAGGGGCACTGCATGCAGCCCATCATTTCCAGGGAAATAGCTGGAAACTTGCCTCTAACTAGACCAGGGTTTCTCAATCATCAGCGGTACTGATATTTGGGGCTGGATAATTCTCTATTGTAGAGGTTGTTCTGTGTATAATAGGACATTTAGCAGCACATTTATAACTTTAAGTATCTGCCTTCCAGCCTTTAGGACCTAGTGAACCATTCAGAGTAAGATGGCAAAGGAGAAGGTGAGGAATTAATAAGCAGGTTTCAGATTTCTTTCTTGACACTAGATTCTTCATCCCATTCTTGAACTTACTGGAAAAACAGCAGCCTGGGAGGCCAGAGGCTTCAGAACTGTATGCCTTTGTACCCCTCCCCCCCACCACCCTCTCCATCCCCCGAGGGCACTCACAAGTCCCCAAGTCCCTCCCAGGACAAAATGGGCCAAGCTTTGCTCTGAACCTCAGAGCAAAGTCCCAAACTGCTTCTCTTCCCTCCAGAGACTTTCCAGACTTAGAAAGATCCTAAATCCTCAGGGTCTAATGGGTTTTTATTTTCTTTAGCTGCTCCAGTAGTTAAACCTTGAGGTTGTTAATGAACCCTCCCCTCCTTCCTATGTTTTCCTGAGACTGGAGACTTGCTGGCTTCAGGGCTAGAGACCTGGTGGTCTTGCCTTTGTCATGGAAAGCTGTCAGCTGGGGTGTGTGCTGGGTGCTGGCTCCGCTGAAAAAAGAAGGAATTTCTTGTGAGATTTTAAAACAAAAAAAGGCCACAGAAGACCAGATACCTACTGAATTCCTCCCTACTTTTTTATTCATGATGTCAGGAGATCATCACCAAAACCCTGGGAGGCATGAATAGCACTCATCATTTTTAAAACGACAACATTACAATAATATTACAATAATGACAACTCACTTATCAGATGCCAGGCACTACCCTACAGCACATATTAAATATAAACTAGCTGTACTAACATCCCAACAACTCTATGAAATAGATACTGTTATTATCCATCTCATCAATAGAATACTAAGGTCTGGGGAGTTTGTATAACTGGGCCATGGTCACAGATCTAAGTGGTTGCTGCAGGTAAGTGGTGTAACAGGGATTCAGAATTAGGCCGTGTGATGTCAGAGTCCTCCTGACCTTAACCTACAATAGTGCCTCTCTGTTTCAAAGTGGAGAAGGGAGAGGCACAGAGAGGTTAAATGACTTGCCAAAAGCCATACAGTTTGTTGGTTCCAGACTTGGGCCTGGAACCCAGGCTCCTGCCACCCCAATTCAGTAATGTTTCCTTCCAGGCATTTTCTGTATGCTTCCTGAGGTTGGATTTTGGGTCTGGGGCTCCTTTTTGTGAAGACGGGAAGGGAAGTCGCTGTTTCTTGGCATGTCCTCCTCCTCAGAATCGGCTAGCAGCCAGGTCAGTGGCTCAGGTCTCATGCTCTGAAGCTGCCCAGGAAAGCCAGATGATGGGGATGCTGGTTGGGCGCCTGAGCCTCACAGGAAGTGTATCCACTGACTCAGCAAATCTCCTTTGGGGCACCATGCATCGGGCTGGGCTTTGAGGATACTAAGATGACTAAGACCCATTCTCTGACTTAAGTCGCTCACTACCCAGAAAAAGAGGCAGACCCTTAGCAAGCATGATGAAGGGCAGTAACAGATGTGCCCAGAACAGAGGATCCCTGGGGCTGCTCTGAGCTTCCCCACCTAGCTATGAGGCTCTGATGGGAGACAAAATGGTTTAACCTCCTGGAAGAGTAGAGGACAGCTCCCCAGACCTGGCCGAGAGGCTGCAGCTTCTGCTGGGAGAAGACAGACCAGGATGGTTTTGGGTGTACAAAGCCACGGTGCTTCTGTAGAAGTGACGGAGTCAAGTCATGCAGAACTTGCTTCACGGCCTCAGGCCTTTGCACATGCTTAGAGTCAGTTCCCTCAGCCCTTCCAGCCTCCAGGCACATTCTATTCAAGCTAACCAGTCAGCATCAGCATCAGTATCAGCGTCTGCACTCCTGGCTCTCAGCTTTCAACCCCAGTCCTGTGTGGAGAGACTGACTTCTTTGCATTGCACTTCAAAGGAGGTTCAAGGCTACCTCCTTTGTTGGAGTGTGTTGGAGTCTCCCCACTCCCCCCACCCCCTTTTACTTCCTTGAAACTCATTCAGTAAACCACAGTGCAAGGGTCCCTCTGTTCTGTGCTGGAATTAGAAAGCAGGGCACTAACAAGCCTGGTGTCCTCTTTTCCCTCCCATCTCTAAGGATTATGTCAACTGACCCTACTCTACCACTGCTCACCTTCAACTCTGCACACCTGAGCCCACTCACAAGCACTGTGGCCATAGCCCAGTTATACAAACTCAGTCCTGGGCCTCCGTCTTCCCCTCGGTGAAATGATGATAGCAATGTCTACTCCACAGGCTTGATGGGAGGGGTGACATCCATCTGTGTGTTGGCCTAACCGAAACAACAAGAGGGGCCTCTGTGTCTACTCCACTTGTCTCTTCTCAGAAAGTTTGACATCAGTATTATCCATTTTCCATTTTGTTTGTCCAACAACGCCGGGCAGTGAGTATGTTAGCCTTGTATTACAGAAAGGTAAGAACAGAGTAGTCTTGGCAAATAGCCGCCAGGATGGAAATCTCGTGGGAAAGGGAAGTCCCCTCATTCATCAACAACTGCAGTTACCAGGTAAGTCAGTTAATCAACGTCCAAACACCTACTAACTCTGTTTTGCTTCCTCTATTTCTGTCTCACACCCCACGTTCAAGCCTGAAACAAGAACTGCTCCATGACGTCTCAGGGATTCAGCCACCATCACTGCCTCTATTGGCTGGAGGACCATGGCAGCCTCCTCCCTGGGCTCCCAGCCACAACTCTTGGCTCCTTCCTGTTTACATTTCATTCCTTTCTACTATTCCAAGGTCACTCGCCACTTGGAAGCCAGTGTGATATTTATACATATAGAGACGATTATATTGTTTTCCTGCTTAAAACCTTTTGGAATGGTCTACTGGTGAGCAAACTCCCAGGTTCTTCTGTGGCCCTGCGTGAACCATATCTCCTGCCCCTCCTGCCTCTGCCTTACACGCTCTCAACCATTCACCGTCTGTAGCCCCTCAAACATCCCAAACTTGTCTTTTTAAGGGTCTTTGCCGTTCTTCCTTCTGCCACGAGAGCTCAATGCCACATGTCTTCTCTGGCTTCAACTTTCTTTCTTTTTTTTTTTTTTTTTTAATAGAGACAGGGTCTCACTATGTTGCCCAGGCTGGTCTTGAACTCCTTGGCCCAAACAATTCACCCACCTCAGCCTCCCAAAGTGTCGGGATTATAGGCATGAGCACCGTGCCTGGCCTGGCTTCAACTGTAAGGCCCGTTTTCCAGAACAGCTGTCCCTGAACATCCTAGCCCCTCCCCACCCCAACCAACTCCCTTCAGGCGCATTTTACAGATTTTTTTTTTCTTCCTTAACTAAACCTTTGATTCAAAACAAAATACAGATATTATAAATAGGGTGATTTCTGGAGGTGAGAAGCCAGCAGGGCATGAGGGACCTGTGAGGGCCATGATGTGATTCATCCAGCCACACTCAAGGGCAATCCCATCCATGTGTGTCTTAGCTTGTCTCGTCCTTTTTTTTTTTTTTTTGAGACAGGGTCTGGCTCTGTCGCCCAGGCTGGAGTGCAGTGGCGCGATCTTGGCTCACTGCAACCTCATGAGCCACTGTGCTTGGCCATCATCCTAGTTTGTGAAAAAGCCTCTAAGTGGGATCATTGTCGTATTGATCCTAAGAGAAAGGTACTTAGTTCCTCCTCCTCTTTTGGAGAAACTGATGCTCAGGGCATCCATGTTCCCATGACTTTTGTTTATGATACACCTCACTTGCCAGACTGGCATTCTTGGGTAGAGGAAACAGACAAAGTTACCTTTCTCCTTTAGTTTTATAAGATGGGTAAAATCTCAAGAATTTTTGCTGTGTTTAGCCTGGATTTAGAACTCAGCCATCTCCATTTCCTCACACACTACTTCCCATTTTCGTACTTACCCTGTGTCCTCCTATACTTGAGAGCCTCCGCCAAACACCTGGAGTCTTTGATCATCAACCCTTCAGTTGCCCCCCAGCATTCGCTTAGGTAGAAGACTTTCAAGTTCTCCTCTCCTCCTTTGCTAGGTTTTCGGAAAGTAAGAAAACATTCACAGCAGCTGTTACAGTGCACCTTTTCCACAGACTGGTGGTAAGAGCCAAAAGATTGCCACTGAAGTAAAGCTTTTAAAAATCTTTTCTACAATGGGATTAACTGCCATGCAGCCAATGATGCCAGCCACACATCATAGTAAAGTCAGCCATGGGCCCCAGCCTCTTCCATAGCCTGCTCAGATTATGCGCTGATGTTCTGCTAGATCTACCTTTCTTGATTCAGGAACTAGTGAAAACACGTGTCCTACCATGATAGGGTTTTGCCATTACTGAAGCAGTCGTGGGGATAGCACTTGTGTGGCAGTAATCCTCCTTTTTAACAGCTTACATGCCAGGATTTCCCTAGAGAGGCAGCGTCACAATTCATTCTCATGTTTCTGAATTTAGTGTTCCTTCATTAGCTCAGCGATTTTTACTAAATGCTTACTATACCTACGGGGAGACACAGCCAAAAGCAATGCCCCAGTAAGGATGGCACTTATATTCCAGTGGGAGCAAAGAAGTAAAGAGGGGCTGGCAGCAGGGTGACAAGTGCCTTGATCAGGGAAGTGTGGGGGCAGTGGGACTCTCTGGGAGAGCCCCCACACCCTGACCTGAGTAGGGGTTAGCCAGACAAAGGGTGCTAAGGGGAGGGACTAAATGTGGGTGGAAGAAGCCATGCAGAGGCCGGGACATGAAAGAACACAGCTCCTGTGGAGAACTGGAAGAAGCTGCCCAGGGAGGCAGGCCAGCCCACAGCAGAGTCTCAGGCAGGGAAGGGAAGTGGAGGCTGGGAGGTGGCTCTAGGGTCTGCAAAGCCCATTAAGTAAATAGAATGGGATAGAAGAGAATAGAATGGGAGTGAGAATCTAATTTTTTTCTTAAAAAAATTTTTTTTTTTCCCGACCGGGTACAGTGGCTCACGCCTGTAATCCCAGCACTCTGGGAGGTCAAGGTGGGTGGATCATGAGGTCAGGAGATCAAGACCATCCTGGCCAACATGATGAAACCCCATCTCTACTAAAAATACAAAAATTAGCTGGGTGTGGTGGCATGCGCCTATAATCCCAGCTACTCAGGAGGCTGAGGCAAGAGAATGGCTTGAACTAGGGAGTCAGAGGTTGCAGTGAGCTGAGATCACACCACTGCATTCCAGCCTGGCGACAGAGCAAGACTCTGTCTCAAAAAAAAAATTATTTTTTTTTTAAAGGGGAGGTAGGGCTGGTACGTGGTGGCTCACGCCTATAATCCCAGCACTTTGGGAGGCCAAGGCGGGCAGATCACCTGAGGTCAGGAGTTCGAGACCAGTCTGGCCAATATAGTGAAACCCCCATCTCTACTAAAAATACAAAAATGAGCGGTGCATGGTGGCACATGCCTGTAGTCCCAGCTACTCGGGAGGTTGAGGCAGGAGAATCGCTTGAACCCGGGATTTGGAGGGTGCAGTGAGCCGAGATCACACCACTGCACTCCAGCCTGGGCGACAGAGGAAGGCTCTGTCTCAAAAAAACAAAAACAAAAACAAACAAACAAAAAACGGGGGGAGAGGTGGTCTCACTATGTTGCTCAGGCTAGTCTTGAACTGAAGCAACCCATCAGCCTTGGTCTCCCAAAGTGCTGGGATTACAGGCCACCACACCCAGCCACCACACCCAGTCATTTAATTTTAAGAATGAAATTCATTTTAGGCTGGGCACGGTGGCTCATGCCTGTAATCCCAGCATTTTGGGAAGCCAAGGCTGGTGGATCACTTGAGGTCAGGAGTTCGAGACCAGCCTGGCCAACATAGTGAAACCCTGTCTCTACCAAAAATACAAAAAAATTAGCCACGTGTGGTGGTGCGCGCCTATAGTCTCAGCTACTCAGGAGGCTAAGGCAGAAGAATCAGTTGAACCCAGGGGGTGGAGGTTGCAGTGAGCTGAGATCATGCCACTGCACTCCAGCCTTGGCAACAAAACAAGACTCTGTCTCAGAAAAGAAAAGAAAAGAAAAAAATAAATTCATTTTAAGAATGAAATTTGGGTTGGGTGTGGTGGCTCAAGCCTGTAATCCTAGCACTTTGGGAGGTGGAGACAGGCAGATCACTTGAGCCCAGGACTTTGAGACCTGTCAGGGCAACATGGCGAAACCCCGTCTATAAAAAAAAAAAATACAAAAAATTAGCCAAGCCTGGTGGCACAGACCTGTAGTCCCAGCTACTGAGGAGGCTGAGGTGGGAAGATCGCTTTAGCCAGGGAGGTCAAGGCTGCAGTGAGCCATGATCGCACCACTGCAGTCCAATCTGGGTGACAGAGTGAGACCCTGTCTCAAAAAATAAAATAAATAAATAATAAAATAAGAATGAAATTTATGTTTCAAATAGAGTTCTTTGTCAGTAATCCTTTGGAGGGACAAGATTTCCTAAAGAGACCATTCTGGAAGCTACTGTAGAAATATAAGCAAGAGGTGACAGTGGTCTAAAGTAGGGTAGGGATGCTGTGGAAGAAAACAATGGGCAGGTTTGGGAGATACTGAGGAGATAGGAGGCAACAGGCTTTGTGGTTTCCGAACGTGGTAGTTGAGGGAGAAGGAAGAGTTTGAGATGACCATCAGGTTCTGCCTGAAGCAACAGGTGAAAGGTGGTGGTGTTCACCAGGTCCGGGCCCTGCAGAGGAGGTAGGATTCTTTGTGGATCACCAGGAGGAACTTTGTAGCAGGAGCTGCAACCTATAGATTGAGATTAGGAGAGGGGACCAGGCTGGCTATGTACATCTGGGAGGTATCAGGATGTGGAAGACAGATTTAATTTAGTCATTTAATAAAACTTTCATAGCAGCTACTTTATACGAGGCCTTATGTTAGGGGCTGGAGATAAATGGTGAGTAAGATAGACTTGTTTCCTTCTCTCTTGGAGTTTACACTCTAGTTGGGGAGACAGATTTCCACTAAATAAATTCACAAATGAATATGTCATTACAGAGCAGCATAAGTGCCATGAAGGGGCCAGGCAGGCTTCTGTGAGTGTATAAAAGGAGGGACAGGAATCTAGCCTGGGGAGTCAGAAAAGGTTTCCCTGAGGGCAGGCAGCTTGAATTGAGATCTGAAGAAGTGGTCATGGGTGAACCAGGAGACAGGAAGGGAAAGGGCGATTCCAAACAGAGGGAGCAGCACTTATACAAAGTCTCTGTCACAGAGGGCTGGGGGGACACAGGAACAACATGGTGGCATATCATCAGATTTGCATTTTGAATGGGTGGGTGAGGTAGGGGAGTCTTCAGGGACGGGGTGGACAAATGTAGGAAGTTATTACAGTTGTTTGTAAGTGGCTTGAACCAGGATAGTGACAACAGAAAGAGGCATGGATTCTTTTGAGAGATATCAAGGAATTAAAATCAACAAGACTTGGTAAGGCATTGGATATGGTGAGGAAGCCATCAGAGATGTATTCTGCGGCCTGGGAATTGAGCTGGGAGGAGGGCCATTTCTGAGGAGGGGAAATTGAAAAATTATTTGTTTTGGGGAGGAGAAGATCGTAAATTTGGTCTTGACACATTGCACTGAGTTACCTCGGAGATATTTGAGTGGAAGTGTAGATAGATCAGAAGCTCAGAGGAAAAACCTAGACTAGGAATTTAAGTTAAGAATCACTGAGGTAGAAATATTAATTAAGGGGCTTCTAGTTTCTGGTCTGACATGTGAAAAAGCTTGGAAGTTATCATTTTTGTGCTTACGACAAGAAAAAAACTGAACAAACTAGCAACTTTTCTTAGATCCATCAGAGAATTGAGGTCACAGGGCAAACTGCCATCCCAAATACCAGAGAAAGAGGTGGTTACCGAGAACCACAAAGAACCACAGTAGCTTACCAGTAGCCAAAGCCTGTACTGATAGAAAAACTTAAACTATAATTGACAAATTGCAGGAGGCTCAGCCTGTGGACAAACTTAAAGAGTTAAAAACTCACGCCTGTAATCCCAGCACTTTGGGAGGCTGAGGCAGGTGGATCACCTAAGGTCGGGAGTTTGAGACCAGCCTGACCAACACGGAGAAACCCCGTCTCCACTAAAAGTACAAAATTAGCTGGGCGTGGTGCCGCATGCCTGTAATCCCAGCTACTGGGTAAGCTGAGGCAGGAGAATCGCTTGAACCCGGGAGTCGGAGGTTGTGGTGAGCTGAGATCATGCCATTGCACTCCAGCCTGGAAAACAAGAGTCAAACTCCATCTAAAAAAAAAAAAAAAGAAAAAGAAAAAAATGCTGAGAAGCACTTATGAAGGTCACAGCCTGGAGGCACAGGCTTGCCAAAAGACCTGCTCACAGGATTATAGAATACTTCCTCTTCCCCAGCACCTTACCACTACATTAATCGGCCTCCTGTATAACAGTGGATTATATTTAAAAGAACGGCAAGGCTCAGACTCTATTTTCAGAAGTTGTCACTAGAGAAACCCAAAGAAAACAGGGGATACATGGCCAGGCACTGTGGCTCATATCTGTAACCCCAGCACTTTGGAAGACCGAGGTGGGTGAATCGCTTGAGGCCAGGAGTTTGAGACCAGCCTAGCCAACATAGCGAAACCCCATCTCTATTAAAAATACAAAAATTAGCTGGGTGTGGTGGTGCACACCTGTAATCCCAGCTACTCGGGAGGCTGAGGCAGGAGAATTGCTTAAACCCGGGAGGTGGAGGTGGAGGTTTCAGTGAGTCAAGATCATGCCACTGCACTCCAGCCTGGGTGACAGAGTGAGACTGAAAAAAGAAAAAGAAGAAAGAAAGGAAGGAAGGAAGGAAGGAAGGAAGGAAGGAAGAAAAGAGAGAGAGAGAAGGAGAGAGAGAGAGGGAGGGAGGGAATGAAGGAAGGAAGGAAGGAAGGAAGGGAAAGAAAAGAAAGAAAGAAAGAAAGAAGAAAGAAAGAAAGAAAAAGAAAGAAAGAAGAAAGAAAGAGAAAGAAAGAGAAAGGAAGAAAGGAAAGAAAGGAAGAAAAGGAAACAGGGGATACAAAAACAAGGACATTGGAAAATAATTTTAACCCATAACACATACAGCTACAACAACAGTAAACACAGCCCAACTCCTAGCCAAACAAGGACATGGGAAAATAATTTTAACCTCTAACACATAACAGCTACAATAAAAAGTAAACACAGCCTAACTCCTAGCCAAATAATCATAAAGCATTACCCTAAAGGCCTGTCTACCTCAGTTTCTTTAACGTGAAGCATCATGTCTAGGTTTCAACAAAAAATGTATAAGGCATGCTAAATGGCAAAAAATGAAATTTGGAGACATAAAGCAAGCATCAGAACCAGACTCAGATATGACAAAAGAGTTTGGAATGATCAGACCTGGAATTTAAAGTAACTATGATTAACATGCTAAGGCCTCTAATGGAAAAAGTGAACACCATGCAAGAACAGATAAGTAATGCAAGCAGAAAGATGGAAACTCTAAGAAAGAATCAGAAGGAAATGCTGGAAATTAAAAACACTGCAAGAGAAAGGTAGGGAGAGGGGGGAGGGATAGCAAAAAATAAAAATAAAAAATAAAAAAAAGAGAAAGGTAGAGGCCGGGCGTGGTGGCTCACACCTATAATCCCAGCACTTTGGGAGGCAGAGGCAGGCGGATCACGAGGTCAGGAGATCAAGACCATCTTGGCTAACACGGTGAAATCCCATCTCTACTAAAAATACAAAAAAAAAAAAAAAAAAACTCACGGCGTAACGTGAAAAGGGCCCTGCCTGTAGTCCCAGCGACTCAGGAGGCTGAGGCAGGAGAATCGCTTGAACCCAGGAGGCAGAGGTTTCAGTGAGCAGAGATTGCGCCACTGCACTCCAGCCTAGGTGACAAGAGTGAGAGTCCTTCTCAGAAAAAAAAAAAAAAAAAAGACAAAGAGGAGGTAGAATGCATTTGATGGGCTCATCTGCTCATCTGTAGACTGGACATGACCAAGGGAAGAATCCGTGAGCTTAAAGATATGTCGGCTGGGTGCGGTGGCTCACGCCTGTAATCCCAGCACTTTGGGAGGCCGAGGCAGGTGGATCACCAAGTCAGGAGTTCGAGACCAGCCTGGTCAATATGGTGAAACCCCGTCTTTACTAAAAATACAAAAATTAGCTGGGCGTGGTGGGGTGCACCTGTACTCCCAGCTACTTGGGAGGCTGAGGCAGAAGAATTGCTTGAACCCAGGAGGTAGGGTTGCAGTGAGCTGAGATCGTGCCACTGCACTCCAGCCTTGGCGACAGAGCGAGACTCCGTGTCAAAAAAAAAAAAAAAAGATATGTCAATAGAACTTCTGAAACCGAAATGAAAAGGGAAGATATGATGAAAAAGATAGAACAGACTATCCAAGATCCAAGAACTGTGGAACAATTATGAAAGGTATAACTTACATGTAGTAGGAATACCAAAAAGAGAAGAAAGTGAGAAAGGAACAGAAGAAATATTTGACATAATAATGGCTGAGAATTTTTCAAAAATTAATGACTTTTTAACTCAAAATTTCTAGATCACTGCAAAATTAACAAAATCTTTTTTTGTTGTTGTTTTTGGGTTTTTTTTTTTTTTTTTTTTGAGATGGAGCCTCACTCTGTCACCCAGGCTGGAGTACAGTGACATGGTCTTGGCTCACTGCAACCTCCACCTCCCAGGTTCAGGCTATTCTCCTGCCTCAGCCTCCCAAGTAGCTGGAATTACAGGGACTCACCACCACACCCAGCTAATTTTTGTATTTTTAGTAGAGATGGGGTTTCATCATGTTGAACAGGCTGGTTTTGAACTCCTGACCTCAGGCGATCCGCCCATCTGGGCCTCCCAAAGTGCTGGGATTATAGGCGTGAGTCACTGTGCCTGGCCCAAAATTAACAATTTTTTTTTTTTTGACACGGTGTTTCGCTCTTGTCACCCAGGCTGGAGTGCAATGGCGAGCTCTCAGCTCACCGCCTCCTGGGTTCAGGTGATTCTCCTGCCTCAGCCTCTCAAGTTGCTGGGATTACAGGCACCCGCCATCATGCCCAGCTAATTTTTGTAGAGAGGGGGTTTCACCATGTTGGCCAGGCTGGTTTTGAACTCCTGACCTCAGGTGATCTGCCCGCCTCAGCCTCCGAAAGTGCTGGGATTACAGGTGCGAGCCACTGTGTCTGGCCCCCAAAAATTTTTTTTTGAGACAAGGTCTTGCTCTGTTGCCCAGGTGGGAGTGCACTTGCATGATCACCGCTTACTGTAGTCTTGACCTCCTGAGCTCAAGCAATCTTCCCACCTTAGCCTCCCAATTAACTAGGTCTACAGGTGTGTACCACCATGCCTGGCTAATTTTTTCATTTTAAAATTATTATTATTTTTGAAACAAGGTCTTCCTTTTTTTTTTTGAGAAAGAGTCTCACTCTGTTGCCTCACCCAGGCTGAAGTGCAGTGGCGCGATCTCAGCTCACTGCAATCTCTGCCTCCTGGGTTCAAGTGATTCTCCTGTCTCGGTCTCCCAAGTAGCTGGGCTTACAGGTGTGCATGACCAAGTCCAACTAATTTTTTTGTATTTTTAGGAAAGACGAGATTTCACCAAGTTTGCCAGGGTGGCCTCAAACTCCTGACCTCAAGTGATCCCCTGCCTCAGCCTCCCAGAGTGCTGGGATTACAGGCCTGAGCCACCGCGCCCGGCTGAGACAGGGCCTTTCTCTGTCACCCAGGCTGGAGTGCGGTGACGCAACCATGGCTCAATCACTGCAGCCTCAACCTCCTGGGCTCAGGTGATCTTCCTATCTCAGCCTCCCGGGTAGCTAGCACTACAGGCATGTACCACCACGCCCAGAATTTTTTTCTATTTTTAGTAGAGATGAAGTTTCACCATGTTGGCCAAGCTGGTCCTGAACTCCTGGGCTTAAGGGATCCACCCACCTCGGCCTCCCAAAGTGCTGGGAATACAGGCGTGAGCCACCACACCTGGCCATATTTGCCAATCTTAAGTGGTTGGGTAGAAGATAAACACATAGATCCTTCCTTTACACTGCCCATGAGCCATTACAAAGAGAAACGAGTTCTGCAGTAGGGATTGTCCAGGGAAAAAAAAAAGAAGTGAGAACAAAAAAATTCCATTTAACTTCTAGTTAAACATGACAAATGAAATGGGGATTTATCTTTATTCCCTTGAGATGTCACTAAAATGAATTAAATAAATAACTGAGTAAGATGAATACAAGGCATGAGGCAACAGGAGAGGGGAGACAGCAAAAAGACCAATGTATATAATTTAGTACCATTTGTGCAAAAAAAAAAAATTGGTGGGGAAGAGGAAGAATAGGTGTATGTTTGTTCACATATGCATAAAATATTATTTGTAGAAACACAAGAATCTAGTTATGTGGACATCCTGGAGAGGTGAGTGGAAGGGCTGGGAGAAGAGTGGGAAGGAGGCTTCAATGCATAGCCTTTGGTACATCATTGACAGTGTGACGATGTAATTATTTTCCTATTCAAAAATAAATTACTACAATTTGGCCTGGTGCAGTGGCTCACACCTGTAATCCCAGCACTTTAGTAGGCTGAGGCCAGCGGATCACCTGAGGTCAGGAGTTCAAAGCCAGCCTGGCCAACATGGTGAAACCCCGTCTCTACTGAAAATACAAAAATTAGCCAGGTGTGGGAGTGCACGCCTGTAATCCCAGCTACTCAGGAGGCTGAGGCAGGAGAATCGCTTGAATCCAGGAGGTGGAGGTTGTGGTGAGCCGAAATGGCACCATTGCAGTCCAGCCTGGGCGACAGAGGGAGACTCTGTCTCAAAATAAATAAATACATAAATAAATAAATTACTACAATTGAAAATTTTAAAATACAAATGAAAGTATTTCCAAAAGGAGAGATAGTCATTAAGCAAATAACTGTATAAATAACTCTATGATTCCATAAAGGAAATATTCAGAGTGTTGTTATAGATAGAACAAGGCCTCCCAAAGTGCTGGGATTACAGGCATGAGCCACCGCACCTGGCCTCTTCTTTTAATAACGGTTCTTTTGGTGAAGTTCTCTTGGCCATAAACTCCCTAAGATTTTGGCCTGAGGTCTGGGGCTTTGTGGAAGGCCTCCCTGAAGCTCCCAAATGGATAAGGAGAAGGCATTCCAGATGGGTCAAACATGGGCAGCGTGCTGTGGTGGGAAGAGGCAGTGAACAGGCCAGAAAAACAACGACTCAAGTTTTTATTTATTTCCTTTTGTTTTTTTTATTTTGTCAGATAAAAGGTCACACGCTGGGACTACAGGCACATGCCGCCGTGTCCGGCTAATTCTTTGTATTTTAGTAGAGACAGGGTTTCACTGTGTTGCCCAGGCTGGTCTCGAACTCCTGAGCCTTGGCCTCCCAAAATGCTAGGATTACAGATGGGAGCCACTGCGCTTGGCCTGGTCACACATATTTATTACTGAACAAACCACTAGTGCGGAAGCGTAGAAACAGAGAAAAATCATTTACTCAATAAAACACGTCTTACTGTCCAGATAGCAGCGACATTTTCAGTTTGATACGGTAAGATGACAGTGACCTTGATGCAGCATAAATATGTCAGCTTATGTACAATTCCCGCTGGGTTATCAGGGAGAACATTTAAGGCAGAGGGTGGAGCAAATGCAAAGGCCCTGAGATGGAAGCATGCTTAGAATGCTTGGGTGGGTGGAGCATGACATGCACGTAATAGGGATGAGCTCAGAGAGGGTGTGCAGGAAGACAGAAGGTGTAAAGCCGCATCGCTATAGTGAGCTCTGTGGCTTTTACTCTGAGATGATAAGCAACAGTAGGATGTTTCTTAAGTGGGGAGAGGAAAGGCGGGGCGCGGTGGCTCATGCCTGTAATCACGGCACTTCCGGAGGCCGAGGCGGGCGGATCACGAGGTCAAGAGATCCAGACCATCCTGGCCAACATGGTGAAACCCCATCCCTACTAAGAAAAATATAAAAATTAGGGCTGGGCGCGGTGGCTCACGCCTGTAATCCAGCACTTTGGGAGGCCGAGGCAGGCGGATCACGAGGTCAGGAGATCAAGACCATTCTGGCTAACATGGTAAAACCCTGTCTCTACTAAAAATACAAAAAAAATTAGCCAAGCGTGATGGCGGGCGCCTGTAGTCCCAGCTACTCAGGAGGCTGAGGCAGGTGAATGGCGTGAACCCGGGAGGCAGAGCTTGCAGTGAGCCAAGATCGCTCCACTGCACTCCAGCCTGGGCGACAGAGCAAGACTCTGTCTCAGAAAAAAAAACAAAAAAACAAAAAAACAGAAAAATACACAAATTAGCTGGGCATAGTGGCACCTGCCTGTAGTCCCAGCTACTCGGGAGGCTGAGGCAGGAGAATGACCCGGGAGACAGAGGTTGCAGTGAGTGGAGATCACACCACTGCACACTCCAGCCTGGCTACAAAGCAAGACTCCTTATAAAAAAAAAAAAAAAAAAAAAAGGCCGGGCACCATGGCTCACGCCTGTATTCCCAGCACTTTAGGAGGCCAAGGTGGGCGGATCACGAGGTCAGGAGTTCGAGACCAGCCTGGCTAACATGGTGAAACCCTGTCTCTACTAAAAATACAAAAATTAGCCAACCCAGCCTCTCAGGAGGCTGAGGCAGGAGAATTGCTTGGACCCAGGAGGCAGAGGTTGCAGTGAGCCGAGATCACACCACTGCATCCCAGCCTAGGTGACAGAGTGAGACTCTGAATCAAAAAAAAAAAAAAAAAAAAAAAAGGTGGAGAGGAAGGATCTGACTTGAGCTTTAGAAGAATAAATCAGGCTTACGGAGTCTGAGAATGAGTTGTAGGGAGAGAGGGCTGAGATTGGCGAATCAGGCAGGAGGCTGTGAGGAGACAGCGGTCGTTTGGATCAAGGTGGTAGCAGTGGAAGGGAAGAAGAGATTTTGGTCAGAGTCTGGATTCATTTATTTATTTGTTTGTTTGTTTGTTTATTGAAATGGAGTTTGGCTCTTGTTGCCCAGGCTGGAGTGCAGTGGTGCGATGACGGCTCACTGCAACCTCTGCCTCCCGAGTTCAAGCAATTCTCCTGCCTCAACTTCCCCAGTAGCTGGTACTACAGGCGCCTGCCACCATGCCCAGCTAATTTTTTGTATTTTTAGTGGAGATGGGGTTTCACCATGTTGGCCAGGCTGGTCAAACTCCTGACCTCGGCCGGGTGCAGTGGCTCACGCCTGTAATCCCAGCACTTTCGGAGGCCGAGGCGGGTGGATCACGAGGTCAGGAGTTCGAGACCAGCCTGGCCAATATGGTGAAACGCCGTCTCTACTAAAAAAATATATATATATACAAAAATTAGCTGGGCATAGTGGCGTATGCCTGTAGTCCCAGCTACTTGGGAGGCTGAGGCAGAAGAATCGCTTGAACCTAGGAGGCAGAGGTTGCAGTGAGCCAAGACTGTGCCACCGCACTCCAGCCTGAGCAACAGAGCGAGACTCTGTCTCAAAAAAAAAAAACAAAAAAAAAACTCCTGACCTCAACTGATCCACCCACCTTGGCCTCCCAAAGTGCTGGGATTACAGACGTGACCCACCACACCTGGCCCTGGATGTATTTTAAAGGAAGAACTGATATAGTTGTTTGTTTTTTTGTGTGTGTGTTAGTATTTTAATACAGTTCAAATCAGTGTGTGTGGTTCATTTCAGCTCCTTCACTGCCAAATCAGGCGGCAGGGACTGCTTCAGTTTCTCTGCCTTCTCTTTTTCCCTGTGACCATGGTGTACAGGTATCTGCTGCATTGAACTTCAAATTTCGCATTATCCTTCTTTTCTTTCTTATTTATTTATTTATTTATTTATTGAGACGGAGTCTCACACTGCCCCTGGGCTGAAGTGCAGTGATGCAATCTCGGCTCACTGCAACCTCCACCTCCCGGGTTCAAGCAATTCTCCTGACTCAGCCTCCCGAGTAGCTGGGACTACAGGCACGTGCCACCATGCCCGGCTAATTTTTGTATTTTTAGCAGAGAAGAGGTTTCACCATATTGGCCAGGCTGATCTTGAACTCCTGGCCTCGTGATCCACCCTCCTCAGCCTCCCAAAGTGCTCGGATTATAGGCATGAGCCACCACGCCCAGCCTGTCCTTCTTTTTCTTGATCTAGACAGATTTGGCATCCTTTCGCCAGGCAGTGAGCAGAAAGTGCTTGATTTCCTCAATTTTCTGAGGCAGGGCAACAAGGCATGCAGGGAGCGGGGCAGACTGGCACCTGGGGTTCCCAAATTCACCCAGCCATGGATTGCTCCAGATTACCCCTCTTGGCCAAATATCACCCCAGAGACCTGATATAACTGTTGATACAACAGTTGTGGATGCATTGGATATGGGATGTGAGAGGAAGACAGGGCTCCCCAAGTTATCAACTGAAAGTAGGAAACAAGTAAGAATGGTGGAAAAGCCGGGTGCTGTGGATTACAAACCCCAGCACCCTGGAAGGCCAAGGCGGGAGGATCTCTTGAGCTTAGGAGTTCAAGATCAGCCTGGGCAACATAGCAAGACCCTGTCTCTACAAAAAAAAAAAAAAAAAAATTAGCTGGGCTTCTTGGTGGTGCATGCCTGTAGTCTCAGCTACTCAGGAGGCTGAGGTGGGAGAATAGTTTGAGCCTGGGAGATGGAGGCTCTGATTAGCTGAGATTGTGCCACCGCACTCAGCCTGGACAATAGAGACCCTGTCTCAAACAAACAAAAATAGAATGGTAGAGGAAGTGTTGGAGGTTTAAGGAGATAATGTCAGGTAAAAAGCAGTACAGAAGCTTACAAGGGTGAGTCCAGGTGATTTGGGATGATGGAGAAGTCTCGGATTTCTTGATGATTGACTAAATAGAGCCAGGGCACGTGGGGTAAGTCCTAATGGATTACAAGGCAGATTTTGGTGGTGAAGCTGTGAGTATTGGGGTTGGGAGGAGAACAAGTAGTGCCCTTGTCCTTAAACAGTATTTTTATTATTTTATGAGGGCAATATTTGTTTAGATTTACCTAAGTGTTCATTACTTTCTTTGCTCACTATCCCATTATCCCTTTTTTTTTTTTTGAGATGGATTCTTGCTCTGTCACCCAGACTAGAGTGCAGTGGTCTGTTATCGGCTCCCTGCAACCTCTGCCCCTCTGGATTCAAACGATTCTTTTTTTTTTTTTTTTGAGACGGAGTCTCGCTCTTTCACCCAGGCTGGAGTGCAGTGGCGCGATCTCAGCTCACTGCAGGCTCCGCCGCCCGGGATTCCGCCATTCTCCTGCCTCAGCCTCCCGCGTAGCTGGGACTACAGGCGCCTGCCACCTCGCCCGGCTAATTTTTTTTTTTTTGTATTTTTAGTAGAGACGGGGGTTTCACCGTGTTAGCCAGGATGGTCTCGATCTCCTGACCTCGTGATCCGCCCGCCTCGGCCTCCCAAAGTGCTGGGATTACAGGCGTGAGCCACCGCGCCCGGCTCAAACGATTCTTGTGTCTCTGCCTCCCAAGTAGCTGGGACCACAGGTGAGTGCCACCATGTCTGGCTAATTTTTGTATTTTTAGTAGAGATGGGATTTTGCCATGTTAGCCAGGCTGGTCTGGAACTCCTGACCTCAGATGATCTGCCTGCCTCAGCCTCCCAAAGTGCTGAGATTACAGGCATGAGTCACCATGCCCGGCCTGCGTTCTATCCCTTTTTGCATTTCTTCAGGTATCATTCCCTTCTTGCTGAAGTAAATCTTATAGCTATAATTTTTACCCTTTTTTTTTTTTTTTTTT